>NW_026020441.1:1296885-1487742 GCF_900185275.1 Solanum verrucosum
GAAGTCAATTGTTTCATTCAATAATTTTCGTATTATTTTTTTTGTTAACTAAAAATATATGTTTGAGTTATATTTGATCCAATAGATGGAATTTTTGAGTCATTTGTTTTATTCTTTCCTAAAAAAAATAAATAATAATAATTATATATGTACATATATATACACATTCTAAAATATAGATTGATGCAATTAACATAAAAAAGAACTCTTGAGGCAGTGCAGAATTGGCCTAGACCCACATCTCCAACTGAATTAGGAGTTTCTTGGGTTTAGCTGGCTATTATAGAAGGTTTGTTGAGGGGTTCTCGTCTATTGCATCTCCTTTGACCAAGTTGACTCAGAAGACAGTGAAATTTCAATGGTCTGAAGCTTGTGAGAAAAGCTTTCAGGAATTGAAAAAGGTTGATTACTGCTCCAGTTTTGACTACCAGAAGGTACTCAAGGTTTTGTGGTGTATTGTGATGCATCTAGAGTTGGTTTGGGTTGTGTCTTAATGCAGAATGGCAAGGTTATAGCTTATGCCTCCAGACAGTTGAAGGTTCATGAGAAGAACTACCCAACCCATGACTTAGAGTTAGCTGCTGTAGTATTTGCTTTGAAGATATGGCGTCATTACTTGTATGGTGTGCATGTTGATATTCACTGATCACAAGAGCCTTCAATATGTGCTTACTCAGAAAGAGCTTAATCTCAGACAGAGGAGGTGGTTAGAATTACTCAAGGATTATGACCTGAGTATTCTTTACCACCCAGGTAAGGCTAATGTTGTTGCTGATTCTTTAAGCAGGTTGTCTATGGGTAGCACCGCCCATATTGAAGAAGAAGAGAGAGTTAGCAAAAGATGTGCACAGACTGGCATGCCTGGGAGTCAGACTTATAGATTCCGCAGAAGGAGGAATAGCGGTGACGAAGGGCCGAGTCATCATTAGTGTCAGAAGTGAAAGAGAAACAAGATCAAGATCCCATTTTGCTTGAGTTGAAGGCAAATGTTCAAAAGCAAAGAGTATTAGCTTTTGAACAAGGGGGAGATGGTGTTGAGTATCAAGGTAGATTGTGTGTACCTATGGTAGATGGACTCCAAGAGAGGATTATGGAGGAAGCTCATAGCTCCAGATATTCCATTCATCCGGGTTCCACAAGATGTATCGTGACTTGAGAGAAGTTTATTGGTGGAATGGCATGAAGAAGGCATTGCTGAGTTTGTTGCTAAGTGTCCAAATTGCCAACAAGTGAAAGTTGAACACCAAAGGCCCGGTGGTTTGGCTCAGAGGATAGAACTTCCAGAATGGAAGTGGGAGATGATCAATATGGATTTCATCACAGGGTTGCCAAGGTCTCGCAGACAACATGATTCTATTTGGGTGATTGTCGACAGAATGACAAAGTCAGCTCATTTTCTACCGGTAAAGACTACCAATTCAGCAGAAGATTATGCCAAGTTGTATATTCAAGAGATAGTGAGACTTCATGGAGTCCCAATCTCCATTATTTCAGATAGAGGTGCACAGTTTACTGCACAGTTCTGGAAATCTTTTCAGAAAGGCTTGGGTTCAAAGGTGAACTTAAGTACTGCCTTTCATCCTCAGACTGATGGGCAAGCAGAGCGCACTATTCAGACTTAGAAGATATGTTGAGGGCTTGTGTGATCGATTTCAAAGGTAATTGGGATGATCACCTACCTCTCATTGAGTTTGCCTACAACAACAGTTATCACTCTAGCATCCAGATGGCTCCATATGAAGCTCTTTATGGGAGAAGATGTAGATCTCCTATTGGATGGTTTGAAGTTGGTGAAGCACAGTTGATAGGACCAGATTTAGTTCACCAAGCTATGGAGAAGGTGAAAGTGATTCAAGAGAGGTTGAAAACGGCACAGAGTCGTCAAAATCCTACACTGATGTTAGGAGAAGGGCGTTAGAGTTTGAAGTAGATGATTGGGTATATTTGAAGGTTTCACCCATGAAGGGGTTATGAGGTTTGGTAAGAAGGGGAAACTTAGTCCCCGGTATATTGGACCTTACCGCATAGCCAAGAGGATTGGCAATGTTGCTTATGAGTTGGAGTTACCACAGGAACTAGCAGCGGTTCATCCGGTATTTCACATCCATGTTGAAGAAGTGCATAGGCGATCCTTCATTGATCCTACCGACTGAAAGTATAGGATCAAGGATAACTTATCTTATGAGGAGATTCCTGTTCAGATTTTAGATCGCCAAGTTCGTAGGTTGAGAACGAAAGATGTAGCTCAGTCAAGGTCCTTTGGAGGAACCAATTTGTTGAGGAAGCTACTTGGGAAGCCGAAGAGGACATGAAGAAGAGATACCATATCTCTTTGAATCCGGAGGAAATAGATTAAGGTATTAATTTCCTTCTTAGTGCTCTTTAAATTTAGTTGAGCATGTTGTTGTTGTTTGCATGATTGCTTGTTGGGTGTTTGATTGATGTTACACCCTTAGCTTGTAAGAGTAACCTCATTCGAGGACGAATGTTCCCAAGGGGGAGATATTGTAACATCGCAATTTGAAATAACTATGAAGAAGCTTAAATTGGAAATAGTCATTTTTGGAAAGAATTTAAAATCTGGAAAATTTGGTTAAGTATGGGAAAAAGTGAGTTTTTGGCCAACTTTGAACAGTCATAACTCCTAGCTCAGGATGATTTAGGTGTAGTTCCAGTTATTTTGCGAAGCTCGTGGAATGATCTTTCCAACGCCACTGAGTTTGCTCGATTCCGAGTTCGTATGAGTGAGTTATGCCCTTTGGAAGTTGGGCAGTTGGCAGGGAAGTCCGTCCGGAAATTTTAAGGGTATTTTGGTCTTTTCCCTAACCAATTCTTTTGGTTATATTAAGGTGTTAGACTGATTTTAGATCAGTTTTTCCCTTTTTAAAGAGTGAGAGTAGGGTTTTGAGTAAAAGGAGAAGAAGGGAGAAAGAGAAGATCAAGCAAGTTCGTCAAAGATCGTCGTGGATTCGTCGGGGTGATCCCTACTAGGTATGTGAGTTCATAGTGTTGGGTTGGTTCTTTCCCCCACACGCCAAACTCGTTTAATTTCGAGAAAAGATTGATTTGTTTGTTGAAGTTGTTGGTTGTTTGTTGAAGTTGTTGGTTGTGTGTGTTAAAGTTCTTGTTGATTTGGGCATGTTTCCGGTTTTTTTGAGTTAAATCTATTGTATGTTGAGGGGTTTTATGAT
Source organism: Solanum verrucosum (assembly GCF_900185275.1). NCBI lineage: Eukaryota > Viridiplantae > Streptophyta > Magnoliopsida > Solanales > Solanaceae > Solanum > Solanum verrucosum. The sequence goes on from NW_026020441.1 coordinate 1,300,077, forward strand.
TTAAGTGTTTGGGGCTGGAACCTTTGAAGTTAAGGTGGTTTAGAGTTGGAAAAAGAAGGAGAAAAGTCGAATTTTTGGGGAAAGGGCTGGGGTGTCGCGCCAGCAGCGCCCCCAAAAGGGACTCTGAAGTCAGCCCTTGGGGTGCGCTAGCAGACCCCACCAGGCCCTTCTGAACTTTGTGGCTGGCGCCCCGCGCCTCTCAGAGCGCCAAGGACGCCAAGTTTCCCTTTCATTCCCTACTTTTTCATACATGTTCCTTGGTAATGTACCTATGTTTTATAGTTGTTTTCACCACTCAAGGTACGTCTAAACATCAGAACTCATCCATAAACATGAGATCATTACCCTTGAATTCATAATCCAATTCGAGGAAAGTTCGGATCAAAGTCAAGTGAAGTTAGAGTCAATCTTAGAAGTTAAGAAGTAAGTCCAAGCAAGTCTTTAAGTTTTCAAGAGTCTTTATTGAACGTTTTAACTTCGTTTTAAGGCTCAAGTTTCAAGTCAAGTAAAGTATTGAGTTTCAAGTTAAGTCAAGAGTATAAAATTGAGTTCATTTCTCAAAAGTTATTAGGGAACTAAGTATTCCAAAGAAGTTTATAAATGTTTTTTTACATTTGAGTAAGAAAGGAACATGCTTTCCAAGAGAGCCTTTGGGCTAAGTTTTGAGCAATTTCTCAAACTAAGAAAGATGTGTTTAAAACACTTATGAGCCAAAGTATTTTTGGAGTAGTATTGAGCACCGAATTGGGGATGCGAGTTCATATTAACTCAACTCTCCATAAGAACCATGTAGCCAACATGGACTTGACGGGTCATTCTTTTTAGATGATCACGTAAGTTAAGCTAGTGGATCCACTAAGTAAAGTAAGGTCCTATATCACGGCAAGGTATAGGATGGTCCTTGGGCAACGTGAGGTAAAACGTTGTATCATCACTAGGGCTCATAGTGGTTGTTGTCGGTTAAAGAATCTCCACAAAAGTTATATTACTTTATATAAGTAAAGTTGAGTTTGTTATTGTTTTATCATTAACGAGCTAAGTTGTTTACATTGTTTTACAAGCTTTATATGTATTGCATATGTCTTATTGCTTTACATTTGAGTTCATTTATCCATGAGTCGAACAGAGCCAAGGTAATTGTTCTCTTGTACTCTTTTCAATCTTAAGTTGTTGTTTAGCTTTCCAGCTCGCATACTCGTACATTCAATGTACTGATGCCAGTTGGCCTGTATCTTATTGTGATGCAGACGTAGGTACCCAGGATCATCATCCAGCACGCCGTTGATCCAGCCGAGCACTTCCGAGTCAGTGGTGAGCCTCTTTGCATTTCGGAGGACTCGGTTATTTTGTTCTCTTAGTTTTGTTTTATTAGGATCACTACTAAAAAAATAGCGTTTAGTGACGGACTATAGCGACGGACTATATTCCGTTGCTATATAACGACGGTTTAACTACGGAATAAATATTTTGTCGCAATAATAATAAGCAATTTTTTTTTAATTCTATAGCGACGGAATGGCGACGGATTGTATATTCCGTCACTATTTATTAGCGCGAAAAGTTGGCGCCTTAATATTTCCTACGAATTTAACAACGGAAGGGCTGCGACAAATTGAATTAATTTTGAACGACGGATTAGCAACGGAAAATTCGTCGTTACAACTTTTAGTATTTATTTATAAATTTTATATTTTGTAGCGACAGAAAAATCCGTCGTTAGTTTCCATTCTAAATAAATCAAAGATGTTTGTTAGCGATGGAATTTTATATGTCGTTAAATCCGTCGCAAAATAAAATAAAAATTTAGGGATAAGTTAGGGCACACAAAAATTCCCTCTCCATTCTACTAACAAAAGCTTTGAGCTCTCCCACTCTCTCTCTCTTCGGCTCTTCAACTATTCCTCTTCCCCATTCTTCAAATACGCTACTAATTGCTCTTTCACTCTCTTCAATGTGAGAAATCAATGAGTTTCTATCAATTTTCGAATTCAAAATCAAGTGAGTTGTACTAACTTTTGTATACTCTAATTTGAGTTTATTTTTTGTATATTAAGATGTGTTCTATGGATTTGTGTTGATTTTGTTTGTGGGTTTTGGTAATCTTGAAATATGAGACAAGGGTTCTACTTGGAAGAATGATTTTGCCATAATCGAGTTACACTTTGCAATTAGGGTTTGTTTTAAGAGATTAGTGATATTATAAAAGATGTCAAAACCAGATCTTAACATAATCACTTTTTGTTGTTAGTAATCAACTGTGAATAAGACTACTTTTTTTTGTTAGTAGTCACTTTTTCTATCTGGGTTTAGCTTGAACAGCAACAGGATTCTGCGCATTATCAGGAATACATTTTGCTATGCTTGTTGGGTCTTTGAGTTCTATTTTTAACTTCTGTTTGTATTTTTCTATTTTGAAATTGTTAATTTGAAAAGTTTAGTATAGGCATCGTATAACTCGTTTTATGAGAATATATAGTGGTGTTTAAATTCTTTTTTTTCTATTTTAGAAGGCCTTATTGCAGCTTATGAAACATGTGTGGAGTTTTGTTTCTTCGTGAATGTGTTTGCTGCCTGTTTGTCCTAAGAACAACTAACCAAGTAAGCTCTCTTCTCTATCTTATTCTATTTCATTTTTCTTGGTTTGTCAAAGTCATGACTTAAAGAAAAAATGTTTATTTGTGATAGTCGATTAGTAATTTCGATATGTATTTGGTAGCTGATTCAATTATAATTTTTACGTATTGTCAAACATTGTCGAATTAAATACAAGTTAATGAAAATGGTTCAAGAAAGAGAGTTTTAGATAAGAATTAACATTATCAACTTAAAGAAGTTGTTCATAAACTAAACAAAAAATGATTTTCTATTCATACACATAATTAAAGAAATGAATAACAAACAAACAAAAAATGACATCTATTGCCATCAACTTTTTTTTGCCACACACAAGAAAGTAAATCAAGAAGAGACTAGCAAAATTTTCATCCAATCTGTACCTAAATTTCTGCAGTAAGTCAATCAAATTTTGGTGTATCTAAAGATTTTTTCCTTGCTCCATATCAAATGAAAGATTCTTCTTGAGTTCTCGTTGTCATACTCTGCTGGATTAGATACAAGTGATTGAGATCTCTGATGGTTAATCAGATTAACATGTCTTTCACAAATTTTAGATTTAATGTAAAGTATGCAAAGTTCAATTTTCATAGCTATTAAGTAACTGCTTGCTTTCTCTGCTCTACTTCTCTGTTTCTTTTCTTTGTGCTCCTCTATTTATGTAAAGAAATTCACCTGATCAACATACAATGATATTTAAGTTTGTATTTTTTTCTTTTCCACATGGTTTATTATAGTTTGTGGAGAATATGTGGACCTTTGCTTCTTCGTGAACGTGTTGCTGCTTATTTATCCTAAGAACAAACTATATCAAGTTTACGTAAGTTCTACTTATCTCTCTTAGTTTGTTTAATATTTTTGGGTTGTCCATCTTTTATGCTTGATGAAACTTTTAGAAGGGTATTGATTGTGAGCAGACATGGGATAATTATGCTATGGTGGTTTAATATTTCAAATGTTATACACAGATTTTGCTGACGTTGCAATCTTTCAAGGCTCTCAAATCTCGTCTTGTTCCACTAATTTCACTCGCCCTGCATCCTTCTCTTTTCATCCACCTTTTCTCAACTTTTCAGCTCCTCGGTATGATTTTTATTTGGTACTCCATTATATTTACAATCGTAACACTAGAAATTAGTTACTAGCAAGAGAAATGAAATTCAAACCACTTTCTTGATTGTTTGCAGTAATATTTGTATTATCTTTTTGGCATCACACTTTTTGTAACTTTACAATAATTAGAGTACAATACAAGTGTAGTACTTATTTTATGATCTAACTTTAGGCTTATAATTATCAAATGACTTGACATTTAATTAGCCTAAACTAGAAGTTAGTAGTAGAACAAATCATCATATCATTTATGTGTAGGGATTTAAGAGAGTACACTATTTTAAAATAACATTATAGTTGGGTCAAATCATACTAAACTAACTGGACAGTGATAAAAAACATAAAGGAGCACTAATAAAGGTATTTCAGTATGAACCTTTCCTTGACATTGCACTTCCTGCAACTTATCATTTTCTTGTTATTGCACTTTTTGTAACTGAAGATTAATAGAATAATATATTTTAAGATAACTGGACAGTGATCAAGAACACTTATATTAACAGAAAAGGCGGCGAATGATTTAAAAAGTGCAAAGATATACTCTTTTTCATAAAGGTATTTTAATATGATCTTTTCTTTGTAGGACATCCAGATTGTATAACTTATATAAGAGAAATTTCTGATTGTCTTGATTATTCTAAAATTTATAGGAACATGAGTAATTTGAAGCGTGGTTGGATGTATGAGAGGTTGGATGGACGAGGGGGTATACTCTCCAGTTTTATAACCGGTGTGAATAACTTTATTCAGTATGCATGTTCACAAAAAAATCGTATGAGTGGTGACAACATTAAATGTCCTTGTAAAAAATGTCATAACCTTAAATACATGGATGTTGAAATGGTTAAATATCACCTTTTTCAATACGGATTTGTTGAGAACTATTTTGTTTGGAAATATCAAGGGGAAGAAGATGCTATTGATGAGATGTATTATGTTAATGATTTGCATGGTGGAACTCAACCTGAATTGGGATATGATAATCCGTACCGACAAATGGTTTTGGATGTAGCTGGTCCAAACTTTGATCAAGGTTTGAGTCGACAATTTCAAAGCAATATTGAACATGAGTCATCTCATACTTATGAAACTTCAATGGAGGAGGAGATCAATCCTTCAATAGAGGAGGCGTCTGATCTTCCAATGGAGGAGGAGCCTAATCCTGAGTCTCAAAGATTTTATGATTTACTACATGCCGCTGATGCAAAATTGTATCCCGGTTCCTCCGTCTCTCAACTTGAAGTTGTCTCTAGGATGTTAAACATTAAAATGGAGAACAACATGTCACAGAGAGGTTACAACCAAATGATGCAATTGTTGAAAGATTCTTTACCTGAAGATAACATAGTGCTTGATAACTATTATCAAACAAAGAAATTGGTGCGTAGCTTGGGTTTGCCAGTTGAGAAGATTGATTGTTGTGAATCAGGATGTATGTTATATTGGGGCGATGATGAGAACCTTACATCTTGTAAATTTTGTGGCAATCAGAGGTATAAGCGTCGTGTAGGCTCTCGTAAGCGGAAATTGGTCCCTTATAAGAAAATGTATTATTTTCCTTTGATCCTAGATTAAAAAGATTATATGCATCTCATGCTACAGCTGCTGATATGAGATGGCATCATGAGCATACACAGGACGAAGGGGTAATGCGTCATCCATCAGACTCTGATGCTTGGAAACACTTCAATGAAACTCATACCTTTTTTGCCAATGAACCAAGAAATGTAAGATTGGGGTTATGTACGGATGGTTTCCAACCATTCAGTCAGACTGGGAGGAAATACTCTTCGTGGCCAGTGATTGTAACTCCATATAATTTACCTCCAGGAATGTGCATGAAGGAAGCGTATATGTTCTTAACTGTCATTATTCCAGGGCCAAACAATCCCAAACATAAAATTGATGTTTATCTGCAACCTCTAATAAAGGAGTTGACCTTGTTGTGGGAGACAGGTGTAGAAGCATTTGACATTTCAAAAAAGCAAAACTTTCAACTAAGGGCAGCTTTGATGTGGACTATAAGTGACTTTCCAGCATATTCTATGTTATCAGGATGGAGTACTGCGGGCAAGTTAGCTTGTCCTTATTGTATGGAGGAGACACAATCCTTTAGATTAGAACATGGTAGAAAAACATCTTGGTTTGACAGTCATAGGATGTTTCTTGACCAACATCATCCTTTCCGGAGAGATCGTAAAAACTTTTTTAAAGGCAAGACTGTCAAAAGATTTCCACCACCTTACAAAACAGGAGAGGAGATTTTGAACCAAATTTGTGACTTAGGGATAAGGAAAGTAACTGAGTTAGATGCAGAAGAGGTTAATCGAAGAATATGTAAGTCTTGTGGATGGAAAAAGCAAAGTATCTTTTGGGATTTGCCATATTGGAGTTCTAACATGATTCGACATAACCTTGATGTCATGCATATTGAGAAAAATGTCTTTGATAATGTATTTAACACGGTTCTTAATATGTTGATAAAACCAAAGACAATTCACAATCACGTTTGGATATGGTAAACTATTGTGATCGACCTCAGTTGGCAAAGGATTCAAATGGTAAATACCCCAAAGCTGTATACACAATAGACAAGGAAGAAAAAGCTATCTTGTTTAATTGGGTCAAAGATTTGAAATTTCCAGATGGGTATGTTTCAAATTTGGGTAGATGTCCAGACACAAATACGAAAAAGCTATATGGCATGAAAAGTCATGATTGTCACGTGTTCATGCAAAGACTTTTGCCTATTGCTTTTCGTGAATTACTTCCTAGTAATGTGTGGCAAGCACTTACAGAGTTGAGCTTATTTTTTAAAGATCTTACTTCAACCACTCTACGAGTGGATGACATGGAGAGATTAGAAGCAGATATCCCACAAATTTTGTGTAAGTTAGAACGTATATTTCCTCCAGGGTTCTTTGACTCGATGGAACATTTGCCTGTGCACCTACCATATGAAGCAAAGATCGCTGGACCTGTACAATATCGATGGATGTATCCTTTTGAAAGGTAAATGTGAAATTTTATGACAAAATTATGACAAGCATGTTATACTTGGTAATTCTAATATGATGGTACATTCATTTATTATCTATTAAGGTACCTTGGAACTCTTAAAAGGATGATTGGAAATAAAGCTAGTGTTGAGGGTTCTATTTGTGAAGCATACTTGATGACAGAGTCAACACTATTATTTTCTCATTATTTTGAACCTCATGTCATGACACGTAATCATAATGTGGACCGTAATGATGATGGTGGTATTACGGAGGATCTTGAAGGAAATCTATCAATATTCACCATCCAGGTCGACTATGGGGAGAGACAAGAAAAAGAAATTTATCACTTGATGAAATCAAGGCCGCTCAAACTTACATATTACTAAATTGTGAAGAGGTTGAGCCATTTGTGAGGTAGTATTTAAAATTTATTTCACCTAATATTAGAAACATATTTAAATATATTTGACTTCTATTTAACTTATTTTGTATTAATGAAGTATGTACGTGCAACGTTTGCAAGAAGAACTCCCAATTTATCACAGTGTCAGATAGATGAGAGCCTTGAGGCATATTTTTCTATATGGTTTAAGGAATACGTAAGTCTCCAACGATCATTAACTTTGATATAGTAATGTAACCTAAATTGTCTTGTGAATTTAACTAAGTCTTTTTTTAAATAGGTCCGATGCAATCATATAGAGAATAAATTCTTGCGTAGCCTTGCTCATGGACCATTAATAGGCGCTACATGTCATTCAATGTATTTTGTTAATGGATACAAATTTCATACAGAATGTTATGGTAGCGCTAGATCAACAATGAACAGTGGAGTTTGTATCTCAGATCCAAATTTTGGTGATTACTATGGACGGATAAAAGAGATTATACAAGTGGAATACCGTGAAGAACCTTTAAAGCAAACTTTCTTATTCAAGTGTGAATGGTTTGACCCAACTATAGATGTTGGTGTGAAGAAGCATAATCAATACAAATTGATTGATGTTAACCAACGTCGTCGGTATAAAAAGTATGAACCTTTTATTCTTGCAATGCAAGCAACACAAGTGTGTTATGTCCCATATCCTAGCAAGAAAAAGGACAAGATTGATTGGCTAGCCGTATTGAAGGTTAAACCTCGTAATGTTGTGGAATTACCTGATGAGAAAGTGGCACCAACTCCAGAACTGAATGTTCCATTTCAAGTCAATGAAGTTGAAGTCCATGAGATAGATATAAATGTTTCTGTTGATGAAGAAATACTCTTACATGATTTAAATGGGGGTGTACTTGAAATGGAAGAACCCATTGATGGGTTACATCCAAAGTATCATGAAATCCCTGGAGAATTGACACAACCCGAGCCTACACCCTGGGCGGACCGGCACTCGGAGACCATTGCTGCCCCAAGCGAACCCTTGGCCTGGCTTTCTTAACTCAGCGGAAACCTAACTCAACAAAAACTTCATGCAAAGCAAAATCAAAAGACAACTTAACTGATACAAATCTGGCCATAAAGGCACCTCGGTCTCAAAATAGAGTATTTACATATATACATAGGTAAGAGACTCAAAACTAGCTGACTGACTGTCTGTCTATGAAGCCTCTAAAATACTGAGATGGATGTTGGGACAGACCCCAACATCCTAATAAAACAAAAACTAAGAACACAAAATAATTGAGTCCTCCGGAATGCAAGGAGGCTCACCACTGACTCTGGAGTGCTCAGCTGGATCAACGACGTGCAGGATGCTGATCCGGGGTACCTGAATCTGCATCATCAAACGATGCAGGCCAACTGGCATCAGTACATGGAATGTACGAGTATGCAAGCTGGAAAACTAAGCAACAAAGGCTAGAAGGAAATCTGGAAGAAACTGAATAGCTTACCTGGCTCAACTCAACTCAACCTGACTGACTTCTTTCAATATAAGGCAATTTAAAACAAGTGCGATATAAAGAAAGACTGTTTAAAACATGCTATAAACTCTGTGTGTATACAAGGATACAATAAGCCTGAAATGTATATAGAAACAATGAACTGATGTATATAAAAATAACAATAATCTCTGTATGAAAATACAATAACTGCTGTGGGAGTTTCTCTAACCGACAACCATCACATAAGAGCTATAGTGATGATACAGCGATCGACCTCACGCTGCCAGAGCATCTTATACCCGGCCAAAGGTATAAGACCTGAACTGCCTAATGGATCCACTAGTCTAATCTGAAAAGGATTCATCTAAAAAGTATGATCCTTTTCTACCCATGGTGGCTAACATGGTTCTATGGGGGCTGTGGGTTCTTTGAACGCTCCCCCAATTCGGTGCTCGATACTACTCCCAAAAATGTACTGGCTCTTATGTTTTTAAAACACATTTCTTCCTGCTGATATGAGATAATTACTCAAAAACTAGCCCGAAGGCTCTTTTGGAAATCTCAGTTTCCAACCTTGTTTAAATGTAAAAACATTTCTTTAAAACTTCTTTGGGAATACATAGTTCCCTAATACTTTGAGAAAAGAACTCAACTTTAAACTCTTTACTTTACTTGAACTCTTGGCTTGATGTGAAACTCTTAACTTAACATGAAACTCTTAACTTGACTTGACTTTGAACTCATACTTGACTTGAACTTGAACTTGAACTTGAGCCTTAAAATGAAGTTAAAACGCTCAATGAAGGCTCTTGGAAAACCTTAAGGACTTGCTTGCTTCTAAGCTTGACTTCACTTGACTTGGGAACTATCTTTCCTTGAAAACGGAATTATGAATTCAAGGTGTTCGATCACATGTTATGGAGGGATTCTTGAACTTGACGTACTTTGGAGTGTCCGAAACAACTATAAATCATAGTATAATACTTGGAACATGCATGAGAGAGTGAGAAAGAATGGGGAAACTTGGCTGAGGCTTCAGATTTCCGATGACACAGGTGACTTTACGGATGCCATCGACGGACCGTAGATGGACTTACGGTCCGTCCTGCAGGTCCGTAGACCGTCAGAAACTTCCCCGATTCATTTAAAAAAAAATGACTAAGTGTTGACCTACGGTCGGACTTACGGTCCGTAGGTCAGGTCACGGACCGTAGGTCGTGCCGTAGATCGATGCCCCAAAAACCCTGCTTCTGTCCCGATTGACGGTTGACCAGTACCGTCAATCGGTCTACGGTCCGTAGGTCACTCCCGTAGATGGGATCGTCAACCAAAATTTCTGAATTTGATGGTGAAATCAACTTCAAAAGGTCATAACTCTTAGAATCATAATTCCCTCAACATACAATAGGTTTCAACTTAAATGCACAACTCAATCATGTCTCACAACGAACAATAACTTCAACAATTCAACAACAAATTCCAATCTTTTCTCAAATCATAGAATAAACTTGTGTGTGTGAGGGAAAGGATCAACCCACACGAAGAACTCACATACCTTGATAGGGATCACCCCCGACGAAAATCCACAATGATCTCGTCTGTTGATCTCCTCTTCTCTCTCTCTTCTCTTCTCTTCTTCTTCTTCTCTTCTTCTCCAAGAACCCTAACTCTTTCTCTTTAAAATGGGATAAAATGATCCAAAGATCAGCCTAACACACAATAAAGCTCAAAGAAAGATTTGGAAAAGACCAAAATGCCCTTAAATTTCCGGACGGATCCCTTCAACTGCCCAACTTCTAAAGGGCGTAACTCCCTTACGAACTCGGAATCGAGCAAACTCGGTGGCGTTGAAAAGGTCATTCCACGAGCTTCGCAACCATAACTGGAACTACTCCTAAATCATCCTGAGCTAGGAGTTACGACTACTCAAAGTTGGCAAAAACTCACTTCTTCCCATACTTAACCAAATTTCCAGATTCTAAATTTTTCCAAAAATGACTACTTTCCAATTTCAAGCTTCTTCAAAGCCACTTCAAATTGTCGGATGTTACAAGAATCTACAGAGGAGGAGTATGAATCTGAAGAAACTGAGGAGAATGAGGAAGAATTTGAAGAAGATTTAGATAGTGACTAGTTCTTAATAACAATATGTTATTGTATCTTCAATATTTTTTGAGTGTAGTAATTTTCATAGTATTATTATTTCCTTAGTTTATGTTTTTTTAATGTAATAATATTTTGAATGACTTTTCTTCTATTCGATATGATTAAGAATTTTGTTTTGTTTATTCAACTTGAGATTTCTATTTTTTGATGTTGCCTTTTGTTTTATAGATTTTCCTTAAAATTTGGAGTTCAGCTGGTTATTCTCAACTATTGTGACTTCTTCCTCTTCTCTTCGACTGCTGCAACTAGTAAGGTAAGTTTTTGATAACTTTTTCTTTTTTGTTTTCTGTACTATTACGTATTCAGCTTCACTATCGTGGGATGAGTTACTCTTTCTTCTCATGTTCTTTTCTACTTTCTTCACTTCTTAGACGTGCTGTAGTAGCTGCAATGATATCTTGTTAGTAATGTTTTTCAGTTTTTTTTCAGTTTGTCAGTGCATTATTTTTAAGTTGATTATAGTTTCCTCCCCTATTTTGACTTTATATGTCTGAAATTTTACTTCGAAAAGACTGTTTTAGTCATCTGTTTAAAATCTGCAGGAGATTCTAGCTCTAATTTTTAGTATGTCATATGCATGAAATTTAGTAACATTTGGGCATACTGATGAACTTTATTTAAAAATAATTGATCTTTTACAAGTGTTGATCTTACAATACTTACATATTTTGAAGATATGGCTCGAGGCAGAGGTCGAGGCAGTGCAGGTCGTGTAGGAAAATCCTCAGGTCGCGGTAATTCTGCTATTCCTCCAAAAATGCCTACTGTTCCTATTCCCACAACAGTTAGTCCTCAACAAGGTGGTACAAGTTCTAATATAGGTGGGCTTGATCGTACAAATCTAGTTCAAATACTAGGACCTAGCAGTACACCACCCGTTCAAATGACAAATCACAATAATATTCCAACCGATGTTGAATCATCTCCTATTACACCTAATGAAAGTAATCAAAATAGGAGAGGGTGCATCTACTCAAAGCAGCACAATTGGTGAAGGTGAGTCCAATAATCGTGGGCAGCGGAGAACAGTTATTACTTTTACTCCTACAGGGTTAGTCCATGCTTATAGTATCATTAGTATATATATTTTTAATAAGATACATATGTATTTAAATAATGTCCTGAAATTTATATAGATTGGAGCCTTCTTCGACATGCTCTACTTTCATAGCTAAGTCTTTCAAAAATGAACTGATCCCAATGGAATCAATTGGAAAGGTGTCTCGCAACCTGTAAAAGATTTTTATTTTGGAGAATTCAAGGTATGTTATTTCATTATAATTGAGTTTAAGAAAGTGATAAACTTTTTATAGATATGATATTAATGTTATTACTTTACAAACTAATTTCAGAAGGAATTCTATTGGGACTCTTCAACTAATGAAAATGCAGTGAAAAGACAATGGGAGATTAAGGCATCACTACGATATAGCGATTTTATTTCCAGAATAAAAAAGAACGGAACTAATCCCCAGATATGTAACTGATATTGTGTGGGAAAATTGGATGAGGCTTTGGCAAGCTCCTGAGAATGTTGCGAAGTCAGAAACAAATAAAAAAAATCGTCGTGGAGGAAGAGAAGCTGCTATCGGAACTCATACAGGTGGATCTATCTCTATTGGGGAGCATCGTAAGAAACTTGTAAGTATATATTTCACGCAATATATATTCTTCGACAAAATACATTTTCCTTATCTTCTAGTCATTACTAAAAGTCGATAGTACACAAATAGTAGAAGTGCCTCTTTTTTTTTGTTCAATTATGTTTTGGGACTGTTGTTGCAGTGCATCTGTTTTGGTGCAACATACAATTGTTATTGATGACACTTTCGATTTTTAACTCTAATTGTATTCTTTCTGATAGTAAATTTGGACATAAGGCGAACAAAATCAAATAGATAAATTGACATATACTTTTGCCTATTGTATAGTGTGATGAATGTCTTTAGCTAGAACTGTATGTTGGCTGGAAAAACATAAAAATGAAAGCCCCACATTATAATAGTTGGTTAGAGAAAATAAAAGTTACAGGGAAAAATGTATAGATTTGAACTTTACATGTAAAAGCTTTGCCTGAATGTGTACAAAGATGTGAACTCTACCAAGATGGCATAAGAAAATGGAGATATATTCTGCCTGGATATTTGGCTAGCGCTAGCATGTAATATAGTAAAATTAAGAGAGAGTAGGATGTACATAGACTTTATTTATACCTTTGTGAGATAAGAGAGTGTTTTCGATAAATTCTCGGCTTAAAGAAAAATATCCAACACATGAGTATAGGTACATAGTAATTGTTCCAAAAAATTTCACCAGTACTACCTCTACAAGCTTATAATAGTTAGTTGCCTTAGAATCTATTTTTTATTGTAAGAGCCTTAATGGGTCTTGCTTATAGAAGAAGGGAGCTTAATATTTTAGATTGTCTTGTGACATTGCATGCAATAGATTGAATATGAATAACTTCTTATTATAGAACTTGATTTTTGAATCTGAATCTGAATCTTTTTCTTTGTCACCAAGTACTATTCTGGACAGTTTTGGCTCGTTGTCACCGATTTTTGAATCTGAAACTTGCATAAGAAAGTTATGAAAGATATCTCAATTCTTACAAATGTTGGTTCCTTCATCTTTAGAGGCACGATTTGAATTGTTAGCATTATTTCTGCCATAGGGGCGACCTCAATTGTGGGTTCCTCACTGAAATTAAATAGACTTTTTGTGTTTATTGAAATACTTTACCTAATTATATCATATTGTTCATAACATAACTGGGGCAATTTATTTTTTTTGGGTAGGCTATTGAAAAGGGTCGAGACCCAACACCAAGTGAGCTCCATTTGCACGTCCACACACATGATCACGATGGAAAATCTTTTGTTGATGAGCGAGCACGAATTGTTCATGTAAGTAGAATTTATAAAATTATCGACTTTTGACATTCATATTCTTTTTATTTGGAGAAACTTATAGTTAGTATTCTTTATTATAATTTTAATGTCTCTACTTATTGCAGGAAAGATATGAAGAAATATTACGTGAGAAAATTGAGTCTGAATCTGATATTGATCAACGTGACGCATATTATCAAGCTGCAGGTGGAGAAAAGAAGAGAAGAATATATGGTCTTGGAACTCAAGCAAAAAGTTACTATGGACCAAATCTTTGTATCTCTTCTCAATCTGATGCTTCATCATCAATACCACCATCTGTTTCTCAATCTGCACCGATGGAAAATATGGATGAGTTCGTGAAGAAATTGATTCCTACATTGACTGATCACATGATTCCTATATTACTTGAGCACATACGAGGTGTAACTTCTTTACCATCACATCAATCAGCTGATACTCCTATTGGTGACGCATCATCAGCAACACCTATGGTGCCTAATAAGGTTGTTTCAGATGATGACCATATTTCTTCTCCCTAGCATTAGTTTTTCTTATCTGATTTTTGTTAAAGGAAAACAAATTATGCAGTAACAATTACGAGTTCTAAACATTAGTAATTGCTAGATGTTTGATACTTGGTGTAGATGTTTTGGACTTAATATTAGGTGAATATATGTTTTGGTGCACGGGTTATATATGAAGTAACATTTATGTTATATGAATATTTGTTATTATTAGGATGTTTAATAATTTACATTTTCTATATATTATAAATAAATAAATAAAATGAATAGAAAGAATTATACCTACGACAAATTTAACGATGGAAATTGCGACGAATTTTGGGAATAGTTAAAGAATTAAAATTGGTGACGGATTGCGACAAATATTAATTGGTTGCCAAAAGTTTGCGACGGATTAGCGATAAATTATTTTCGTCGTAAAATTATAGGACGACGAATTCATTTATGTAATTTGCAACGAAATATATAAATCTAGCGACAAAACTTTCCGTCGCTACCATTTTACTACGGATATCATATGTCGCTAAATCGTCGCTAATCTTGCTACGGAATCAATTTTGCCGTCGCAAAGGGGTTAGCTACAAGCAAAATTATAACGGTCAACATTTCATCGCTAATCCATTGCAAATATAGTTTAGCGACGGATATATGTCTATTGGCGACGGATTTATCCGTCGCTAAACACTGTTTTTTTAGTAGTGTTTATTAACACGGTTAAACTATGCTTCCTACTACGTTATGGAATCCTTCTTCAATGTGACTTCGTATGGACTCCTACTTGATTGCGACTTTGTACTCTTTAATATTTTCCTCATTCCAGTCATATTAGATGAAGTTGAATCACGTTGACACAACATGTTCTATGCAACTTTGTCAGTCTTCAAAACACTAAGTTATTTGCAACTAACAATTGTCAAATTAATTGTAGATCGACACAAAATAAAGATGAAATGAGCGTCCATGAACAGAAGATAAACATTATCAAAATGATGAGATGTAACTCGTAAGGCTCCTCAGAGACTCATAAGAAGAGCCTCCTGGCTTTAAACATGAATTTTCCTTCTCCTTCAGCTCTAACATTCGTTCTTTAATTTGTTTCCCTTCTTCCTCCTGCATCAACCTTCTAATTACATTTTCAATGTTCATCCTCTTCAAGTCATTCTCTAATTGCACCCCTACCTTCCAAACATGGCTAACGTACCTTGCGTTCACCATTTGATCACCGAAACATGGCATACAAATCATTGGTACCCCTTCACATATACTCTCCAATGTTGAATTCCATCCATTGTGCGTCCAAAATGCCCCAACAGCAGGATGTGACAATACTTGTTGCTGAGGAGCCCATTTGACAATGTGTCCTCTTCCATTCACTGTCTCCAAGAACTCACTAGGTAACCATTTGATCCATTCTGAACCACGAATCAATCCGGGCCTAACGACCCACAAGAATGGGTAATTGATGTTTGCCAAGCACCAAGCAATCTCAAGAAAGTCATTAATTTCTATTGCTGCAACACTTCCAAAGCTGACGTAACTTACAGATTTAGGTGGTTTTGTGTCTAGCCAAGAGATAGAAGTTTGTTCTTGTGACGTCAAGCTGCTGGAAGAAGCCGGAAAATGCGAGTGAAAGGGGCCTATTGGGAAAATTGGGATAGGAAAATCTTCGCGGAGTTTAGACATGGAGAGTTGTTCAAGTTGTTCAAATGAATTGAGAACGAGGCCTGATGAAGCTTTAGTTTCTCGTATCATTCCTTGAATAACTTGATAAAGTGCATCCACATTACATGTCTTGAATAAAGGAAGGTCTTCAATTCTGAGGTGGAAGTTCCTCAACTGCTTCCTCTAGTCGAGATTCTATACATGTAACAAATTCATGACTCATGAGTAACAGATTCAATGTAGCATTTAAACTTTGAGTACGCACATTTAGACACCTTAACTTGTTTCTCCTGTGTTAGTTGAACACTTAAACATACCTATGTTTGTGTATTTAGTTGCTAGTTCAGATCAAGTTAAAATGTTTAGATATGCACTCTCAAAGTTGAAGTAAATTACTTATTTACTTGGATTGTTGCCATAAAAAAAGAAGAAAGAAACTCTCTGCCAATATGTGACAAATTTTGAACTTCGAGAATCAAACATTTTAATTGTATGCGGACATGAAATCCTTGATTTTGTAAAAATTTACTATAAATCACAATAATTAATAATTAAAAATATTATAAAGACATAAAAAATTCACAATCTAAGAACTAGTACTTAATTTTTGAATCTCAAAACTCGAAAATTATATGAATGAGAGGGAGTATTATTTGAAGTGCCATATTAAATTCATGTTATTTTTTCTTGATCGTACTAAAACAGATCAATAGAAAAGGTAAGTGAGAGAGAGAGTCAGATAGATGAGTTGTTTTTCAGGCAACTTTTAGTGCATGTGGATGAGGTTCACGAGTCATCAAAAAACAAAAAAATAAATGTGTGGGCGTCGATATTATCAATGCAAAATGGAAGACGAACTGTTTCAGGCAACACTTTGTTCTGTGGTAAGTTGGACATACAGGTACTAAAAAGATATTTATCTAAGAAATTGGTTATCAACTTGACATAATATTCATGAAAAATAACTATGGACATACTCTGTTATCCATCGATATTTTACTTGACATAATATTCATGAATATTAATCAAATATGCAGATGCACTTTTTCGGTATATTCAAGAACGAACTGAAAATTAATGGAATTGCGTTTTACCACGTCAAATTTATCGATGGTGTCTCTCGATATTGAAGAACATATGATAGAATTTTAGTTCAGAACCACATAATTGAAAAGTCTTCTTTAATATTTTCTGAAACTCCATGTCAACTTAAACTAGATCATTCTTTTTTAAACCGATGAGGTAATAAATAATTCAACGAATGAAGATAAGAAAATACCTTGAATAGGAAAATAAGCTTTGTTTTGCAGAAGTGGGATGGCAGCATAAGCCAAACATGAAGAAACTCCTCCAGTCCTTAAAACACGCCTAGGAAGGTTTAAACTGTCCGCAACTGCCTTGGTGAAGTGCAAGATACTATCTGATATTAAGCAAACAATATTTGGATCTTCCGACATTAACTGTATCAAAGCCTCTGTGAAGTGCGGAGCACATTTTTCATTGAACAAAGAAAGTAGAGAAAGGACATCAATATCTATTTTTGGTTTTTAGTCTTCAGATAAACCATCAGAAATTGTGTGAAAGGTGAAATGAGGATAATTTGCTCGAATATTATTGAAAGAGGAGTTGAAGTTGTCCGCGAGAATTATGGTTATAGAAAAACCTTTTAAATGAAGGATGTTTGCTAGTTGAAGCATAGGGTTTATGTGGCCTTGCAATGGTAGCGGAAACAGCAACACCCGCCTCCCTTTTCTTCCTTGCTCCTCCATGGATAGATAGCTTTCTCCAAAGTTGAAGATACGTGATTAAGCTTCTCTATCAAACTTTGGATTGTTGCAGAAAAAATTTAGACATATATCGATATCAATTTAGACATATGTCGATATCCCATGTGTTTTATTTACAATAAGAACTAGACATACTTTTTGACGTATGCCAAACGTAGTGGGATGCTAGGGTGGCTCCATCCATCATAAATAAGGCGGTTTGGTTCTCATGGGATCAAATCAAATGAAAGAAAATTTCATGTGTCAATTTACTTGGTTAGGCATTAAATTTGGAGAGCAAGCCAAAATTTGTGGAAGACAAATTTTGTATTTCTTTTCTTTGTGCTTGGAGTCAGTATGCAGAGACTGAGTTTTCCTCGAAGGGGTTCAGAAAGATAAGTAAGCATGATAATAGCATTTACAAATAAGTGGGTCGATCGTAGCGGGCCAGATATAATTTCAGATCAAATCATACATAAACAACTAAATAAAATTCAACTTCACCTCAAGATCAACAATAAAACTGAGAAAGTATGTGTTTGACATATAATATTAAAATGAGTTTGAGAGAATGCATTTTTAAAAATTTTAATTTTAAAGTAAAGTTATGCCAATTTGTGCCAAATATATTTTCGTTTCTCCGAATATAAAGATTTCTATTATTAGAGAGAGTAAAATAAAGATGTCTAAGAATTGACCTATATTTTTTTCTGACAGTTAACGAACATAACAGACTTTTTCTTTCCATTTAGGATTGTCATTGCATAAAATTTTCACCATTAACCTTTAATTCTCACAAATATCTTTCATAGAACGTGCTTATTATATTGGCTTGTGTCTGATCGATGAAAAGTTAGGAGAATAAATAAAAGGCAACCTCATCATAGTGCAATAATTTGGTTGGTCCCGGCAAGTGTGGAAAAATAAAACACAAGTTGGCCCGCCTATTAAGGGGTAGTACTACACACCATTATTAGTACTGCTATCGAAATATCAATTCTTTCATTAGGTGTTCAGTTTACATTTTTTCTTTGGACCAAAAAATTGTACTTGTATTACACGTGTTAAGAAAATATACTACTCAAAATGAATAGTTTTGCACCCATTCAGTCATGAATTAGATATTTCTTTTTAGCAATTGAAATAAAAAATTATCTTCTAATTAAATTTGTAAATATGCAGTGCTAGTAGATAGACAGAAGCTCAGAACGACAATTTAAAAATAGCCACACAAGCTCAGTGTGATAATAAAAAATGTCCAAGAATCAAACCCAACGGAACTGAATTAGAAAAATAAAAAAATCCAATAATCGAATGCCTAACGTAGCAGTAGCACGTTTTTTTGTTGCTTCCTGGTATTATAAGATGCAGAAGAAAACACACCACTACTCCACCAAATAAGTACTCCATTAAGATGGATCCATTACCTCATGTTATCATCTTCCCTTTCCCTGCACAAGGCCATGTCAACTCTATGCTTAAATTGGCCCACCTTCTTTCTCTTTCTAACTTCGACGTTACCTTTCTTGTCACTGTTGACACACATGACCGCCTCCTCAACCACACAGATGTGCTCTCCAGATTTGGTACTGGATTCCATTTGCAAGCTCTTCCCCATGGAATTTCCATGGATGGAGTGAATACTCGTGATGGAATATCAATGCTCTATTATTCTCTAAACACAATTGCTAAACCATTTCTTAGAGAATTCATACCAAATTCTTCGGTGACATGTCTCATCGTCGACGGAATCTTAAGCATGGCCGCTGATGTAGCCGAAGAAATCAACTTGCCTATTATCTATTTCCGTACCGTCAGTGCCTCTTCTTTCTGGTCCTACTTTTGCATCCCTGAGCTAATTCAAGCTGGAGAACTTCCCCTCAAAGGTAAAAATACAATACTATATTTTTTTGTTTTACAACTTCTTAATTCTAACTTTCCACCTGACATATTTAAAAACATAACATTAAAAGAAATTTTGCCTCTGAAGTGATGGTAGATTACATGAATAACAGAAAATGCAAAGGACTTGACACTGACGAAGGTAAAAGGCATGGAAGATTTTCTGAGAGGTCGAGACCTTCCAAGCTTTTGTCAGGCGAGTGACTTAACTAACCCGGATTTCAGGATTGTAATGACAGATACACGACAAACCCCTCGAGCGCGAGGTCTCATACTTAACACATTTGAAGATCTTGAAGGCCCCATACTTTCTCAAATTCGAATGGTATGTCTAAATGTTTATACAATTGGAGCAGTTCATGCCCATCTAAAGGCTAAACTTGCAACAAAATCTACCTCTTCAAACAGTTTGTGGCAAGAAGATGAAAGTTGCATGTCTTGGCTTGACACGCAGCCACCAAAATCTGTGATATATGTTAGTTTTGGAAGTGTCGCGGGGTTGACAAAGGAGGAGCTGTTAGAATTTTGGTATGGTCTAGTGAATAGTGAGCAAAAGTTCTTGTGGGTGATGAGGCCAGACTTGATAATAGGACATGAGAGAAAAGATGAGATTCTTGTGGAGTTGGAGCAGGGTACAAAGGCAAGGGGCTACATGGCTGATTGGGTTCCACATGAAAAGGTGTTGGCACATAGAGCAATTGGGGGTTTCTTAACTCACTCTGGGTGGAATTCCACATTGGAGAGTATAGTTGAAGGAGTGCCGATGATTTGCTGGCCGAGATTTGCTGATCAGCAAGTGAATAGTAGATTCGTTGGAGAGGTTTGGAAGATGGGACTTGACATAAAAGATACATGTGATAGAGACATCATTGCAATATCAATTAGAGCTTTGATGGAGAAGAGAAATGGTGAATTCTCGCAAAGAACAGAGCACATGGCAAGTTTGGCAAAAAAAGCTGTCAATGAAGGTGGATCGTCATACATTAATCTGGACCGTCTTATACAGGACATAAGATCTATGATTCCACCGCATAAGCATACCTGATTCAGCTGAAACTTGATTTTGTTAGCTGCAATTATATTGTTGCCTAGAAATTGCAGATTTATTCTGCCCATTCTGAATAATTCTAGCAACAAATGTAGCTTCACTTTTACAATTAGCTCTGCAGCAATAAATATACCAAACTTTTACGAATGTGGAGTAATAGATAAGAAAGTCTAAATTTTTATTGTCAAATTAATTGTAGATCCACACAAAATAAAGATGAAATGAGTGTCCATGAACTGAAGATAAACATGATCAAAATGATGAGATGTAACTCGTAAGGCTCCTCAGAGACTCATAAGAAGAGCCTCCTGGCTTTAAACATGAATTTGCCTTCTCCTTCAGCTCTAACATTCTTTCTTTAATTTGTTTCCCTTCTTCCTCCTCCATCAGCGTTCTAATTGCATTCTCAATGCTCGTCCTCTTCATGCCATTCTCTAATTGCACTCCTACTTTCCAAACATGGCTAACGTACCTTGCGTTCACCATTTGATCACCGAAACATGGCATACAAATCATAGGTACTCCTTCACATATACTCTCCAATGTTGAATTCCACCCGTTGTGCGTCCAAAATGCCCCAGCAGCAGGATGTGCCAACACTTGTTGCTGAGGAGCCCATTTGACAATGTGTCCTCTTCCATCCACTGTCTCCAAGAACTCACTAGGTAACAATTCGATCCATTCTGAGCCACGAATCAACCCGGGCCTAACCACCCACAAGAAAGGGTGATTACTGTTTGCCAAGCCCCAAGCAATCTCAAGAAATTCATTAATTTCTATTGCTGCAAGGCTTCCAAAGCTGACGTAAATTACAGATTTAGGTGGTTTAGTGTCTAGCCAAGAGATTGAAGTTTGGTCTTGTGACATCAAGCTGCTGGAAGAAGCTGGAAAATGAGAGTGAAAGGGGCCTATTGGGGAAATTGGGATAGGAAAATCATCGCAGAGTTTAGACATGGAGAATTGCTCAAGTTGTTCAAATGAATTGAGAATGAGGCCTGATGAAGCTTTAGTTTCTCGTATCATTTCTTGAATAACTTGATAAAGTGCATCCACGTTATATGTCTTGAATAAAGGAAGGTCTTTAATTCTGAGAGGTGGAAGTTCCTCAACTGCTTCTTCTAGTTGAGATTCAATACCTATAACAAATTCATGAGTAACAGGTTCAATGTAGCTTTAAACAAGTGTAAAACGTCACTATTTAATCAAACCATGGAAGATTTCAAAAGTTCTTTATCTCCGCTAATAAGTAAGTATTTCAACTTTGAGTATGCACATAATTTAGACACCTCAACTTGTTTTTACTACTTACAAAGTGATTATCTAGACACCTTCAAAATTTATATGCCACGTCATCATCGGATGTCCATGAGATGCAATGGGGACTCGTTCGAGTATTAGGTGTCTAGATATGCCGTCTCAATTTTTCTTTTGGAGCCTTCTAATTCGAATATAATTTCTTTAGGAGAAAATGTGTGTTCACTGTCCAGCAATGACAAAAAATATTAAGTACTAGTGTGTTTCTTTACATCTACTTAAACTTTGGTAGGCAAATTATGAAATACTTGTGGGGGTGGATTTAAAAAAATTAAAAATAAAAAAAATCAGTGAAATAATTAATTTATGCAATACACAATTATTACTCTCTCTCTCTCTGTCTAAATACATGACAAATTTTGAATTTCAAAAGTCAAATAATTTATTTTTATATGGGCATGAAATCCTTTAATTTTTAAATTTAAAGTAAAATATACATATTTAAAATTTTCTTATAAATCACAATAATAAATAATTTTAAATATTTTAAAAATATATAAAAAAAACATGACCTAAGAAATACTTAATTTTAAATCTCAAAATTCAAAAAAATATCAATGAGAAAAGTATTATTTAAAGTGTCATATCGAATTCATGTTATTTTTTCTTGATCGCAGTAAAATATGTCAACTGAAAATGTGGTCCATGGGAACAAAGTTGTAAATAAAAAATGTGAGGAAGAGGTCAGATAGATGAGTTGTTTTCAGGTACTTTTTGTGCATGTGATGATGTTCACGTGTCATAAAAATAACAAAAAAAAAAGTGTTGGTAAGGATGGCAATGGAACGGAGCAGTTTTTAGGCTATATGGGATGGTTATCGATTTAAGATTATATGAGACGGAAGCAGCATGAGTAGAAATAATTCAAGTTAATATCTCATATGATCACTCAACTTTGAATTGTTCATTTAGAAAGTCACTCAACTTTGAGTTGTTCTCTTAAAAAGTCACTCAACTTTGTTTTATAACTCAAAAGTCACTCAACTATTGATGTTTCACTTAGAAAGTCACTCAACTATTGATATTTCACTTAGAAAGTCACTCAATCAATTTAAATATTTTTTTCATAAAATTTTATTGAAAATTTAATTTTTATGTTAAACTACTTTTTTAAAGAAATAATGATATTTATTTTAATTATTTTGTTAATCCAAATTATTTAATTATAATGTTTTTGGAAAACGTACCATAGCAATTGACCCAAAAAAACTTTTTCCGTTTTATCAATTATATAACTGGAATAAAATATGTTTAAAAATGATCCAAAAAAGAAGAAGAAGTTGAAATTGATAAGAAGTGCAATAAAAAAATACCATTTTAAAAAAAAAAAATTGGTAAAAAGAAAAATTATACTTCAATAAAATAATTAAAATAAACATCTTATTATTTTTTTAAAAAAATAGTTAATTTTTTTTTTGTATTTTACAAAATTTAATGAAAAACTTAATTAAATTAGTTGGGTGACTTTTTAAGTAAAATATCAATAGTTACGTGACTATTTAAATGAACTATTAATAGTTGAGTGACTTTTGAGTTATAAAACAAAGTTAAGTTACTTTCAAATGAACAACTCAAAGTTGAGTGACTTTCTAAGTGAACTATTGAAAGTTGAGTGATCATCTCAAATATTAACTCAAAATAATTCTTTTAAAAGTAAATATGGGGTGGGGGTGGGATGGGGGCGGTTGCGGTTTAAACAAAATAAAAGCTACTTAAAATTTCTTTCATATTTTCTAGTGAAAAACTAAAAAAACGGCAGTTTGCATTTTGCATAACCCATGTTTTTATTTGCTTGAATTGCTTATTTCTACAAATAAAAATTGTAATTTTTGCAAAAATAGTTTTTTGAAAAGTATAAAAAACAAGTTTACAAATTCAAATTTAGAAGCATTAAATTTTTATTTAACTTCTCTAGATTTTTCAAAAAAAAATATACAGATCAAGGTGGAGTGAGGTGAGTTTAATTCACAAAAAAATGCTATGTAAAATAAAGTGGGATGAATTAAAATTTTATGGATTAAAGCTCAAAATGGTCTACACCCACCCAATTGGCATCGCTGTACATTGACAATGAGACAAGTGCAAATTGGAAACTAAGGGAAATCTTCCAAAATGACATAAAGTTTTGAATTTTGGAGGCACTCTCAACGTACAACTTGTTCCGTAGTTTTCGAAAAATACATAACAGCCTTGTTTTTGTATATGTATGATCTTTTTCACATCTGATTTATTTTTTTCTTCTTTAATTATTATTATTTGATTTTATTATTTTTATTTTATGTTTTTCTTTCCTGCTTTATTGTAAAAATATGTGGAAAAACAGTGTGAATAGAAAAGGTGAAACAAAATTTAAAAGTGATTATTTTATGGATATATTGTATTTTATTTTTTTGTATTTGTTAAAAAAATTGGGAGCATATATGATAAATTTTACAAGAAAGTTAGTGAAATATTAAATTTGAACATTAAAATAATAAATTTAAATCAGTCGTTGAATCAAAAATCCAAAAAAAAAATAATTAGTAATGCGTATTAGAAGTATCAAATATAATATACGACTACATGAATATATTTTTTGACAAATACTCCCTCCGTTTCACAAAGAATGACCTGGTTTGACTTGGCACGGAATTTAAGTAAATAAAGAAGACTTTTGAATCTTGGGATCCTAAATTAAAGTTATGTCAAATGTACAAAATTGCTCTTAATCTTGTGGTCTTAAACATGCCACGTGGAAAGCAAAAAGTAAAATATTACCAAAAAAGGAAAGAGGTCATTCTTTTTTAAACTGACTAAAAAGGAAAGGAGGTCATTCTTTGTGAAACGGAGGGAGTAATAATTTAAAACTGTTTCTTTCACTTTCAAATAATGTAGGTGAGTAATTTATGTAACATAATAGGTATAAATGAATCACTTTTATAATGAGAAATAACAGAGTTGAGAAATATATAAGACTCTTTTTCTCAATAAAAAATAATTGAAGAATGAAGATAAGAAAATACCTTGAAGAGGAAAATAAGCTTTGTTTTGCAGAAGTGGTAAGGCTGCAAAAACCAATAATGAACAAACTCCTCCGGTCCTTAAAACAAGCCTAGGAAGCTTAAAGCTGTCCACAACGGAATTGGTGAAATGCAAGATACTATCTGATATTAAGCAAACAATATTTGGATCTTCCAACATTAACTGTCTCAAAGCCTCTGTGAAGTGTGGAGCACACTTTTCGTTGAACAAAGAAAGCAGAAATAAGGCATCAATATCTGTTTTTGCCTTATCATCTTCAGATAAACCATCAGAAATAGTGTGAAAGGTGAAATGAGGATAGTTTGCACGAATATTATTGAAAGTGGTGTTGAAGTTGTCCGCGAGAATTATAGTTATAGAAAAGCCATTTAAGTGAAGGATGTTTGCTAGTTGAAGCATAGGTGTTATGTGTCCTTGCAATGGCAATGGAAAAAACAACACCCGCTTCCCTTTTCTTCCTTGCTCCTCCATGGATTGCTAACTTCTCTATAAAACTTTGGATTGTTGAACTAATATTTTAGACATATATATCTCATGTGTTCAGTTTGCAGTAAGAGCTAAACATACTTTTTGACGTACGCCAAACGTATCTCTTGTGTTTTAATTTGTCTCGCTTGATTCCAAACGAGTATGATAGTGGGATGCATGGGTGGTTCAATGCATTATAAAATAAGTCACATGTTTCACACCCCAACATTGAGTGGCCTCAATTTTTCAAATTAATAAGAAAAAACTTGCACATTTAAGATTATAAGATTCAAAATTTCTTTTTAATATTTTATTAAGGCAAAATGATCTGGTAGACCCTTATACTTGTATCAGTTTGTATTGCGAATCTTTCTACTTATTCATTTGTCAACTAAACCCCTATACTCAGTAAAACATAATATATCAAACCCTCTAACCATTGACCAGTCTTATGTGGCATTAATATGATTGAGTTGGCACAAAAGCATGGCTACACGCGTTAAAATGGCAAATGAAGATCATACTTACATCAAAAAAATATTAAAATTATAAAATAATTAATTTTGTAAAAGAAAAAAAAAATACTTTACTTCTTCACCCCCACCACACTTCTTTTCCAGCAATCATCCCCTTTTCCCATCAACCCCACACCCCATCCACGCTCCAACCTCCATTTTCCTTCTTCATACTTGATGTCATTGTTTTCAGCAGATCCATTCCCCCCTTTTTCTTTTCTTTTTTTCTATTTCAGTAAAAAAATTAATTTCTTTTCGCTGCAAATACCTAATAAGTTACTTCTTGATTGAAAGAAAAGGAAAGGAAACAAAGAAAGATGACAATGTAGATCTTATATTTTCAATCAAGAATTTCCAGCGACAAACTAGAATTTCAACGACCCATTTTTTATTTCTTTCAGTCCCCGCTTTCTTTCCCACAAATCGACATTGAATTTTACATTCTAATTGTTCTTCAATTTGTCCAATGTATTCTCTCCTCTATCTATTGCCAGTGATTCCAGTGACTATTACAACTAGTTTCTAGGGGGTTTTGGGCATTATTTTGTTGTTAGTTGTATATTTTTGAGATTCAAGATTTTATTTTTAAGACTTCCATTCTCAATGTCCCTTTTCTTTGTTTGTTGTTTTTGTGGATGTTGGAGGAGGAAAGAAAAATAGTGATGGTGTGCTGCGGGGATGAAGATGGGTGAGGGAGAAAGTATATGTGATTTTGCCAGCAAAAATGGCGACGACGGTGGCGATGGCTTTCTCCGGTGGATTTTGATCGTGAAACAGTGATAATAGGGAGAATTGGATGTATGAAATTTCACTTTAAAAAATACCAAAATAAATTAAAATGTTATTATTTTACATTTCATAAAATAATTTTGGTTAATAATTTTAAAAAATAGTTATGAAATAATTATGATATGGCATTGATATATCTTACATGGATATGACATGTCAATTATATAAAGGAGAGTGAGCTACACACATGGTTGGAGGGGCTTAAAAGTTTCATTTTAATTGACTTTAAGGGTCCAGATGACAAATGGGTAAGTAGAAGGGTTCAGAATACAAATTGATACAAGTACAAGGATTCACCAGATCATTTCGCCTTTTATTAAACTTCAAATCATGTATCAAGTTAAAATCTAACAAACAAGTTAAAATTGAGGGAGTACTACTATTTATAAAAAAAAAAGTATTTTTTTTCATTTAAAAAGAAAAAAAAAACAAATTTACATATCAAAATAGTTTTTTTTACAAAATATATTAATAAATTTACATCTTAAAAAAATTAAAAGAATAGACTTTAAATAAATAAAAAATATTAGAGTATTATCATATATTATTATAAGTGAGAAGATCTTAACTTCAAAGTTGGATTACGATTTTATCCTTCACTAAATTTAAATATTATTAAAAAATTAATTAATTAAATATTAAATAATAATTATATGGCATTAATCCATTATATTTCTAGATAGAATTAATTCACGGAATGATTAATTTTTTTTCATTCTAAAATGAAGTTTGGTAGATGAAGTGTTTCGTAACAACAAAAGGCAGTAAATTATATCCTTTAAAAACTGAAATATCCTTTAACATTAAAGAACAAAAATGTCCTTTGAATTACCATACCCCTTAATATGACACACATATTTAGATTTTAGTTAGAAACTTTACACACCCAAACTTTAACCAATCTAATTCTCATAGATGTTATGTATATCATCAATTTTTAAAATGATTTTTATAATTCCTGACTTATAATTATACATACCAAAAAATTGTTTTTAGAATCACTTTATATTAATTCATACACTTAGTTATCTCGATGTATAATTGTTGAAAGATGATTATCGGTGGATAATTACATTGCTCATCACAGTCACTTTATGTTAATGCATACACTTAGATATTCTAATGTATAATTGTTGATGATATAATTGCTCATCACATATGCAATAAAAATGAGGTAGATTTATTTATGCTTTAGTTAGTTGAGACAATTAAATGAAAGGTGTCAATTAAGTTTGGGTTTTGTTTTTGGTGACACTTTGATCAAGAAATGGTCAAATTCACTTTAAAATGTAATTAAGTAAATTTGGGACCAATTAACATTTTCAAAACTTTCTAATCTTTCATAAAATACAGAAAAACACTTCATTTTTCAACTTTTATAATTCGATCCAAACCATTTAAAAAAAAGTAAAAGAAAATAGAATTTTCTCTTCTTCTTCTCCCAACGTTCTCTCTTCTCTTCTTCTTCCTTAGAAAATCCAAAAATCCGACTATCAAAACAAATATTCTCCCCCATTATCTTATCTTCCTCCTCATCTCCGGCTGTGACTCTCTCTTCTTTCTGAACTGAAGATTGTGTTCGACTTAAAATGGGTAGGTTATTTTTTTGAAAGATTTTACAATTTTCGAACAATACTAAGTTTTTTTCTTGGGTTAATGAACAATAAATTGTTCTATAGATGTGAAAATTGAATAATAGTGTAATGGTACCTATTATTTATTGTTTTTGAAAGAAAATCAACAAACCCAAAAAAATCCTAATTTTGAGGAAATGTATATGTATTGTTAACATTCAGTGAAAATTCGTTTTTGTTACTTTTGTTGTTTTTTTGTGACTATTTTGTTCATATGATTTTAGAAATATAGTCTTGTTCGTCCAATATATATTTCATTTGTTAAAAGATGTGTCGTATGTTGCTACATTTTAGTGATATGTTGGTATACATTTCAACAGAGTTGTCATATGTTGGAACATATCATCTATGTGTTAGGGCAACAAAATGGTCATATGTAGTAACAGAAGATTCATTTGTGACACATGAAGATTCATGTGTGGCCACAAAAGATTCATTTGTGGCAACAGAAGGTACATCAGTGGCAACATAATATCCATCTGTGTCAACATAAGTATAAATTGTTACCCATTATTATTTTATAATCAATTGTAAACTCTCAACCTTTTTTTATTTACCTTGTAGATGAAATGATACAAGAAGCTTCATCCATGACAACAACTCAATCTTTAATTGGTGTTGCTTCCTCTTCTAACATCAAATGCTATTTTTGTCTATGCGAAGAATGTGAGCAGCAACATGATTATTTTATTAGTCATGTTAAAGAACTCACTGATATTTTTAAGGAAATGACTTATAATATTGATGTCCATACATCCAAGAAGATTTCACAACCTTTGAAGTGTAGGAGGTTGAAAAAATATATTTCCCAATCACTATCTATAATTAGTGAAAGAAAAAAATCAGTGACTACTGCTCCAGTATCACACTCAAACCCAAAAGGCAAGGAGAAGGATAAGGAGAAAGAGAAGGAGGAGGAGGAGAAGGAGAAGGAGAAAGAGAAGGAGTAGGAGAAGGAAGAGGAGGAGAAGGAGAAGGAGAAGGAGAAAGTGAAAAAGAAAGCGAAAGAGAAAGAGAAGAAAGTTGAAGTCGTCAGTTGTGATGTGAAGCAACAATATCCATTTGAAGGTTTTAACATTGATGACGAGGGTCCAACTGAACGAATGTCATCCTTCTCGCAATGGATAAACGAGGGTCTTTACAAGCATCATGCAAAAAAGTAAAGTCGTTCAACTATTATTAGTATATCTTCTTGTTGTCCACTAAATGATTATTTATAATGATTACACAATCGCATAAGAGACAAGCACGATCACTACTTAGCCAATTGCTCAGATCTTGAGTTCAAACAACTTGATTTTGTAGTTGCATTTTCAAAGGAGAAAGATTGGTTTTACGTAATGTCTCAACCCAATAAGTGTTGGACTGATCAGTTAAATCCATGCCCACTTTTATCTTTTGATTAAGACATGAATACATACAAATAAATTGATACAGAAATACACTTGTTGATGCATTTGTGCAACATGTGGATGTCATTTTATACTATTTGCAGGAAGCAATAAAGTCATTCTAAATATCGATATACCACTACTAATTGTTTTTTCAAAACATACATTGATAATTCCAGTGTTGTTTCTGAATATAAGAATAAAATCGTTGGCACTATCAAAGGGTTTGGTATACCTGGTGGACTGCCTTGGCACCTCATCTAGGACTAAGAGAAAATTGTGCTTCAAGATTCAAAAGTTGTCTACATTGTTGCCAAAGTACCTTGAATATTTTTTTTATCAAAAAGACCAAACCAACTGGTCAGTTCTTGAATCTTACCAAGAAAAGAACAAATCTCACCCATTCGAAGTCAGACATGATACTGGTATTGCCCAACAAGCAAGCAATAGTATGTAGGTATCACATTAAATTTTTTTGTCTTACCACTATTGAAATATGATGTTATTATATTTTCTAATTGATGATATACCATGCAGAGATTGTGGACTTTTTGTTGTTGCATACGCTGAGTTTTTGAGTGATGGACTACAAGTATCATCTTATGAAATTATTTCTGAAACCCTCCACATGAGATATGTTTCACTCCTAAGGAACTATGGGATTTTAAAGGCTCGGAGTGGCTATGTTAGTAACAATGAAGACCCACAGAGGCCTAGACTTAAAAAAACAAAGTTCGATGAAAATGTTGTGGTTACCACCATTTATTAGATTGATGGTTATGTATACCATTGTGAATTACCTTTTTGTTTATAGGTTGTATAAAACAATTGGTGAAGGGTTCATTTTGGCTGATAATATTAATATTAATGATTATTATTGTTTTTATTTTGTTGGAACAAATGTCAATTATGATAGAAAGGAAGAAATATGGTGTCTGTGGCAACAAATATAACATCTGTTGTAAAAAACACCACAGAATTATCTGCATGTACCCCAACAGAAAGGATATATATGGCAACATATGTCACAGAAAGAAGATATGTGGTAACATATGTCACATAAAGGAGATATGTGGCAACATTATATTGTCACCAATTGTTTATTTTTGCTGATAATATTAATATTAATGATTATTTTTATTTTTTTTGTTGGAACAAATGTCAATTATGATGGAAAGGAAGAAATGTGGTGTATGTGGCAACATATATAACCTCTGTTGTAAAAAAACACCAAAGAATTATCTTCATGTGCCCCAATAGAAAAGATATATGTGGCAACATATGTCACAGAAAGGAGATATGTGGTAACATATGTCACTGAAATGAGATATGTGGCAACATTAGATTGTCACCAATTGTTCATTTCTGCTGATAATATTAATATTAATGATTATTATTTTATTTTTTATTTTGTTGGAACAAATGTCAATTATGATGAAAATGGAGAAATGTGGTGTCTGTCGCAACATATATAACCTTTGTTGTAAAAAATACCACATAATTATCTGCATGTGCCCTAACAGAAAGGATATATGTGGCAACATATGTCACACTTTGAATTGTCAAAATTCGAAATAAACAATTAAAAAGTTTTAAAACAACCATCCCTTCATTGTTCCCTCTCCCTTCTCTCTCCTCTCTCCTTTCCTCTATAAAAGGTCATTTCGTTTCATATTCCAAATTTAATTTATTTTTACTAATTTCCATTTTGTTTTCTCTTCTTTCGTTTCTCTCGTTCCATTATTCCTTCACAAATCAAATTGTTGCAATATTTTCTACAACATCAGTGGTAAACTATTGCGATCCTCTTCTACAACAAGGCGTCGTTGCCCTCATCATTTCTAGTTTATCGTTGATATCTTCTCAGGTAAAATTTTATTTGGTTTTTGAAATACTTACTGGTATTTAATCAGGACGTTTTTAGTGGTTTTATCACTTATTTGTTTGTAGGATGGTTGGGTTGTTATTCCTTTTGAAAGATTATCTAATTTCAAAAAGCTTAACCTCAAAAAACACATTTTAGGATATACATATGTGCCACATATGACATGTTTGTTGCAATTTTTCCAACAGAACGTGCATATGTTGCCACAAATGACGCTTCAATGATGAGTTAATCGATAGATTGAGTGATTTAGGAATGAGAAAATATCAAATTGGACCAAATTTTAGTACATTGGACCATAATTAAGCAATAAAAATATGTTATAGCACTTGAAACAACGATTTACAAGGGTGTTATATAATTATCATATGGAGTTACTTGGTTATTGATGAACTAATGGTATGATAGTCTTTGTAAAAATAATTGATAGAATTGATGAAGGTTGTTGTATTAGATCATAATTTTGTACTTAGACATGTTGTAGAACTATATATTAGTATTACATGTTGATTTATGTGACAATTTAATTGAATTAACCTCAAAAAGCACATTTTAAGATATACATATGTTGCCACATATGACATGTCTGTTGCAATTTTTCCAACAGAACGTGCATATGTTGCCACATAAGTCACTTCAATGATGGGTTAATCGATAAATTGAGCGATTTAGGAATGAAAAATGTCAAATTGGACCAAATTTTAGTACTTTGAACCATAATTAAGCAATAAAAATATGCTATAACACTTGGAACAACGATTTAGAAGGGTGTTATATAACTATCATATGGAGTTACTTGGTCATTGTATGATGAACTAGTGGTATGATAGTCTTTGTAAAAATAATTGATAGAATTGATGAAAGTTGTTGTATTAGACTATAATTTTGTACTTAGACATGTTGTAGGACTATATATTAGTGTTACATAATGAATTAGGTGACAATTTAATTGAATTAACCCCCAAAAGACCATTTTATGATATACATATGTTGCCACATATGACATGTCTGTTGTAATTTTTCCAACAGAACGTGCATATGTTGTCACATATGTCGCTTCAAGGATGGGTTAATCGATAAATTGAGCGATTTAGCAATGGAAATATGTCAAAAAAATTTAGATTAAACATTTTATAAAGAACAAATTCTAAAATAGTACAAAACACAAAAAGGTCAGCTTTTTCCCCATGAGTTTGCAAGAAATGTACATATGTTGCCACACATGAAAATTTAATTAATACAAAAATTTAACTATTTCATTTATTTCTAAATCACAACTACATAATTCACAACGAAATTGATAGAATTGATGAACAGTGCAACAAATTGGTCTTTCTCCCAACAAATGAGGTTCTGGCACCCTTCCATATAAAATCATCATACAAATATTTCTTTTGACAATCTTCCCTACCGACCCTCCCCATTTCTTACTATCCTTCCAACGCCAAATGTATCGATTTTTCTTCTCGATCCATTCACCACGACTATCAATACCTACAAATAATCCCTCCATTTATTGTACCTGAAGAAATTAATTAAAAAAATAATTAGTACTAATGATAAAATGTGTACGACATATGTTGCTACATATAACTATTTTGTGGCGAGACGTAAGTCATATGTTGCTACATATAACTGCTATGTTGTGACAAATAAATCACATATGGTAACATATGTAAGTCATATGTTGCTACATATGGCTATTATATGGCGAGATGTAAGTCATATATTGTTACATATAACTGTTATGTTGTGACAAATAAATCACATGTGGCAACATGTGTAAGTTATATGTCGCAACATATGGCTATTCTAGTGCGAAATGTAAGTCATATGTTGTTACATATAATTATTCTGTTGTGAAACATAAATCACATGTTGTGACAAAATGTATATGACCATTTTGTTGCCACATGTAAGTCATATGTTGCTACATGTCTAAGTTATATGTTGCAACATATGTCTATTCTGTTGCGAGTGAAATAACCTTTCTGTTGCAACATACATAGCCATCTGTTGGTAATGCGAATGCAAATTATTAAAAAAGTTGCAGGTACCCAGATGATGATGAATGATTTCAAAAAACTATTACTTTTACTTACCAAAACAATGGTGTGTGACCCCAATCACTTATGAAGTAATTCCAATTGATACAGAATGAAATTTGGTCCACTGATTAGATTAGCTAAATCTGATTCAAGAAGAAAGAAAGCTCAAGGAGTAGCAATCAAGACCAACAATGTATGAAAAGAAGACGAAGAAGATAAAGAGAACGGAAAGAAAGGCAAGCAAGCAAGAACGAAGCAGAAGAGGAATACAACGGGAGGCGGGGGGGAAATCTTTTATTTCTCCTTTTGGTACAGCTCGCTGGTGGCTTTCCTTCAGTTTTGGTTCCCACCAAAATTGGTTAAATTAGGTTTTAGTCATTTACCCTTTTACCCCTCATTTAATTCAATGGACCAAATTGTCAACTTATAAACTTGAGGAAAACTCCACAATCATTAATCACATAATTGTCACCTACACTCAATAATTAAGACTTATATCACCGCCCATTTATTTTGACACCTTAATGTCACCTTTAATTCAAAGCCCCTAGTTAGTTATTGAGGAAGTTCCTGCATTCTTTTAAATTGGAATTGTTTCTCTCTTTAATTTTTGTTATTTAAAAGTTTTAGAATTCATTAGCTATTTTATTGTTTTTAGTCTACTCTATTTCATCTTAATTTCGAATATTTGTGGGATGAACACAATGTACATCTGAAGTTGTATAATTTATTGTGATGCTATAATAATGTGATGGATATTGATAATTTTTTATATATTCTCTTCAAACATTACGTGAGATCTTCACAACTAATTACTCATGTGAAAATTACAATTTCTTAAAACTATTTGATATGATTGTCAAATTTTCCGTTCATATGATGTTAATTTTTAATTTGGTGTTACACTCCTTCTCTTTTGATTACTTAATTTTATGGATAACTATTTATACATATTGTAATTGTATTTAAATCACTTACAATACACATATATTTTCTGTTCTGAAATTCATTTTTTTTTTAAGTATATAGAAATCTTGTAGTAATTACAAGGAAAAAACGTGCAAGGCACGTTCCCAAAAAACTAGTTATTCAAATATGTATAAGACCTCTAATTTATTTTTAGCTTTAGACAACTGGTGTGCTTAAGCCACCCCTATTGAAATGACAAATTTGATTTCTCTAATTTTCGGAGTTAGGAACTCTAGCAAAAAAAAGAAAGAAGATAATTTAGATCAACAACATGTTCCTTGTTTATTGGAAAAATAGTACGATTAAAAACATTAAATTTGTATGATGTTAAAGACGTATGCCTTTAGTTTAAGGCGTTAGATCCAATTATTAGCAGTTGAGTATCATAAGATCGATTAACATGTAAAATAAATAATAATGCAAGCAAGAAAGAGAATCGTGTGAAGCTTGTATGTGACAATTAAAGGACGTACATGATTTATGTGACAAAGCTTGTATGTGACAATTTTTCTTAATCTCAAACTATAAAATCAGTTCAAATAGCCTCTTTGAACTCTGAACATGTGTATGTATCTGTTGGATTGATTCTTGTTTAAATCCTATTTAGTGTATCATGCGTGTTTTTGAGTTTTTTTGTGATTATCTTAGATGTTAAATTATATTTATTTATTACTAGTCCTCGTAACGTGCGTTGCACATTTGTCCCTAATTGACATTAGAAAAGTTAATTTATATTACCCTTATTTAGAAATGGGAGTTTGGGAGGACGAACAAGGACAAAATTGTAATTTTAAGTTTACTCCATCTGCACTATGTATAACACGTGTTTGGCCTTCAATTACCATCTCTCGATCATTCCAGAAATTGATAAATTTCTCTTTATTTCTATAAGCAATCACTCCATCTCTTCCTCTTTCGAAGGTAATTTTCCTGGGTTTGTATGATTAATTTCTCTTTATTTCTACAATCAATCACTCCATCTCTTCCTCTTTCGAAGGTAATTTTCCTGGGTTTGTATTGTTCCTCCATCTCAATACATTTTTTTCCTGATTGAATGTTAAATTTTTCATGTTCTTTCTTCTTCTCTGGATTCAATTTCTCTGTTTTTAGAAGACTTTTTCCATGCCTTTGTATTGTTCCTAATCTAATTCTTTTGCAGGGGTTAATATTTGGAGAAGTTTTGGCAAATGAATTTCATATTTCACTACTTCTCTATGCTATGGCACTTTGCGCACTCAAGGTATTCGATAATATGCTTGATAGCACTAACAATATTTTGTTATGTTTCTTTCTTCGTAGATTTTTCAGTATATTTCTATATATATTGTGCAATCACTTGAAGATGCCTCATCATGCTAAATTAGAGAGATATAATTCCTTTGATTACAATATGTCTACTAGAAGTTTTATACGCATGTTAGCAGTTGTTCCTAATTTTCACATGCATTATGTCTTTTTGATGTATTTTGTGTTGATTAACAACTAATTTGAGGCGAATAATGCACCTAATGTATTTGAGAATATGTTTGTAAGAGACGGAATCTAAACTTTTATATTCTGTCGATTTTGAAATGAAACATGTAAATCAATTATAGTGTGCATTTTTCAGGTTCTTAATTAGCCAAGATCTGTTCATGAACATTTTAAATACTCAAGTAAAGCCATTATACTCATGTAAAGATGTATTATCTTTCAAATGTTGCAGTACACCTAATATGAATCCTAATATATTTGGAATCTACAATGATGCTTGAAAATAAAGCTCACATCTATATTACTGTCTTTTACGATAAGACCATAGAAGAATCACACAACAACAGTCAAAGTACGAATAACCGATTGAAGTAATATCATGTTTTTGACGCTTTTTTTAATAACTATCACTTGTGAAAAATATACTCCAATATCAGATCTTAATGGATGGAGAAGCAGGTGATAGCAGAATACTTTGAATAAAAATACTATTTCTACAGTTTTTCATTATTTTCTTCATTTTAAATCCCCACACCCCAAAAAGTCCTACTATCAACCAAGGAGTTAAGTTATATAGCATGTTGTATAGGTTATAGCATTAGTTTCAAAGTTAATAAAGTTATTTTTTCATAACTTGATAATGCAAAATGAATATTTCTATGCACATGCCAATACAATACATAGGAGATGAAGGAAGAAAAGGAGTGCGCTGGGGAGAACATGAAGAGTCTCAATCGGGATTAACATAATTCATAAGCCATCTCTGTTGTTTCTTGACAAACTTATATCTAATCTTCATTATCAAGTGATTTTAACATTGTTGAAAGAGTGAAATATGTTTCTAGAAGTGGTAGCATAGTCCTCATGACCATCCACTAACAAATTGCACATGGCTGGTCTGGGAGGTGCAAAATTCGCTTTTCTAAGTGCAATAGTTGGGAGAACTGCAGTAGCCTTGTAACAAAGGTTGATCCATTTTCTCGATTTTCAATTAATGTGACTTTTTCAGTTATGTGTATTGCTTTGTTCTTTTTCTTCATATAAAAGTCAGTGATTTATCTACCTTTTTTTTTAAATCCAAAAAAAATAAGAAATTGCTTACTTTTGTTCAAAAAGTTGATGGGAATGTGGTCCCTTAAAGTTCTTGAGATTCTCTTTTGCTATCATAGTTAGCGCTTAGTTTGTACTAGATCGTGTGATACTAGAATAAGGATTCTCAAATGACCTGACAAGCTACTTATGAGATATGAGTATTCCGAATCTTTTCGTTGGGCAAGTTTCCTCAATTGCCTCTTTTCCTTCTTAGTGTGTGATCTTGAGCTTAAAGTTATCTAATACTTATATTTTTAGATTGTAATTGAGGATTCTCATAATAGTTCTTGAGATTCTCTTTTGCTAATTTAGGAGAATGACAACAAATACATATGTTTCCTCTATATTCCTCAGTTCAGTAGTATTATTAAGTAGTCGTGTGTTTTCTTATTTTTAATGTATATTACTCTTTGTTGCTTCCCTGCTTCATCTCTTGCTCTTTTGCTGACATATTTTTCTAGCAGATCTGCTTCAGAAACTCTTCTTTTGAGTCGAGGGTCTATAGGAAACCATCTCTAAACCCCCACAAAGATAGGGATAAGGTTTGCATCCTAACCTCCCATAGCTCACTTGTGGAATAACAATGGATATGTTGTTGTATTTATCATATTTCTTCATGAGTAGACTGCGGTCATTTTATGTAGAAAAATGCAGCAATATGCATTTTCAAAACTAATTGTGATTATCCTCTTTCTTCATGTTTATACTTGGCAAAATGTTGTATCTTGACGGTTGTTTCTTTGTGTTCAAACATTAGATCATTTAAATTGTCTTTGTTTGGTCCGTCTATGTTGATAATAACTTTTAGGCTGATAATTATTGCCTGTGCATCAAATGAAAAACTGCAAACCTTAGTAAATTTATAAAATTGACACGTATCTTTACATATTTGGAGTGTTATTTGAATATATTTCAATAATTTTTGCTAGCGGGTTGTGCCATTTAAGCATTCAGGTCTGCCAACTGATTTTTTTTATTATTCTGAGATCCTTTGCAGATTTAAATGGCATGCATCCATTTTGGCTCTTTGACAAAGATTCTCGGCTTGCAATAAAATAAAAAATATTTTAAAGCAAAGCAATATTAGGCCAAAAGGAGAATGGTTATGGATTATTTATATAGTTGCCTCTAATTTTGTTCCTGATTGAAGCTTAGTTGGGTTCTTTTCATTTTGAAATTTTTTAACAGATTGAAGGATTATTTATATTATAAATCGACTTTAACGGCTCTTCGGGTTTACAACCCAGGAAGAAATCGTCATGAAACGGGGATAATAATATGTTATATTCTTTTTAGTAATACGAAATTTAACAATGACATTTTAATAACAATCATATTTAGACAAATTGTTTATTGAGCAGAAGAATGTTGTTATGATATAATAGTTTAAAGTGCATGGTCTTCTTGATAATGTATTTGAATAGTATATATATATATATATATATCCAACAACCCAAGTACGAACACAACTCTAAAATATTGTACCAATATCATTAAACATTGTACTACACCATTTGAGCCAAATTCCCTAGAAAATAAACACATGTACTACATGTGTCTACCTCCTCTAATTTTCAATAATTTTGCTTTGGTTCTTTTTCTACTTTTTCTATTTTTCATTTTCCTCTTTCTCACTCTTGGCGGAGAAGGAGAAGAAGAGACTTAGAAATGGAGGTAGTACATTTTTGGAGAGGAAGAGCTTGATGGAAAATCAGAGGAGAGTGATTCGAGTCCGAGCTGATGCATCGATTTGGTGATGAAATTTCATATTTGACTAGGGAAATTCAAGGTAATTTTTCATTCTAATCGTTTTTTTGCCGAAGGGGGCTTGGATGAACTCCCTGACCATAAGTTGGTTCTGTCCGTGATTGTTTCTGATTTTATGTTTTACATACAGTATAGTTATATATTCTTGCTTGTGATTCCGTTTGGTATTTACATTCTATTGTCTTTCATTATACATTTGTAGTTGCTGAGATTTGGGATTCTCACACTAATTATCACTGATTTTGTGTTTTATATGCATTTCATTTATATATTCTTGCTCGTGATTGTTCTTTTACTCGATTGGTGTTTACCTTTATTGTCTTCATTATGCATTTTGTAGTTGCTAAGACTTGGGATTCCCACATTAATTGCTACTGCTTTTGTGTTTTATATCCAATTCAGTTATATATTCGGCAAATACATATTCTACCAAAAGTACTGTAAATGGTACATTATACTGGTCCCATCTGTGATAAATATTTGACCTATATTATTAACACGTGTATTGCTTTTTATGTTTTAAGAAACACGCGTGCTACTTACTATCTTTGTTCGTCTTCCTCATTGGAACATTAACAAAAACTTACACGGTCTCTTTCATTCCCTCTTTCTTTTCCACTTTTATTTCCTTTCAGTTTCTATTTATTAATAAAATTGATTTCATGTTTATACATGTTTTTGATGAGTTAAGCATGAGGATTTCAACATTAATGTCTTCAGCATTGAACACATTTGCTTTAGGAAAATCTACCAAGTATAGGAGAACTCACTACACTGTTGACTACCATTAGAAGCCTTTTCAATGTGAGGACTCACTATACTAAGTATAATTGAAGAAGTAGAATGTATATGTCTATTTGTTCAATTTTATACAAGTTTAAGTGTCTACTTGTGCACAACTAAAGTTGAAGGGCATAAATATCAGCTGAGGCCAAGTTAAAGGGCATATTTATGTGTTATGCCTATTTAAATTGTTTTCTTGAAAGCTACATATAATGAGTTCTTCCATATCTTGGTCATTTGATTTATTAGAATACCTTATATGTAGATGATTAGTAATTGTGATTTTAGGAACATCCAACATGATGACATTTATATAGAGAAACTAGCACAATGGTTAACGGTTATAAATACCAACTTGAATTTCTTGATTTTCAATCCTCCTTGATCTTACATTGGACTCCATAATTACATAGTTGAGCATGATCTAGAGTTGAACATGATCTAGCTAAGGATGATTGCGGATGAGCCTTAAAAGGCTGAATTGCTAATTATGAAAGTTGGAGTCTCATAATCTCTTTGGGAATTAAGAGTTATCGGATGGCCTTTTCATTGTAATTGAAAAGGTAGAATGGATGTGCAAGATGTGTAAGATGATAGCAGTTAAATAAATTATTCACAGTAGTGTATGTTATCATGTGCTTTGAGTCTTAAGTGTTAGATTTAGACTCTTTTTGGTGCTTCTGCTTTGTCTTTTGTGATTTCTCGACCATGTAATTATATCTTTTAGTGTTTGAAGTCTGCTATAAAACATAGCAAGTTAATCTTACACTAAAGAAAGTTGAATTGTTTCATTCTCAGAAGTTCATCACCATATGTATTGCAAATATATTTAATTTCCTAATTCTTTAAGTTTGTAATTATAAGTGAAGTGGGATTATATAAAATATCTTTATTATATATATGTTGCTATGATTCAATCAATGACATTTATAACGTAATTAGCCTATTTTAGTTTATTTTTAGCCTTATTTAGAAATGAAAGTTGGGTGTAAGAACATAGCTGTTAAAATTTGTACTATTTGTTGCATTGCAAGTACCTTTTGGTGCCATCTGATGATTCACTCTATTCATGACACATGTACAAGTATAACACATGTCTTCCCTATGATTACTCAGAATTCACTTTGCCTTAATTTCATCGCCATGGCTGCGGAGCTTTCTTTTTGAGTTCACCGACGTCTCTTGTGTTTACAACCTTCTTTTTTTCTCAACCGTGAGTTTTCAACTATTCTTTCCCTGTTAACAAACATTAGCTTTGCTAGGTCTATTAGTTCTTCTACATTCACAAAGTTTTTTTCTGTGGATGCATGTTTTGAATTTATACTCTTTATTTTCTTTTTCCCCTAAATTTGAACATTATATTGCTACAAACTATTTGTGTTCTATTCTATTCTTCACACAACTTAACAATTTGTCCGAACGTATTTGAAGCTCTAAGATTGCAGGTATGGGAAAAGTAAGTAAAATCGGAAAGATAAATGACTTGCCAGCATTTAACGACTTCATTACAATTCATTTAACTCGAATAGTATGAATTACATTCTTTTTAAATCTTATTGTTTGAGATATTTGATGCTCAAAGTGTTTGTTGTTGTGCCAGAAGCAACTATATCACATTTAGTTTTTTTTTTGCCTTTTGACTGATGTTATTTTATAATATACTCATCTGTCATTATGTACATTATTTATTCTATTGGATAGTATTGATAAAAAAATTATTTATGGGACATGTGTATTTTTGTTAGAAAAATATTGCCTCATTTTCGCACTCCTTATTTTGAAAAATATGAAATTTATAGGTATCTACTTTTTTTTTGGAGGGGGATTATTCCAATGGACATTGGGTGCTCTTTTCAATGGGTGCAGGGTGTTAGGTATCATGGTCTTATTTAGGAATTTTCTTGAAGAAACACATTGCAAGAGTTGAGCCAAATGACAAGTTTAAAAATAATTGCAAGAAAAGTACGATGTTAAATAAAGCGAGACTTGCTCTATTGGTTTATCATGTAGGACTCTTTTGATATCTTGTTTAGTGCAACTTTTGTTGACTGTCCTTATTGATTGTGTACGTGTTTTGTTCTTAACAATAACTTGATGCAGGTACAAAGGTATTTTACAGTGGTTGTTAAAGAGTAAAATGGATTTTTATGCTGATTTTGAGTGTTTTTGACCGCCTCAATTTGTTAACTTACAGGTAAAGCAATGTGTCGTCTTATTTTCAGTTGTTTTGATAAAAGAAAAGGTTATACCTGATGATGCACTTGACTCTCTAATTCTTACAGAGTCTAATAAATAAATTTTGGTATTGTAATTTATCTCTTGATTCATATTATTAGTATGATTATTGCAGTTAGTAAAATAGTGTTTTCATATCGTCTTGCTTTTATGATTTTGTTTTATAAGCCTTACATTTCCCTCTTTATCTGAATATTCTGTCATGTTGATCCCGATTCTTGAGTCTGAAAGAGGCCTTCGAGCCTTACATGTTTAATTTATTTATTTTTTTAAAAAAGGAATCCTGAGTCTGAAATAGTACTAAATCTATATTAGAAACTAATGCAACTAATAACATGTAAAGCTGAGGGATGGGTTAGAGCATGATTTTGTGACAATTGAAGGTAGTTGGTTGTACTATTGAACTTGGTAATTGGTTAGAATAATGCTTAGTTTGTATTTGATGTTAAACTTTGGCCCTTTGAATGAAGATGCATTTGTCCCAATCCCCCAATTCAGATTGGAACTGGTAACATGAGAATTTTAAGTCCTTTGCTCACTCTTTCATGGTTGACACCGGTTAACAAGCATGGAGCTTCTGGTCATTCCCATTTTGTTTTCTTAAATTACTCCCATTCTTATCTCTCTCTCTCTCTCTCTCTCATACATAAAAAAAAACCATTTTCCCCCTTTTGTGGGCCTCTAAATTTCATCAGTTTCTTTATCTGCTGAACATTTTTAGAGTTGCTATATTTTTCTATCTTGGTGTGGTACCTCAATTTATTGTTTCCCCATTTAAGTTGGTTTGTCTTGAGAAAAAGTTTAATAGGTGAAATTATCAATTTTTCAGGAAGGATGTTATATGCATTGATTGCAATCAAATTTGTTTGTTTTGTTGTTAGTCTTTATATTAAATTGCTTATTTTAAGGACGACAAAGTATTCTTACAACTAAAAAGGAAAAATGAAGGGTTGAACTGGGCTATTTTGAGGAGAACTAATATGATGATATCATGGATCTTTGGGAACTTTCAGGTTTCTCTTCTTATCATTTTGAGAAATCTAGATAAGTATGTTCTGGTCTATTTGATTAGTGAGAAGATGTACTTCAAATGTTGCCCCTGCTCTTCTTTTTGAAAATGTATGTCCAGACCATGATGAGGGTGTGAAGAACTTAGCATCTGTTTATCCAAACAAATAATTTTATGTAGTTCCTTTTACTGGAATCTATAATGCCATGTAAATGTGATTCTTCCAAAAAAATGCTCAATGTTTTTTTACAAACGTAGGATCTAATCGAATGTTTCTTTGTTTTGAAGGATATTAAGCTCTTATGTACTCAATGTACCTATCAGAAAGAAAATATCACACATTTTGGCAAAGAAGAGACTCAGTTAGAGAATGCATTGTCTTATTTGTCATTGTTCAGGAGAATACATAACAAGAATGGTACTCTACTTTTAGGAAAATCTTGTTGGATAGATTTAAAAAATTCTACCTAAAATAAGAAAATGAAGGAACTGATTGCTTCCATATCATTAACATTCTTACATATTTGTAATTTTTTTGCACTTATAATGGCTTGGCTTCTTCAATTACTTGTCAAATATGTGTTTTTTTTTTGTTTCCCACCCGGTGTCCGGAGCCCACATTAGAGCTCTGACTAAATCCGGATCGGACAATGCAGGGTCCATTCGAGGGTGGCGCTCCCAACTGGATTTTCTTCATACACTGGAATCTATAAGTTCAGTTTTTTTTTTAAAAATCCAATGTCACTACTGTTTTATTAATTTTTCGTGTTGCTTCTTCTTTTTCGGAAATTTCTGCATACATCCAATTATTTTTCAATTTTCTAAAAAATGATGTATAAGGTTTAGTTAAAGAGGGCGAATTCACTCTTAATTCTAAATTTTCAGGTATGAAGTTTCGCACTCCGTCATTCCCTCCTTAAGTAGACAATGGAGAGAGGTAGAAGGCATAGAAGTGTCAAGGGAAATGGTTACGGCAAGGCTGGGCTTAATTCATTTGATATGATTTGGATTTTTTGGTTGGCATAAAATCAGCAGTGATATCATTACTTCTATTTACTCAACTGGATTCTTATCAAGTAAAATGAGTGATGATATGTATAATTCAGAACATAAAACATGTTCTCTTGCAAGCACCAAATCTACATTCACTGAGATCATGCACACAATTAAATGAGCGAAGGGATAAGCAATTGACTGTGAAAGTTGGTTTGCTATGTTATGTTGTATGGTTTTATACAGCGTGGTTGGATTGTGCAAGAAAGACTGATGTACCAGCTTTCTAGAGAGAGAAGTCTGAGTTGATCTAGCTAAGAAGCTC
Organism: Solanum verrucosum; assembly: GCF_900185275.1. NCBI lineage: Eukaryota > Viridiplantae > Streptophyta > Magnoliopsida > Solanales > Solanaceae > Solanum > Solanum verrucosum. Next base: position 1,344,359 of record NW_026020441.1, read on the forward strand.
GAGGAATTTGGAAGACCTATGTAGTAAAAGTTGTTGGGAAGCACAACAAGACACTACTATTTGGCTTGTACCACTTGTGCATAATTTTTAAAAAAAGATTTGTATGTCTTTCCCTCACATATATGATTTCCACTCGCGTCAATTATACCAATCATATAAGCTTATGCAGTTTTAACTGTATGTTTTTCATAAGCAAAGCATTCACTACATGAAATGTTAAGTGTTGGGCCCGTGCTAGCACGGGCTATCCCTATCTAGTAAGTAAATATATCATAGTGGAGCGTACATATATTCATCGCTAAGTTCAAAGCTAAGTCCTTTGTATGTAAGTTTGACATAAGAATCTAACTATTCACAAAATATAGCATGAAAATCTTATGTCAAATGTTGGAGGTTTGATATTTTTAAAACTTCATGAAGAAAAATCTTTTATTATATTAGAGGAATTAATATATTTTAATTACTAAATATATGTTTTAATAATCAAAAAATAAATTGGCTATAAAAAAGATATGTATAAAGAAAAATATTACAAAATGTCTAGGTGGTGTAACATTAAATTTATAGAAAAACTTACAAGTTCAAACGGAAAAGAAAAAAAAGTAAATAAAGACATGACATCCATAAAAAAAGACATCACATTAAAATATATAGACAATATTATCATATTAATTGAATTACATATTTTTAGAAGTTGACTTGATATAGACAAAATATTTCATATGTATAAAAAAAACTAAAATCATAAAAAAAAAAAAAACAGAAAAGAAAACATGACTATGTTAAAAATACAAATACATTATATTTCTTGAACTATATATTAAAGGATTTGTATATAAAAAAAATAAATATGAATTCTAATACAATAAAATTCAATGTAACATTTGCACTAATTTTTACTTTACATTATTTTTTATTTTACTTGTACTTGTGCACTAATTTTTGTACCTCTCTGTAATAGTTAAGTACATGGATTTTAACTTACTCTTTTACGGGTCTAGTTGTGGCGGGATTTAACATGCTTACCCTTAAAATAATTAATTATAAGTATAAATTGGGATTACCTTGATTATATTTATATCCTAAAGATAGAAGAAACGAAGAATATAAATATAGTAATCAATTACGAAATTATATTTAAAAACTCAAAAAGATGGAGATATGAAAAATAAAAATTCACTTACAACTTCATATTGGAGAATATTCATCGTGTAACTATGATAATTTACATATTTCTCAACAAAAGAAGATGAATATGCACGAAATTTTAAAGAATACAAATAAATGAATCAGTAAGAATTCTTATAATTACAAATTGGTAATGAAAATTTACAATTGATGTAGACTAACCTAATGTAGAATGAAAGATGAGCACATATTTGGATGAAAGAAGGAAATATAAATAATGTTGTGTGAGTGTCTTTGATAGACTCTTCATTACACACACTTATCTTACAAATTAAAATTGAAGGTTATTAGACTCTTCATTACCTGCATTTAAGATCTTGCATTAGGTCGAGGTACATGAATATACGATTGTACTAAGTCGAGGTACATGAATATATGATTGCATTAAGATCTTGGTTGATGCATGAATTTAAATATAACTATTACTTAATATTTAATAAAATAAATGATATTAATATTTAATTTATTTTAGGGGTAAGATAAGGGTAAAATGGTAATCAAACTTTGAAGTTAAAAGCTTCCACTTATAATAATATATGATATGATGATGATTTATAGACTGATTCAGAGTTTCTCCTTAAACTAATAATTTTCCTTTATTCCATGTGACCCTGGAATGAGTCCATACTTGGACTCAATTTTATCTTGCATCTTTGAGATAGGTCCTCGAAGGCCCAATTTCTCATATTCCTCGAGTCAATCCCAAAGGAAATTGAAAGCTAATAGAAAAATTGGCACAACATGATAATTTATAGACTAAATTGACAAAAAAAATAGCGTATTTTTATGTTTTTGGCAAAAAAAAAGTTTTCCTTTATATTTATTTTGTGACTTAATAGCCATGTTTTGTTCCTTGAAAAGTGAAACTTTGTTCACTTATCACAACATTTTTTCGACCCCGCCCTCTTTCTTCTCTTTCTTTTCTCTTTTCTTTCGAATTTTAGAATTTCTATCTTCTTCCATTAAATATCTCCATTAAAGATCAACTACAACAGTAACTCTTCATAATAAGTAACTCCTCAAATCATACAAAATATTTTTTTATATTGATTATCTGCGATATTTTTTCAATAAAGAAATCGAAGGTTTCTACATTTCTTATCTTGTAATTGAATACAAGGGTTTTTATAAATTTGTGTTTTCAGTTGTATTTCAATGGGTAAGAGTAGTGCATTCTCAAAAGAGAAAATATGTAGAAAGTGACAAAGATTCCTTTCTCAAAAGAGAAAATATGTACAAAGTGATGAAGATTGCAACGGCAATATGAAATCCTTAGAGGAAATGGTAGACTGAAAAATGAAGATGAGTTTGAAAATCGTCAATTATGAGTCCATAATAATTTTGATTTAAAATTTTTTTTCACCTACAACATCAATTTCAACATATATAAACTCACTTCGATATTCAAGTCAAAGAAACATTTGATTCTTATTTAATGTGAAACATGAGTTTGTACACATTGAAACAAAACTCTATAACAATCTAAAATATACATCTTTAAATTTAATGTATACATAGTAGGTATTATGTATACACAATTGGCAATATATATATATATATATATATCAAAATATTTTATCAATATATCTGTACACATCAATAACTGCAAAATATACTTATGTCTACTAATAATGTATACAACAAAAAATAAATATTGTATACATTATAATGTGAATGTATACTTGATTAAATGTATACTTGATCAAATGTATTCAATTGAATACATAGTTATTTTAGTAGGTTTCAATGTTCATCACATACTAAATTTATATGTAAACATATATTGGACGCCTAATATTAAGTTTAGATTAAGATAGTTGATATACAAATAAAATATGAAAATAAATTATGTATACATTATAGTGCAAACGTATATTTGATAAAATATATTTAACTGAATACATCAAAAAATTTATAGTTATGTATACACTAAACAGGTGTATATCATAGTCTACATTTAATATAAATATAGATTGAGTTTCTCACCATAACTTCTAGCAAACAATTGAGACAAATAATTTATAGATGGTAGATTCATAAGAATAGCCTTTGAAAGAAGAATAGTCATAATTAAATACTTTTGCTAATTATAAGGAGAGATAATTCTAAAGAAACCTTTTGCTAGTTTTAAGGATAAATTGTTGGAGGTTAAAAGATAGATGATACTAAATATTTTTTATATTTTAAAGAAAAATAATTTGAAGAACAAGACGTGTGTAAGTAGAAATTTCCTTTCCTATTTTTGTGTAGAATACACTAAAGGCAATTAAATGTACTTTTTAGATTTTTATTTGCTAAATATTAATTTGGCTAAAACATGTCAATTTAATCTAAGAGTCTGTTTGACATTGTTGTTAGGATGCCAAAATCTCTATTCTAACTTTAGTCATGCTTAACATAATTTCATGAGTGATAGGGGAATGGAAGCCCTAGTAAGAGAACTCAAATGGTAACAATGAGTGAGTCTTCCTCTAATTTTGAAATCTGGAGTCCATTTTTCTAGCCACACGACTTGACCATCAATATCTATAGATCGTTCTTCTAAATCACACACTTTAAAATCATCCCCATTTGTGAAATCTAAAAACACAATTCCGAAGTCGAAAACACCAATTTTAGTTGTTCCTTTTAGAGAGTTTCTCGGCAAAATTTGGGGCAAATCCTTTTTATTTAGGGTCTTGATCTGAAAAATTTGTCGACGATTATTGTTAGCTTGCATTCATCTGCCATGACCCCATAATAGTCACTGGATTTGAAGATGATAGTCATATTCCATTGTGGGTTGAGTATCGAGCTTTAACTTGCGATTCATCATGTCGAATAGTACAATTAGGGTTCTGGTTCTTAGGATTCTATATTGTACCTTGGTAGTTCAAATTTTGAGAAATGTCCTCTTCCCAAAATCCTTGTTGTAGCAGCACTTGGATCCATGATACGTGTTGGTGGTTGCTCCACAAGAGTCCCCATGGATAGGTGTATGAGCACCACTTACTCGAGTAAGGCTGAAAAGGAGCTGTTATTTGTAAAGTTAGAACGTGTACAAAGAGAAAAATCAATCGATTTGCACTACATGTTCATCAATTTCATCTCGTACTAGTTTTGTATACACTTTTTACCACCATCATAGACTTTACACTATTTTCTTATGTTTTTTTATTTGTTTTTTTTTCTTGTACTTGGATTTGATGTCTTGAGCCGAGCGTATGTCACGATCCGAGCCTACACTTTAGACGTGGCCGGCACTCCTCGCACATAATTAAGGGAGCCATTGAAAGGTGACTAAAACACCAGAAACGGGGCCTACCCGAACTAATGATAGAGGTAAGAGAACCATTATTGGTCCCCAAGCAAACCCCCATCCTGGCTCACTACAAGCGGAAGACTAATTCGAGAATACATAAACATCAAACTGAAAGAAATGCTAAATCAACAGTGTATTAAATCTCAAAACTCTCTGAATATACTGAGTATTAAACATAAGTTTTAAGGAAAACCTCTGAAACTGAAAGACTCTCCAAAATTGTCTAACTATGAATCCTCTACTTTACAAAGATGAGTGTCAGGACAAGACCCATAACTTCTCAAAAGAACTACTACTAACAACTCATAAAACTGGAGTCCTCCAGAAGCAAGGAGGTCTTACTCAAAAGTTGACGAGCAGATGAAATGATCTCAACGGACTCTTGTTGATGATCCTAATAACATGTATCTGCATCATTAAAAGATGCATGTCGAATGACATCATTACATTGAATGTACGAGTATGTAATATAGCTGAATAACAAATAACTGAATGAAAGGATTGCAATAGATATAGATATATACTCAACTGAATGTAAAGAAATAAAGAAGTGAAATCATTAAAACTTTACAAAAATACTTACTTATCTTTGAACTCAACATATTAAGTGATATAATAAAAATACATTTTTAACTCTATTTGGGAAATTTTCTAACTAACAACCATCACTATGAGCTACGTGATGATACATCGTCTCGCTTATGCTGCTAGAACTGTCTTATACCATGTCGGGGTAAAAAACCTCTCAACTAAGTGGATCCACTAAGAAATAAGGATTCATCTAAAAAGTATGATCATGTACCCATGTTGGAAAGACATGGTTCATGAGAATTTTGAGTTGTCTAAACTCATCATCATACCGGTGCTCAATACTACTCCCAATAATATATATATATATATACTCATGCTTAAATGTATGAAACATATTATTTCTCTGATTTGAGATAATTGCTCAAACTATCCTCTTAAAAGAAGTAATTGCTCTGAAATATCTCTGAACTCATTGCTCAATTAGAAAATAAGGTTTCTCTTTGCTCAATGTGAAAATACTTTCTTTAGGTTGAGATAATTACTCAAAGGGCCTCTTTAAGAGTTAACTTCTCTGTACTCAATCTTTCTGAAAACTCTTTTATTTTTCTCAAAATAATACTCGTTCCCTTATACTATTGCTCAAATCTTGGTTAAAACTCATTCTCAAACTCCTCCTTACTTTCTCAAAAACTTTGTTTGAAACAAAATGTTGGCTTTAAAAGATTCTCAATTTATAACTCAAAATAGGGTTCATCTGAAATATAAACATGAACAACTCAACTCAAGGATCTCAATAACAATATAGAAAAATTTAATACTCAGAACTCGACAATACTTCTCAAGAATACTCAATTAATAGGGTTCATGCTGAAATATAGACATGAACGAATCAACTCAAGAATCTCAATGCATAACAAATGTCCATTACTAAACTTGAATATCAAATTCAAGCTTAAAGTAATACCTCTTTTAAGAGAATCTTTTAAGTAATTACCTCTAGTTTAGAAAGAGTTATGTTTTATACATTTGAGCATGTGTATATATATTAGTGGGAGTAGTATTGAGCACCGATATAGGGATGAGTTCTGACAACTCAAAATCCTCATAAACCGTGTATGTCAACATGGGCAAAAAATCATACTTTTTAGATGATTCCTTATTCCTTTTAAGCATAGCTTAGTGGATCCACTTAGTTGAGGTATATTCTATATCCAGGCAAGGTATAGGACAGTTCTGGTAGCATGGGCGAGATGATGTATCATCACCTAGCTCATAGTGAAGGTTGTCGGTTAGAGAGAATCTCCCAAATAAGAGTAAAGAGTATGTTATTGTATTTTTATACATTCATTGAGTTTTACTTCCTGTTTTATAATGTTTTAAATATTGTATCTATCATTGTTTCTTTGCATTGAGTATTTTTTCTAGCCTTGTCAGTCCAGTTATCTATTGCTTCCAATTTTTCCCTTACATGCTCGTACATTCAATGTACTGACGTCGATCGGCCTGCATCTTTTTTATGATGCAGATAGAGGTGTTCAAGGTCATCAACAGGAGTTTCGTTGATATCATTAGCACTCCAGCTAGCTTTGGTGAGCCTCTTTGCTTCCGGAGGGTTCCACATTTATATTTCATCTTTGTTAGAATGTCGTGGGTCTTGTCCCGACATCTATCGTAGTATTTAGAGGCTTCATAGACAGTCGTAATTGAGGAGTCTTTTCCCTATTTTCCTTGTTGATGTATTGAGACCTTGAGTCACTTAACTACGTTCATCTAAGTATTTTTCAGACATCTATTGAGTTAGTCTATTGTTGAGACATTATGAGTTTATCTTTGCATTTGAAGTTCCTATTTTACTTGAGTAAGTCTTCCGCTGAGTAGTCAGCCAGATCAAGGGTTGGCTTGGGGACAACGATGGTTCTCAAGTGTCTACCACATCCAGGGTGTAGGCTCGAAGCGTGATAATGAATAAGAACTACCTCTTCAATAACCTGCAATTGATGAATTGAAAAGAGAAACTATTTGAAATTCAAAAGTGGAGTGATTGAGGTAACTAATAATACAATGGAGTAATTTTAGGAGTGAAAAAAGGAAGAAAGATTGTGTATTTGGGGTTGTTCTAAGTGATGTATTCGGAAAGGAGATAATGCGAGTGAAAGAGAGATTTTTGTAATTTTTTGAAATGGTAGGAAATAATAGAAAATATGGTAAAAAAGGATGTGTAAATAAATAGTTTTTCCAAGTTTTTACATGATTTTTTATTATTGTCCTTAGATATGATATTTTTAAAACTTTATTCATACTGCTCATTTAATAAAAAATTGTGGACCAAATTATCAATATCTATAATCTAATTTGCTCGATAAAAGTTTAGAGGGCTTTGTCTTTTACGTCATAAATTTTGTAGAAATTAAGTTGTACAACTTCCTATGCCTTATAAGACATAATTTATGATATATTATGATACGAAAATACATATTTTATCGAGCAAAAATTATTTGTTATTTTGGTGTCACAAATATTTTTGGTTTCTTATTTTTTACTTAAAGTGTTCAAGGGGTAAATTAAAGAGCCCCCCAAAATAAGAGTATTTGTGAATCACCTTTTTAAATTTACTTGCTAATTTTATATTTAATTGCGTTCAACCTAAATAATTATCTTTAACAATATCAAATTTCAATTAATAAACATGAAACATACAAATTTACTAATCATTTGAATCAAGAGAAAATTAAAAACAAATTAAATACATCATATTATGTGATTGCTATTTTCCATTTTTTGCTTTGAATTTTATATTTTCCTATACAAATAGTAGCAGTAGTAACTTTGCATATTGAGAATGGATTATTGAATCACAAACCGAAAAGGATACAAACTTGTGGCATTATATTACGTTCTAATAATTAGTTGTGCAACTATATAGTTTCAAACTTTAGACTTGTTCTACTTAAAACTTTAGAATTCATCATTTTGACAAATCAACTTTCATGATCATTCTAAGAACTAATCATCATGTGTCCTAAATTTTATGTGGAATAACTGTTACTTAGATTTAAAAAGTAGCATCTAAACAAATTTAAAAGAATTATTGATATATATGCTTTTAAGAGACATACCATGAAGACTAAAAATTACGTACCAGAATACAGTAGCGCTTGGGATGCTCTTTAATTTGTTGAGATGTTTGATAATAATTCAACGATATGTAGCGATATTTAAAGGGTTACAAAGGATGGAATATTTTAAGCCTTACTTCCATATTAAAGAACAAATGTTAAAGTGTTACCAAGGGTCATCTTCAAAAGGAAATAGTAAAAGATATGTGTACTTTACTTTAATTTAGAATCTCATGCATGTGTTTAGTGTACCTGCAAGAAACTAAATGACATACGAAGTAGGATAACTTTCAGATTAAAAGCATATTATTGGCTAAATTCTTACACTAACTGAGAATAGTCAGTCATTAGACTTTAAATTGACACACACATACATGCTCTTTTATAACCTAAAAAAGTAAAGAAGCAGATGCTCTATACTTGCAAGGCAAGAAATGTCAGAGGAATTAAAATTGTGTGTATCATGCCTTGTAAATATTTGACATTAAGCTACTCATCGCCTGGTATAGATATATATCTAATTACTTACTCATATTTTTTGCTTTCCTATGGTTAATTAGAGGTATAATCTCTTTAAACAAAAAAAAAGAAGAAGTATAATCTCTTGAGATAATTATGAATATTCTGCATCTTAACAAATACCAGAGAAATGCTAAAAGTTGGAAACTGTTTTTTTTTCTTTTCAAATTAGCCCTCCTAATCGCATAAATTAAAAATATCGTCCAAATGTATACAATATGTATATTTTATATCTAATATGCTTATAATCCGTATACAATATATGTATATCAGCGGAGAAAAATAAGGTCAACTACCACTACAAAAACGTGGGGGTTGGTATATTTGAAGATTATATGTCATCAGTGGATTCAGTATTTCATGTGTCCTTATTGAAGAAATGTACTGGTGACCCGATCTAGATTAGAACTATAGCCTTTAAGCTCTAGTTTAGATCGACTTTAGTCTTGGTGTGATGATGCAGGATCCTTAAAATACTTTATGGTGGTTTAAACTTAGATTTATAGGTGTCGGTTGTTTTTTGTATGCTTGTGTGGTTATTCTGATATTTTGAGCTTTTTATGATATTACTGTGATTATAGACTCAAGGCCTTGGCCTTTGACTAGCTGGAGTTCCAGGTTGGAACAGTTGCATTATGACGAGGTTTTTTTTCCTATTGATTGTGTGATATTGATATATTGTGAGTGATTTGCTCATCATTGACATGCACTCATGTTTATGTCATTTGCACTTGATTTTGGTTGGAGTTTGTAACATCCCGAAATTTCTAAACTAAGACTCAAATCATTCTTCTTTTGTGTATAAGATTATATTGGGTGATTCTTAAATTATTCTTAGGTGTTAAGGTCAATTCTTTAGTGTGGAAATAAATTTGGAGATGAATTAAGGAAACAAGAATCTCCTAGCTCTTCTTTCCAACGCCACCAAATATGCCTCATTTAAAGTTCGGAGTAAAATGTTATGATCGTTTTACTAGAGACTACCGCAACAGAGCTTTCAAAGTCAGTAACTACGGACCTAATACGTGTCGTAGATCGAGATATGACCCATACTGTTCATTCATGGAAAAAGAAGTCCTGAAAGTCATTTTTGGGTCCATTCTTACGGACCCAGTTATGGGTCGTAGAAGCATTTATGGGTTGTAGTTTGGTCCCATAAAATGAACTTCTGAGACTTAAAATTTCAGTCTAACTTTCACGGATGGGATCTACGGCCCGTAGATCAAATCACATATCGTAGATTGCCTCATGTAAGGTTTTTGACAACTTTTTAATTGGAGTTTCTTTTGTTTTTTCCCACTTTTTTTTAAGTCTAAGCCTCGACATTTTAACTTTCATTAGGGGAATTTATTTCATCAAGTACTCAGTTTTCTTTTATTTTTACGTTCTCAACTCCCCAACTCAAAAAGAAATTGCAAGGAAGACAAAAACTAGGGTTTCAAGACTTCCAAGCAAGTTCTTCTTCAAGCTTCTTCAAGAACCTTGTTCTTCTACGTATGTAAGGCTATTTATAGTGATAGACTAAGTTCGTCTTCGCGTCCTACATCTAATTCAGTCGGTAAAGAGATAAATTTAGACTTCTACCCAAAGTCTCATGAATTACGAATTCGGTTTGTGTTTCTTATTCGGAGTTCTGATTTCATAACTATTGAAACTATGATATTTATGCATTTCGATTCTTGGTTTGTTGTTCATGCTTATATCATTACATGAACCCTAGTTGATGAGATTTTATTAAACTTTTTGTGTAATTATTTTTCATGCATTGATTTTGGAACTTAATGTGAGTCCAAGTATATTTTTAAAAGCATCATTTGAGAAGAGTTTTAAGGGAACATAAATGGTCTCTGATGAATTATTTTGCATTGAGAAAGAAAGTTCTATTTCAAGAAAAGCATAAATAGTTTTAGAAGCATTTCAGTTAATTAAAGTAAAAATCAAATATCCCTTAAAAAGGGTCTTTTTGAGTATTAACTTAATCTAGTGATTATTAATTAATGAGCATTATTTCATATATTTTGGGAATAGTATTAATTACCAATTTGGGTAAGAGTTCAGAGAACTCAAACTCCATGACCTATGCCATCAGCGTAGATATGATTGTACTAAAATACAGACAACTCCTCGATCACCTGCCTCAAGAAGGCCTTTTAGATGGATCCATATTTTTAGTTGTGTTCTATACTCTGGAAAATTATAGGGAGGCTCCGACCACGTGAAAAAGACGCTGCAAAGGGAGACTCTTTGCACACTGGTGGAGCTATAAGCCAGGTTACTAGGAAGGAAAGAATGGTATACTTTCTTAATTTAGTAAAATAATATTTTTTCTTTTTTGAGAAGTAATTTTTGGAGATTAATGAGATCAAATTCTCTATATGTTATTTGCAGGAAAAAGAGTTGGGTAGGCCGGTAGCTGTAGAAAAGATGTTCAAGGTTACTCACGTAAAGAAGAGTACAAACCCCACAGAGGAAGAATGATGGATTGAGCCACGTGCTAAAGAAACATATGTAAGAACTCCATTCAAACTAATCTTTTTTTTCTTTTCCTTGTATATATTACATTTTTATTCTTAGAGTTCTTTGTTTAAATTGCAGGATAGGTTTATACGAATATCTCAGGAATATCGTAGTAATCTACCTCTTGAGAGTCAGGACAGACAACTTACATAAGAAGAAAATGAGAATCTTTGAAAACAGAGTGCAGGTGAACCGATTAGAGGTTCAGTCTACAGCATAACAAAAAAGGCGTATCAGAAGAAGAAGTCTTGGTATTGTGGTTCATCATCCTCAAGCTTTGATAGTGGGGATAGAGAGACAATATCTGCAATGGAGGGTAAGATAACTTATCTCAATGCCGAGATTGTTGTTGTAGCCGACAGAGAGAAGAATAGAGAAGAAAGTGAGAAGAAGAGAGAAGAATGACAGAGGAAGAGAGAGGAGGAGATTGCGACAGCAAAGGAGGCAGAGAACAAGAGGTATGCAACGCTTTAGGCTCAACTAACTTTTCTTTTTGAATCAGGAAAAATTCTTCCTCCATGTTTGGGCAGCAGTGATTGATCTAATCAGGAGGATGATGAGAATGATAAGTCTGATAAAGAGAGTGAGGGTGATGAGAATGATAAGTCTGATAAGGAGAGCGAGGGTCATGAGGAGTAGTTGTATCTATTTGACATTTTAGACTTTCTATATTTTTGGAATCGTTTGATCGTATTTTAGTTTATTTTGAAGTTGGATTAAGTTTATTTTGAACTAGTTTAATGCATTTGTTGAAAATATTGTGTTGGCAGCTCTTTGGGTTGTTTTGGTATAATATGCAGGTGGGCAACTAATTGCAGCAATTTGCTGCCAATTTTGTAGCAGAAAACCGACCTCTGGAGGTCAGAATCTCAAAAATAAAAAATAAAAATACCGACCTCTGGAAGTCAGAATCTCAAAAATAAATAAAATAAAAAATACCGACCTCCAGAGGTCGAAATTTAAAAATTAAGAAAACATAAAATTAAAATATACCAACTTCCAGAGGTCGGAAATACTAAAAATTAAAAATAAAAAAATTAACAAATACCGACATTCGGATGTCAGTATTTCAAAATATGAGAAATAAATATTCTGACCTCAGGAAGTCGGAAATAATAAAAATAATATATAAATAAATATATAAAAGTGACCTCAGGAAGTCGGAAAATAAAATAATGAATTTTATGACTTAAAATTAAAACTGACCTCGAGAGGTCAGTAAATACCGACCTCCAGAGGTCGGTAGTGAATAGCGACCAAGCTTTTTCCCACCTAAGATGGAAAGTCAGTATTTGGTCGGTATTTCAGGGAATACCGACCTCCGAAAGTCGGTAATTGTAGGTCGGTATTCACTGTTGTTTTAGTAGTGTTATATCATCACGAGACTCATAGTGATGATTTTCGGTTAGAGAAATTCCTCAAGAAAGTAAAGTATTTTATTTCAGTATTTACTGTCATTGCATACCTATTTGTAAAGTTTTTAATTTAATGATTTCAGTTCATATTTATGCTTTACTTCAAATGAGTTATTTTCAGGGTTTCATTCAGTTAAGTTACTTGTTTCACTAAGCATTATTATATAATGTACAATCCATGTACTGACGCTATTTGACGCTGCATTATTTTATGATGTAGTTTCAAATACTCATGATAGAAGACATTTAGTAAGAGCTTTTTCCATCGGCAGTCGGTTAGACCTCCTTACCTTCGGAGAGCTCCAAGTTTGTTAGTTTAGTTTATTTGATTTATTTCCGTCATTGTTAGTTGAATAGTCAGGTAGTAGTGAGTCTTGTCTCGACACCTATCTTCAGTCAGTAGAAGCTTCATATATAGATAGACAAAGTTAGTGAGTCAGTTTAATCTTGAGTATTCAGAAGTTTTAAACATTTTAATTCTTATTATTAACATTATTTATATTCAGATTTATCGCAGACTTTGCATGATATATCTTTAATTGATTTTTAAATGTTCATTTTGCAAGGTTTTCACATGTATGTATAGTTTTCCACTCAATAGTCAGTCCGACCAAGGATTAGCTTGGGACTAGCAATGGTACTGAGTGTCGGCCATGCCAGGTGTAGGCTCGGAACGTACACCGAGTTAGAATTGAAAAATAGGAATTTCGGGTTTGAAATTGATTTTCCTTAGATTTTACTTGTTGGGGGCTCCAGGGAGCGTTTTATTGATTTACTCAATAAGGGGGTCAAAATTTTGAAAAAAAATGTATCATTTTCTTGGGGCTTTAACTTTAAAAAGGGGTTTACTTTGGATTTTACTGTTTTTTACGATTGAAATATGGGCTTTATCATGGGGATGTACTATATTATGAGATTGTGAGCCTAAGGGATTATTCCGATTTTCACTTCATGCATTTTACATATGTTGATCATGAGATCTGGCAGGTTTACGAAATGTTTTGGGGAGCCTATAGGACAACCAACAAGGTAATTTTCGAGACTTTTTACTTTTATGCATTGGCCACATGTGCAATGCATCATCTCATACCGTGTTCCAATCTCTGATATACTTGGGTTTGGTGTGAAATTAACATGAGTATTATTTTCTTCATCATTTGTGGTTGTGAATATGCTCCTAGTTTGATGCAGCTTAATAGAGTTAGCACATAATCATGCCTCTCTTATTTCTATAGTTTCAATATGAGTTTGATCGGCCTATGATGCCTACTAAGTACTCCATATTTAGATACCATATTATACTTCTACATATTTTTCTGATGCAATGCCCCGTACAAGCCACCCTCGCTGATTCCTGATCTCTCGAGGCCGACGACGTCGGTGCTGGCGTTCAAAAACTTGCTGTTTTTCCCTCTTGTAATGTCTATGTATTTTGATTAGACAACTCAATTGTGTATAGTCCTTTATGTACTTAGACGCTCTTGTACTAGTGACATCAGGTCTGCGGTTTGGTCCTTATGCATATTCGTCTTTCTTGGTCACTTTTGAGCCATTTTTGTATATTTTGTATATCGTTATATACATATCCATGTTATGTGCCCTGTTCTATGTCTATTTTGCTTCCATGTAGTGTAATTCTAGTTTTAGTTTATCGTTGTCGTTCTGGATTTTGGTTTGCCTACTGCAGGTTTATGGTAGGCACCATCCGACTTAGAATCGTGATACAATAATTGATAATTAATATTTATAAGATAGCATATGAAAAAATTCGGATTAAAGATAGAGTTGTTTGAATGTTGAAATCTATAAGATGCCACATAAATTGAGACGAAGAAAGTAATAGTCAATCTCCCTTATTATTCTCAAACTCCTCATTATTTTTTAATGAAATAAACGGGAGTGTTTACAAGTATACATACAAAAAACACCACCCCCATACAATAATACATAGAGGACTGTATGAAAGGTAATACAGTATATAATTACTTCAAACAACATCACAAATAAAAATAAAAATCCACCTAGTGAAGAAGATGAATTAAGCATCACCAGGGTCGTTTAATTTGGAGGAGGATGTATTGAATAGTAGGTCTGGACAATATCTAAGCAGAGGAGGAAAAGAGAAGCAACCAAAGCAATTATAGTCCATGGATTGTTAAAATATGTGGTTCTAAACTCAGCCATCCAAGTCCTTATTTTGCTGTGATAGTGATGTTCGATATGCTCTTTGACATCCCAGAAATAAGAAGTATCCCCTCCCTCATAAGTATTCAAATCTTTGTACACTTGCACCACATCATCATCACTCCCTAAGCAGTTGATTATTATTTTGTTCTCTCTCAACTCCTTCACATCTTCTTCTGTAACCACAAGTAGTTTCATAAAACTCACGTAACTAGTCACTGATTTATCGTTATTAATAAGAGAATTCGGAGAGAACTCATACGCGATCATGTTCTTGAAAAACACTCTAGTGTACATATCAACGTACATAAACGGGAGCTTTAGTTCAGCAGACCAACAGAATCTAGTTGGACTAAACCTTACACCTTTGAGAGATTTAATCCCACTAGCCTTTGAATATATCCCCTTTGATTTCAAATCCGTAACTGAACGGAACACGTACTGGCCGCCATGCCATTCTTCATGATTTTCATCATCTTTGCAGCATTTACCACAACCATTTTCGAGGCGAGTTAGCATGTCCTTAACATTGCAACAACCATATTCATTTTCCCTTAAAATAGGATCATGCTCTGGACCTGTCACAATTACTCTTCGGAAAATTTCAAGAAGGTGAGCGGGATTCTTCCCTAGATCATCTTTGTCTTCAGCATGTTCAATCATTCCATTGAAGAACATTTTAAAGGAATCCCGTTCCATCGCCTTTATAAATGAATGTCTAGGAGTATTATATCTCAAGGCAACCAACATCTCGAGAATTAGGAAAGGTATTTGATTTTCAAGCAAATGCATGTCACGTCTAATGCTGTTATAAACAGCAATACCAAGATGATTATTAATTGTCTCCGCCGCTTTATATGACTTGTCAATATCCTTTGGTCCGAAATAATTTAAAATGACACATGCATCTCTAAGCATCATATGAGCAAATTGTATATCTGTGTACCTACGTGTGAATTCTTCTAGGTAACACTTTTTAACATTCTCAATCTCCCTTAATATCGCATCAATGAAAACATCTTCATTCATGTCTCCGATGAACATTTGAACTGCAGTGGGCTTGAAATTCTCAACGAACTTGAGCTTCTCATTTCCATGGTGGTAAGGCCCGAATGAAACCACTTTTGGCTCATAGTCCTCCTTATTCTCTTCTTTCATCAACATTGGAACCATTTGCATTAACGGCATTTTCTTCTCCTACAACAAGAAAAATATTCAACTATATGTATAGAATTATGAAAAGCTTCAGCTACCGGTCATTACAATAAGAATATGAAAAATAATTAAACATGTCGAGAAGGACTATCAAAAATATTGCACATTTAATAAATATGGCACAAGGCAAGGGAAAAATTTCTTTCCTTCAACATTAGAGTATATATTGTTGGAGCATGCAATTCTCTCCAACTCTCATTTATAAACATTGTGTCGAGGCATTTCAAAAGTCCGTGCCTAATTAAACATTTTTATATTAAATGAAAATCCACTCTACTCGAGTTTGGGGCAGGTGCTATGCTACATGGTCGAAATTTCAAGTTGAAAGAAAGTAAGGAGATAAAACATTCATGACTAGTTACTCTACTCGATCAATATGCTTTGTTCACACATACATAAAAGAAAATCCACAAAGCAGGAGAAATGATTTACATATGAAAATTTTCAATTTCAAATTGTTTAAGTGATGATATCTTATCCAAAAGTTTAAATTGTTAGAAATAACATAGTTTTAATAGGAAAAAAGACAAATATACCTCCAGACTATCATAAATGGTATATAGATACCCTCTGTTATACTTTTGAGACATTGGTCCCCTGTCGTCCAAACATTGGGTGGGTTTTAATTTTTGGGTAAAAATTAAATAATTTTGTGTAGGTCATTGAGATGATGCCATGTGTCCCGCCGTCTATGATAAGGGTATATATGATCCAAAATTTAGACGGTAGGGGCATCAATGTTCCAAAGTATAACGGAGGGTATCTTTATATAATTTATGATAGTTCGGGGTATATTTGTCTTTTTTTCCCATTTTTAATTAACCATAGCTCCCCTTTAGTGTTCGACTTAGCTATTTTCATTGGTCAAACTCGTGGAATACTTTTTTTCTTTTTGGAGATGATAGTGAGGTTTGAACCTAAGACCTTTTATTTGCTCTGCTATCATGTTAAGATATTTAACTATACTAGTTTAGTGTACGTGCTTTGCACATGTTTAGTATGCCAATTAATAATAAATGTATATTTAAAAAACAAATTGTTATGTATACATTATATGATTAAGTATAAAATTTTAAAAAATAACGTAAAATTTGTAAGATAAAAAGTGTACTTAAAGAGGAACAAGGAGCAAAAGTAAATGTGGGGAACAAAGTTTTGACATTGATATCAATAGTCAAAATTATGTTGGTATACAAAAACACAAATTAAAAACAAAATCAAGGATCGCGGTAAAGCAAAAGATGACAATCTGAAAATTGAAGAAAATTGAGACTCATCTACCAATAGGCTAACAAAACGATAGTTGTACCACTAACCCTAAATCAGTATCACTAAATCGGATAAGGCTCCTCTCCATTTCTCTTCTCTTCATTTTCCCCAAATTCTAGCTTGGATTGGAGACACATGTCATAGCTTAGAATTAATGGTTGAGATCTAATTAATTAAAGCAAAGTCCTAATCATAGTTATTTTACTTTCATATATTTGCTTCTTTAATATTTTTGCAATCCAACAATTCTGGATTTACATTATATTTTTCCTAAATATATTTAAAAGAAATTCTTTTCTTAATTACTTGAGTAATTTTTTGCTGATTTTTTACTTTTTTTCCTAACGTTTGCCATTTCTCAAATAATATTTTACCAAATAAAATATTTAAAAATTGTGACCTGACGTTTTTTTAAAATTTTAGGAC
This sequence comes from Solanum verrucosum, assembly GCF_900185275.1. NCBI lineage: Eukaryota > Viridiplantae > Streptophyta > Magnoliopsida > Solanales > Solanaceae > Solanum > Solanum verrucosum. The sequence goes on from NW_026020441.1 coordinate 1,362,040, forward strand.
TAAAATAAATTTTGTCACTCTAACTTTAAATTCTTTCTTACTCCCTAAATAGAGTCCATATTTCTTTATAGACACGGTAGCTCTTAATACTCTATTAGAATAATAAAAATGTTTAACTGTATTATAATTTGTTTCAAAAAAATTAAAAATATTTAGTGAAAGTTTTAAATATGTATTCAGGGCAGTAAAGAAAAGTTCTTAATAAATTTAGGGAAAAGATAATTGATTGCAAAAAAAAATTAAGAAGCAAATATATGCAAGTAAATAATTATAGTTAGGACTTTGATTTAATCAATTAGATCTCAACCATTAATTTTAAACTATGGCATGTGTCTTCAATCCAAGCTAGAACTTGGAAAAATGAAGAGAAGAGAAATAAAAAGGAGCCGGATCCCACTAAATCATGAAATAATAATTTCCTTTATAGAACAGTTTGTCTATATAATTGGGAAAAGAAAAATTTTTGAACTACACAAAATAAAAATAAAAAAGTAATCAAGTTCACAAAGTAAATTACCTGTTATGATGTGTGGATAAGATTTGAGAGGAAATAAAATTTTAAGTGGATAAGATTTGAGAGGAAATAAAATTACCTGTTATGATGTGTTAAACCGCCACTATGCAATTTTACATTTGCAGCTTAAATTCATAACTATCGACCTGTCTTATAATTGTGTTGATGAGAAAACCTTAGAACTTTACTATATATTTTACTTTTATCATATTTTTTAGTATTTATTTTTGAAATATATTCTCTCTTACCTATGATTTAGGACTCTTTAATTACTATTAGTTCTCTCAATATTGAATGAAAATTTTTAGGAAAGGTCCTTAAATATAGGAGGATAAAATGGCGAACTCTTCGTTGCATTTAACGTGTACTAAATGTTTGAAACCTTTAACTATTTATTACACAATTTCTATGGGAAATGATTTATATAAGTAATATCACTAATATATTTATTCTTTAATATTATTTGATGTGCTATATAAATGGATATACATCATTTTGACAAACCAACTTTCGTGATCACTCTAAGAATTAATCATCTAAATTTGATTTTACTTGCTTTGTGGAACAAATGTTACTTATATTTTTTTTTTAAAAAAAGAGACAAAAATAAAAAGAATTATTGATGGTTTAAAAGACATACCATGAAGACCAAAAAAATATATTCTATATTAGAACAAATTACGTACCAGTTTACAATAGTGCTTGGGATGCTCTTTTGTTGGATGTTTGATAATAATTCAACGATATGTAGCCATATTTAAAGGGCTACTGGAATATTTTAAGCCTTGCTTCCATAGTAAAGAATAAATGTTAAAGTGTCATTTGGATGCTTCAAAAGAAAATAAAGATATAGTATTTTACTTTAATTCAGAATCTCAAGTTTAGTTCCCATTTTTACCTGACAAAATTTACTGAGTATAGCAAATTGGGATGATGTTTATTTTGTCTTTAGTGTTTAATATCTTTGTTTTCCATTTTGATCTGACAAAAAATATATGTTTCTCATTTCATTGAAGTTGTCTACGTGACATTTGTTTACCCCATGAATAAAGCGGTTAAAACTTCTAAGACAAATTAAATTCCTTTTGGGTCATGTGATAAGTATATATGACACTAAAATATGTCTAGTTAAATAGTTTTTCTATATGTATATATATAAATTCCGACTTTTCTACTTTTCATTAGTTTAATATTTGACTAATGATTTGCAATAAAGGGTGTGTTTGGTATAAAGAAAAATATTTTTCTAGAAAATGTTTTCCTGAAACACAAGTAGATATTTGATTTATTTTCTCATGTTTGATTGGTTAGTAGAAAATATTTTTTAGTGTTAAATTTATGAGTGAAAAATATTTTTGAAAAAATATCTTTTATTTTTACTAGAAAGTAGAAAATAATTATTGAAATTGAAAATATCTTTTAAAAACAAACATAATTTGATGTGGGGTGAAAAAATAAAAATTTGAAATTGGAAATATTTTTTAAAAGGAAATTTTAAATTTTATTTTTATTGTTTTTGGGGTGGGGGGGGGGGGAGGGCTGGTAGGGGGGGCTGGCGGAGTGAGGGTGGGGTGGGGTGAAAAATAAAATTTTGAAATTGGAAATATTATTTTAAAAACAAAGCTTAATTTTTTTATTTTTTTGGGGGGGAGGTGGTAGGGGGGTGGTAGGGGGCTGGGGTAGAGCTAAGGGTGGGGTAAACAAATAAAAATTGAAGTTCGAAATATTTTTTATAAAAAAACTAACTTAAATTATTATTTTTTGGTGGGGGTGGGGCTGATGGGGGTCAAGGGTGGGCGTGGTGAAAAAATAAAAAAATAAAAAAATAAAAATATTTTTTAAAAATAAACTATAATTTATTTTTATTTGTTTGGGGGGTTGGGGGCTGGCGGGGTAGGGGTGGATAAAAAATAAAAAATTGAAGTTGAAAATCTTTAAATTTATTTTTTCAAAAAAAAATAATTGTAATATGAAATTGGAAGAGAGTTTTAAAAAATGTTTTCCTTAATTTTTGAAGGAAAGTCATTTTTCTTAAATTTGAAGAAAATAAGTTGAATTGAAAAATATTTTACCTTAAGAGATGACATGTTAATTGTTACACAAGTAAAATAATCAATCCTAAGATAACTTATACGAGTGACATGTAGAATTGTTCATTTTAAGTAATTACAAAATGATCTCCAATGTAATTTTCAATTGCCAAGTTTTGAATAAATGAAGATTCTTCCCAACTAGCTCCGTGAATCACGTGAAAAATTTAATCAACTTTTCATTATAACGTTAACCTCATAATTAACAAAAGCTGCATTCCTTTACCCCACAAACAATATATATAATACGGAAATGTCAAAAAGGTTTTTAAATTATGCGAAATGTAAAAATGTCATTTATTTGTAGTTTGATCCAAAAATGCTTTCGTCCATATTTAGGTCCAAAATTACCCTATTGTTACTAAATAGGTCAAAATGTTTTTTTCGAATAAATATATTATTTATTTTCTTTTAAAATACACTAATAAAAATATTATTTTTAAAGAATATTATTATTGTTTTCTTTCTTTTAAAATTACTTTAATCGATACAAATGTAAAAAATGATTTTCTTCTTCTTAATCTCGATTTTATCAATTAAAATAGAATAACTTCATATACCATATATGTCATATACGTAAGACCATAGGGAAAAGTACTGTAACTACGATAACTTTCAGATTGATCACATTAGACTGTAAATTGTGACACACACATACATGTTCTTTCCTAACCTAAAGAAGAAAAGAAGCAGATGCTCTATATATACTTGCAAGGCAAGGAATGTTAGGGGAACTCAAATTGTGTGTATCATGCCTTGTAAATATTTGACATTAAGCTACTCGTCACTTGGTATTCAAAGACAGAGATGGATCCAGAATTTAAATGTTCTGTGTGCCACTTTACCTTAATTTGAAGAACAACGTACACCATAAAAACAATATAGTAGAATTTGTCATCAAATTATGTGAACATGGAAGAGCCTTGGCTCATTGGTTTATTTGAGTCTCATTGGAGATCAAGGGTTCTAAAGTTAATATTGTATATCAAACGTACTCTTTAAATTGACCTCAACTGGTATCTATGATTCTAATTTTGGGTGCGCATAAGTAGACACTTAAACTTATTTAAAGTTGAATAAATGTCATAAGTTGAATAAATAGACACACGTATCATATGTGGATACATTAGGAATTTATACTTGTATAAAGTTGAATAAGTAGGCACACGTGTCCTATATGCATTACCAAAGCTGAGAGCATACATGCCTTTTAACCATAAAGTCTCACTATAAAAAAGTTTGCCCCAAACTGGGTACGAACCTTTGGTCTCACAACATAAGCAAAAGCTTCTATAGAACATGCCTGTAAGTCCTACGGCTAATATGCGTGCTTTTATATAATAATATACAATCCTCGTATGTGTGCTTTTATCTTAGAGAAAAGACATAGATTTTCTCCTGAATGTATCTCAAAATTCAGTTACAGGCTTAAACTATCAGGGAGATACCTATTAGACATTTTTACTATTTAAAAGTAAATTTATTTACCATTTAAAATTACGTGGAAATTTTTTTTAAAAATAAAGCAAACTTGTTGTAATGATCCTTTCCAGTCGTTATGGGTAGACCAATTAATGGTGAAAGATTTGGGCCAAAAAACTTTTTGGGTGGTGAGTTGAAAATCTTAGCCTAGGCTTGTCTCAAATAAAATTTGAGCGAGCGGAGGTCAAGGGAAATCCGAGAATGGATTGGGTGTTATTTCTAAGCTTGAGTCATATTTTCTAGTAGCTAATACATTAAGAAATTTATAGGGCTTTTTGGAAGTGAATTTGAGTATGTAAAACTCCTGATATCGAACTTGGCGTGAAGGGATCATTAATATAGAATGTTATGGTTAGAAGGTGTGTTGCGAGATAGAAGCTTATGGGGAGAATTTCGAGTTTTTGTCTCGTTTAAGTTGCTCTATCGGTGTCTTGGTGTTTTCCCATTCTTTTAATCTCTATACTAGGTTGATTTGGTCTTTTTCCATTCTTTTAATCCATATACTACATCGTTTTGAACTATTCTAAGTGGGATTATGTGATTCCTAGTGACCCTAACCCCTCATTCACTCCTACCTTTCCCAAAATCAATTTCATTCTCTCTAAAGTCTTATCTCAAAGAAAGAATTAGGATTTCAAGCTTCAAGTCTTCATTCAAGAATCAAGCCAAGGTTTCTACTTCAGGTATGTGAGATTTCATCAATGGGTATTCCTTCACCCATTGATTCCCAAAGAAACCTCAGATTTTCAAGTTTCATAAATTCTTCAAATTAGGGTTCTATAATCTTCATGGGTTTTCAATGTACATAAGTTTTTCTTCATGATTAACCCTTAATTGTATGTGTTTACTTATGAATTCCGTGTTTTTATGTTAATTTCATGAACCTTAAGTATACAAGTATTTTCATGATTTAGAATTATGCAATTTCATATGTATATATCAAATTATCAGATTTTCATGATATATCATATGATGCTTTCAGATAAAGTATTTCTTAGTATACTTTTAGTTATCATGATTTATGAGCTACTCAGTATTTATCAGTTATTCGTATGATTCAGTATTATCAGATTGTTACTGTTTCCAGATTATGTGTTTGTTTTCGTTAGGATTTATACTTAGTGCTGAGCAAATTTGGGAATGAAGGATTTCGGTTAGCGTCTGTGAACCTTTAGTAGCAATCTCTAAGTCTCAGAACTACGTGCATAGGTTCATGTAGCCCTGATTGACACATCATATTAGTGGATCCACATAGTTTTTAGGTCTCTTACCTTGGCAAGTATTGGACATCCTCATTTTGGTGTGGGGGCAGTACACTGAATTTTATGTAGTAGCTCACATGATTTATATCGGTTTTAGTATATCCAACAGTCAGACTTTCAGCTATTGCATGACCTTGTACTTATGTATCTCAGTTCAGTATATTTCAGTTTTATGTTATTTTAACTTGGTCATTACATCAACATGTTTTATAGAATTCATCGTGTTCAAGTATCATGTTCATCATGCATTACTTACATACTTGGTACATTCAAAGTACTTATCGTATACTTTCCGTTTGTATTGTTTGATAATATAGGTTCTGACGTTCAGTATCCAGCCTGCGATTAGTACTATCTCTGATCAGCTACCAGTAGTATCTTGGTGAGTCCTCATTCTTCGAGGATGACCTTTATCTTTGTTTTAGTACTACTTTCTATTTTCAAACATTATAGTTAGTTGGGGGCTTATCCTGGCAACTTATCTATTAGATACTTTCAGACAATTAGTTCATAATTTACTTCCGCATTCAGTATTTTTCCCCGTCTTAGTATGTGAATCTTAGTATCATGTCATGACATACCATGAGGTTATAGCTTGAGATCACTTATAGCTTTAGGCACTGTGTCGTGTCTAAGGATAGTCTCGGGGCATGACATGATCTCTCTTTTTTCCTTGTATTGTTGTTATTATTGAGTTATATAGTTATGTTTACATGTTAAAGATAGTTAGGGAACCTTTTTTTGGTATATACAAGCATGTTTTAGTAGAAATTATGTACTGTTGTACATGTTTCGTTTGGGTTTCTCGATTTTTATTTTTGGTGCTTTTCTCGAGAGTAGTCTCTTTTCATCGACTAATTTTTTTTAGGATTGCATTAACTATAGTAAGTGAATTTTCTTTATGACGAACAAATGATGACCGTCTTGAGGGGAAATTAGTCCTAAATTATAATAGAAAGAAGAAGGATAATTAGTCATAGGGTGTAGTAGTAGGAAGAAGAACCCATTACTAGTTGAATCTAGGTGCTCGACTTTGAAAAAATGCTAAACTTCATAGGTAATTTATTCAAAAGAGCATAAAAGAAGTAAACTTAAGTAAAGACACACATGCTCCATAACTTGATTCTAAAAAGACGGACTTAATAATGAATTACAATCAATTTGGCTATGTTCTGAAGGCTAAAGTCTTAAGGAGCCATTTTTAAACAATTATGTCATGTGAGATGAGTATTTGTTTTGATTCTTTCCTATTAGACAATTGGAACTAGCTCTCTGTGTGTGAAAAATTTAGCTTAGTTGGATTGTGGGATATGGTCAAGTCATTTTTTTGGAAGCCAAATATTTTTGACCAAATTGTTATATCAACCCTTATAATGTCCTTAGTTAAGCTTATTCGTACCTAACAAACTATTTCTTTGGAAAACTACGTAGATTACCTGAGCCAATTCTCCTTTGTTTGATTGATATCATTTTTAATTTGATCCAAAAGTTCCTATGTACTTTGATATTGGAAAAAACTTAGAGAAAGATGGAGGGAAAAAAGAGTAGAAGTAAAACATAGAGAAGTGTTGGGTGATGTGGTAATAAGAAGTAAATGAGGTATTGCTTTAAATTTTTTTAGTAACCAAGAAGTGCGAAAATAGTTACAAAAGAAAGATGAAAATTCAGAAAATAAAAAAATTGATAAAATATCCTCGCTAGCAATAAGTGACCGAAAGAGAGGGAAAAAACTAAAAATGAAAATGGAAGGAAGCATGAACATAGGTTGAAAGTAGCTGCAGTAAAGGAAAAGAGCTAAAGTATGAAATTTAAGTATTTTAAAGTGCATCGAGAAGAGTAGTCACTATTTTACCTAATAATTTATATTCGTCCCCCTTAGTCAATATTACAACAATAAAAGACTTTTGATCCTACCATTTGGTGCGTTAATTGATTAAGTAACACACTAATGACAAGCATATTGTCACAGACTTAGAGTCTCACTAAAGCTCCATGCGGCACTTGACAACTTACTAATCTTTCAAGATCTTGTAAACTCAAGTAAGCCCTTTTAAGATCACTAAGAGAATGAAAAGAAAGACAAGAGAGCTTTGAAAGAAGGCTTTTTATTGCTTTGTGGAATGTTTTACACTTGGTTGGATGATTTATAAATGAGAGCCCCTCTATTTATACTACTTCCTAGCGGGCTAAAGTGTAAATAAAAATTACTACACAAGTCTTTACTTATTTACAATCTAGTCCCTCTTCTAGAATTCTCTACTACTAGTCTAGATAATTCTAAAGCTTTCTAAGATATTTTCTAAGGCTTTCGACAGTCTTCTAAGAAAAGATTTAGAGAATTCTAAAGTCTTTCACTAACCTCTCCATAACTCTAGATTCTTCCCCCTTATTTTTATGTCAAATTTGAAGGTCAAAGTGGTGGGTCATGACACTCTCCCCCACCTATTGATGCGATGACCGCGCACATTGTTGTTGCATGGTCAATCGAGCCTTGTCTTCTCGCATGTGCAACCAGTTGTCCATTGACTCGATCAATGCCCTTGTGCAACTCCCTCAGCTGCTTCTTTATCTCTTCTAGCTCATTCTTATGATCCTTCCTAGGAGGTAAGCGTCTTGGCGGCTCCTCTAGAATCACGTCCTTGTTCTCTTTTAGAACCTTCTCCATGCATGGTGGCAAGGACACCTTAGCACCATTATCTTCTTATGAACTTGCAATGGTGGTTGTAAACGTTGACTCCTTCTTCTGACGAGTTGCATGGTTGTTAGTCAGACTTGTCCTTCCATCTTGGGTACCTTAACCAGGGGCGCCATACATGATCCTTTTTGTTCCATGACCAAAAGTTGTTGGAGGTAAGGATCGATCATCGCGCAACACTACTGGAAGAACTCTTGCCTATGAATTATGTCAAAGAGATCTAAACGAGCGACAATGAAGTTGGTTTTACCTTGCCACTCGCCTAGTGTGATGCTTACTCCATGCGCGACTCCACACACTGGAGTCGGTGGTGCATTGACAGTCCTGAGTTGGGCGTTACTTGGACTGTAACTTAGCCCCAACCTTGTTGCTTCTGTCTTGGTCATAATGTTAGCCTCTGCACCCGTGTCGACCATAGCACGAGCGGGTCTTCCATTAATCGTGATGTCGACATACTGTGTGTCGTATTCTCTCAGCTTCCCTAATTGTTTCGTGATGGCTCCACATAGTCCTATCAAGCCCAACTATGTCATCTTTGCACCTTGTCCTTGCTCATGTGCATCCTTCTTCTTCCACTCTCGCAGGATAGCACCAAGGCTCTTTCAGTAGCGTACACAAAAAAAATTGTAAACGGTGTCGACATTTTTTAAAAAAAATATAGCAACATTATATTTATAAAAATTACTTAAGATGTACTAATAAACATAAATTAAGTAACTACTACAACTCTTAACGAAAAGTTTTCATGAAATTAAGTTCATAAAAAATAATGAATAATTTCAATTAGGATGAAAAAATGTGCTTGTTGAGGGTCGAACTTAGGACCTCTTTCACCCAAGTCATGCGCCCAACCAAAATAAATAAATAAATATATATATATATATATATTAGGATGAAAAAATGTGCTTGTTGAGGGTCGAACTTAGGACCTCTTTCACCCAAGTCATGCGCCCAACCAACAGATCAACATATATATATATATATATATATATATATATATATATAAATCGAAGAGGCAGTGTCGGGTGACACACCTTGCTATAAGGTGGGTCCGCCCCTGGGCTCTTCAATTCAGGGCACCTTGCATAGCCATGCGACCCACTGCATATGTAGCAACTGTTCTCTTTGTAGTTTCTAGCTTCCTCTCTGTGTCGCTTTGGCGTCCAGACTTCTTGCCATCGAACCTATAAGTATCATGATTCTTGGGATGTGACCGCTGCTTTTCCATTTTGCCACGATCTCCCCCACCTTGGTCATGACTACCTCTTATCTCCTCTCTTCTGGCTCTGTCAAGCTTTTCATGCCTGAAGTTTGTAAAGCTTCGGCCTGCGTGATGACTTTATCGATAGTCCTGACCTATCGGCGTTCCAACTCCATTCTAGCCCAATTTTGCAACTCATCCATGAAGTGGAACAAATATCTTCATCCGTGAGATTGGGAATCTAAAGTGTGAGGGTGGTGAACTCCTTCATGTATGTGTGTATGCTTCCCATCTGCTTCAGCTCCCTAAACTGCGTTTCGCCTTATAGATGACGTTGTTAGGGAAGAAGGCCTTCTTGAACTCTTCTCGAAATTGCTCCCAAGTGTTGATGGTGCAAAGCCCCTTCCCTATCTCGGACTCCTTGTGCCTCCACCATAGCATGGCCATCTCAGAAAGATACAACATGACAGTGTTGGTCTTGTTTTCGTCGCTCTTCATCCGACTACATTTGAAGTAATTCTCCAAGTGCCATAAGAAGTTCTCCGCTTCTTGGGCGTCACAGATGCCTTTAAACATAGGTGACTTGGGAGCCTCGACCCTGACTTCTCTATCTCGATCGAACGACGATGATCCTCCAACTTCCAAGCCCTCCTTGAGTGCTTTCATCTCGGCCTTCATAGTCTCAATTGTGCTTAATGCCACCATGAGCCGACACTCTAATGAAGTGATAGCCTCCTTCATCTCGAACTCAGCACGCTGGCGGCCCTCTAACTCCTTGCGGATGTTGTCTTTCTCTTCAAAGGTGAAGTCTTCTAGAGTCTTGAACTTGCCATCGACCTCGTTCACGCGCCTGCCTAAGATCTCCACGGTCTGCCTTGTTGTTTCAACCCTTGCGATCCACTACTCCTTTCTGGGTGTGACGTCAATGGGATCCTCTCCACAGTCATCATCACTTGCTTCGGTGGTCGAAGGTGGGTGAGATGTTAGCGCCTCGCTTGGTGTAGTACTCTTAAGGTTCTTGCTTCCCTTGTGGAGTTTCTTTCCACCATCCAGCCAGACGTTGGTGGTGCTAGCGGCATTAAAGTCTCCTTCGTTGGCCATTCCATCAGTGACAGACCTTCACTTTGATACCACATTGTCACGGACTTAAAGTCTCACTAAAGCTCCATGCGGCACTTGACAACTTACTCACTAATCTTTCAAGATCTTGTAAGCTCAAGTAAGCCCTCTGAAACTACGATCTCTAAGAGAATGAAAAGAAAGACAAGAGAGCTTTGAAAGAAGGCTTTGTATTGCTTTGTAGAATGCTTTACATTTGGTTGACTTAGAATCTCACTATCCATGCGGCACTTGACAACTTACTCACTAATCTTTCAAGATCTTGTAAGCTCAAGTAAGCTCTTTGAAACTAAGATCGATAAGAGAATGAAAAGAAAGACAAGAGAGCTTTGAAAGAAGGCTTTGTATTACTTTGTGGAATGTTTTACACTTGGTTGAATGATTTACAAATGAGAGCCCCTCTATTTATACTACTTCCTAGGGGGCTAAAGTGTAAATAAAAATTACTACACAAGTCCTTACTTATTTACAATCTAGTCCCTCTTCTAGAATTCTCTACTACTAGTTTAGAGAATTTTAAAGCTTTCTAAGATATTTTCTAAGACTTTCTAAAGTCTTCTAAGAAAAGATCTAGGGAATTCTAGAGTCTTCCACTAATCTCTTCATAACTCTAGATTCTTCCCCCTTATTTTTATGCCAAATTTGAAGGGCAAAGTGGTGGGTCATGACAATATGATATGTATGGTATGATTGAACTAATTACTTTGAAAGAGTGAGTAAATATAGTATGATTATGCCCCCTTGGAGTACATATATTTGTATGATGTAAAACTGGGCATCTCTTTTGAATGGTCGAGGGACTTGATGGTTAGAATTGGGTGACTTAGTGATTTCAATACATCAAAAATAAGCTCGAACCTCATTCAACTTCGTGTTTATATCGTTTTGAGTGATTAAGTCTCAAGAAATTTAAATGAACCCTCTTATGAAAACAACATTCATGAATTTGAGGTCATGATTAATAATCTCAGTTACTGCAATAAAATGAATGACAATGAGGTCATGATTAATAAACTCAGTTACCGCAATAAAATGAATGTCAATAGTCTGTTAGATTACTTGAGTGAAAGTGACACATGTTCAGAGGTCCAGAATTTAGAAGAAATTGTGGTTTCCTTCGGAGAAAACAATAGTGATGATGAAGTTGAAGACGATACAATACCTTTGGAACCAATTACGTATAACTCACGGCATAAGGAAGCATATATCACGTCTTGAACTCTTCACAATTTTGTTGGTGCAATTTGAGAAGACAACTAAGGATTTTTTTGATGCAATAAGAAACGTTAGAGATAAACTTCAACTAGATTTAAATTTTAACAAAAAACAAAAGACACTAGAATCATATTTAACCGAATTGTCTTAAATATTTTTGTAATTTTAAAAATTATTAGTTTATAATATTAATGGGATCATATATATTTATATGTGGATATTCTAAAAACAGTTATAATATTCACACGTATATATTAATTGAATATATTCTCAATTCAGGAACAAATTCACAAGGTATTTATGTCAATCATCAAGAGCACAGAGTCTTTCCGTTTCCACTTGCATCGAGGAGACCCTAGCTTTCTTAAAAATTCTTACTATAAGGATTCTTTGAAAATCCCCTATATGTTCATGCTGCTATTGCCTAACTTAAAGAATACACACAACAACAAAACGGAATATAAATTGATCAGTTTACTTTTAGAGTAACTGCGTTAAACAATGATCACCATGATCATGATGGCTGCATTTAGCCTCCTCTCTTTCTACACGGATCTGCATTCAAGAGATCAAAACTTAAGAATATCATCGATATATCTTCAACATTTGAATTCCAAAAAAACAAGGGAAAAGAAGAGCAAACTGTAGAATACCACTTCCTTTCTTAGCAGGTTATAATCATATTTGATTAAAACTTTCATAACCTTACGGGGTATAAGGGAAAGACTTGAGTAGATAGCTAGTCATATACCAAAAGAATGATAAACATCTTTATCATTATCATGCATCCAGTAGTTTAGGGGTATTGCAAAATCAGCTGTATGTTCTGAGATTTCATTTGTTCTTCTTACTTTATTAAAGCTCTTGTAATATTTTATACATTTTTTACTTCTTTATCAAATGATCCAATCCAAAGTAGTTAGCTAGCTAGTGTCCACACAGGAATGAGTCTTCCCCATAAAGTTACAAGCCAGGAAAAACTGATTATCACAAATCTCGGAATGCCCCTTTACTATATCTTGTTTTCCTGATCAAAACAATAAATAGATGCCTTATGACAATGGATGCTCTTGCAAACCAAATACCTAGAGTGACTTTGATTGCATAGTCATCAATAATTTAATAAAGTGTCAGATTAAATAAAATGATACTAAAACAGGTATCTCAATCAGCAACAAGTATGAGTAGATGGGCCTTCATTCTTTCATGTCACAAGAAAAATTGGAAAAACAGCTTAATTTACCAGTAGAAGATCCTCATCAGTTCCGAAGGATTTGCGGGCCTTTTCTAAACACTTTGAGGTGACCCTTCCATATTTCCTGCATAAGATTTTCAAACTTAATGCAATTATAAACTAACTGGATTCTCAAACAACCTAAAGCAGAATCCTAAAACTCAAAAAATAAAAAGTTGGTTTCTTTGAAGAAGGAATTTTTTTCATTTTATCATAGATAAAATTTGCTACTCTTTTTAGATAATGGTAACATTTCATTATTAAAAAAAACACATAAGGTGATGGTAAAGAAAACAAAATGCATACTTCCAAAAGTAAATCAGAGTATTACAATCCCCTTGATCTAACAAAAACATAAAGGGATTATGTAACTTCGAGTATGGATTCACTATCATTTGCAGGACATACTTTACTCCAAAAAAAAAAGAAAGTAATATACAGTTCTGTTTAACTCTCTGTGTGGAGTTATTTGTATTGTCAAAGCATCCAGAGTTTCTTTCCTTTCAAACTATCAACCAAATGCAAGCTGGGATGAGTTGCCACCATTTAATACCATCAACTACTCCATTCCAACATCTCAAGATGTTTACTGTCTTAGACCCATTCATTTTGGTCATACACAAGAACATGTGCCATAGTTGAGCTGTGACAACATAATGTAGAAACAAATGAGAGAATTGTCTTTCACCTTTTTTTTCATACAGGTGACATCTGGAACTCAACAGGTAACCCCTCCTCATTTAATTTCTCTTGAGTTAGACATGCTTTTCTAGACACTAACCATACAAAATATTAAACCTTAGAGGGTGCATTTACTTTTCGAATCAGCTTCCATGGCCATCCCGTCACCTCATGGCAAGTACCCATCAAAATACTATAAGCTGATTTTACTGAGAAAATTTTGGAGCTTGAACCTTTCCATACCAGAGAATCCTCACATACTGTTTAACCTTGAACCTGCTCCAGTTGATCTAGCAGTCCAGCAACACTGTTCACTTCCCAATCATTTAGCCATCTTCTGAGGTTTCGATTCCAGCTTTGGTGTGTCTCGTCTCTTCCACTGTGGCTTGAAGATTTGTTGCTAGAAGATATAGGTCAGGATATTGGTATTTTAGAGGGCCACATCCTATCCAGTTATCATCCCAAAAGGCAGCCCTCCTACCATTTCCTAGCTGAATTTCTGTGTTGCTAAAAAAACAAGGCCATAGTGTAGAGATTGATTTCCAATTGCTTACACCATAGGGGAATTTCACCACCTTTGTGCACCACTGGGAGACTTTTTCATACTTAAAATCAATTACCTTCCTCCATAAAGTCTGGTGCTAATTATTCCATCTCCACAGCCACTTAAGTAAGAGACTTTCGTTGCGTTGCCTCAAATTTCTGATGCCTAAACCGCCATGTGCTTTGCTTGAGATGGCCGTCTTCCAGTTTACCAAGTGAATAGCTTTTTGTTTCCTTGTCAAATGAAATTCCTTCTGAGAGTGTCCAACCTTCTTTCCACCTTGACTGATAGAGGGAAAAGGGATATCACATAAGTTGGAAGAGAATCCAACACTATTTACTAGGACCACTCTGCCTCCAAGCGAGAGATATCGAGTCTTCCACTTAGACAGTCTCTTAACACACCATCTATCAATCACACCATCCCATATCTCCAGTGCTTTGTTTTTGGCCCCCAGTTCTAGGCCAAGATAGGCAGTTGGCAGACTACCAACTTCACATGCCAAGGACCTGCCAACCTATGAATCTAAGGTACCATTATTGATAAGAAAGATCAGATTTTTCCTCCAATTGACATGTAGCCTGAGACTTCTTCAAAGACGGTAAGAATCAGTCTAATATGTCTCAGTTGATCAACTTCAGCATCGAACAGAATCAGAGAGTCATCTGCATATAGCAGATGAGAAATATCCATCCCAATCCAGCTTTGTTGGATGCCATAAAACCCCTAATCCATCTATTTGCCTTAGCTTTCTGAATCGCGCTATTAAGTGATAAAATTTGCTACTCACTTTCCTACTACACCACCAAATTAAGAATAAATTTCTTGGGTGGATAAATCAAATCACAAAGACAAGGAAAATAACAAGTTTAAGTCTAGATTCTGAAGAAGAGTTCTATTCAAACAAACAAAATACTCCTTCATCCTTAAGGTAAATCATACATCTTCTAGAACAGTCATAGAAAAGATACAGGAATATCCAGGTGGAAATTGAGAGATTTCATGTTCTCTTACCTAGTATATTAATAGCTGTCATGGACCTTCAAATGAAGTATATCTGCTCAATAAAACCATGCAACATGTATGTGTTCCCTCAGAAATGACTTAGAGCAACCCAATAGACTTAACAGTTTGGTGTGTCGGATGAAACATTGAAGAAATGTCAAATTAACTCTCCTGCTACAGTCTACTATCCCAACATTTTGACAGGGCTAGGACTAAGAGAAATTCCACCTCCTCACCCTATAGCCCAGTCAAGGATGATTTGAGCTAATTCTAACTAACTGCTTTGGTGCGAAACTGGCCAGATGAGTTAAGCCTTCTATTTTCCAACTACTCTTTAGTACATGCCTTGGTAACTCTCAGAGGCTGTAGCCCAGTCAAGGATGATTTGAACTAATTCTAACTAACTGCTTGGTGCAAAACTAGCCAGATGAGTTAAGCCTTCTATTTTCCAACTACTCTTTAGTACATGCCTTAGTAACTAAAATCAGTACACACTATAATGTTCCTCTAGCTACTCCAAAGCTTCCATGAATTGTGTCAGTCATCTCTATGTAAATGGATATATACAAAGCTCAGGAGACTCACGTTGCTGGATATCATGGCTGGAATATAGGAGACAATTGTAAGTATTTAGGACCACTTCAGAAGATCATCTCTTTGAAAAAAGATATTTATCTGGTGGACCTTCCCCATCCAAGTTAACATATCGTATATCACTATCCTCTGTTTGTCAGGTGATCTTTGGACTTTGCACTGATCTGCTCTGTATTCCTTAGGATGTCCTATAAAATGCCAAATCAACCTCATTTAAACATCCTATCACAAACTCGACAACCTCCATGAAAATCATACCTTTAGGAGAAAAAAAAACAGAAAACTTTAAATGTTTCACGACTTGTTTTCCCTGAGTTTTAGGAATTATCTCCCCCTTGTTGGAGAAAACCCCTTTCCTATTCAGTACCATACCAACCACCAAAACATAAACATGTTCAGTAGGCGTGCATGCCTTTTGATGTCTCTGTCTTGTCCATGTCTCTATGTTACCAGTTGTGCTCTCTACTCTACAATAATAAACTAAATAACTTGCCTCAGCCCATATGAAATCCAAGTAACATGAGCATTGATATCTTAATAGAGACATCCACCGACAAACAAAATTAAAAATAACTCCTTCATCTTCCACTTTTTTTTTTTTTAATGACAAGGGAAACCCGCAGCCGCTACCCTTTGGGTGCACACAGGGTAAAACCCCCGCTCCTATGCAATAGCTCGCAAACCACATAGGAGAGGTAACCCGCACTAGGCATGCCCGGTGCGACGAGCTTGACCTAGAAGGCAAACCCCTTGCTTTCGCTGGCAAGGGGTTTCGAACTTGAGACCTCCAACATGGAAGTCCCAAGCCCAAACCACTGGGCCACCTTCATCTTCCACTTTTATGATGAAAAATATCATGAAATGGAAATGCATGAAAGTTAAAATAGTCATTATTAGTACTGGCAAGATCTTCTATCAGGAAAGGTCCTTTTGTAAGTTCCTTGTTAATTTCATGGTGAAAAGACGAGATGATTTTTTGTTGACGCAGCAAAAGGTAACTAGGAAAAACCTTGAACTGGCAGGATCACGAATCTCAAACTCATCTGCGTCAGTGTCATAGCCACAGATGACAATATAATGACCTGTCCAAACATGATTCAGAAAACAGGATTCTATTAATCATGCAATAACTCAAAGAGGACGGAGGTCCATTAGATTAGTACTCAGATCAGAAATGTATTTTGTAGTCAATCATTTCATTGTCTGACTTAACTGGCTTTCTAATTGATTAAGCCTATATGCCACTTAATGATGCCATATGAATGCCAAGACAGTCCAATGACACTTTAGCAAACAGAAAAGGTGGGAGTTTCTGTTCATCAGCAAACCAATAAGTTGAAAGATAAGAAACAACATGTACTACATTTCCCCATGCTAGTGACGCTTAGAAGGATAGAATTTACACAAAAATAGAAGTCTTCCCATCATGAAAATATCAGTTGGCAACTAACGAAATGATAATTTTGTACCTTTACTAAGATATAAACAATGTTTTATTAGTGAACTTTCTAATAGTTGTCAATAATTGTTTCAAGCTTCTGAGTTATTTAGTTTCATCTTTCAACATTGAATTTCCTAATATTTAAGAATTATCACCCCAGGTTTGAATAAACTTACATACCTGATTTAGAAAAAATTTGCATGTAATCGATATGTTATTTATGGCATACTTATGAGTTTATATGACCTTCCAAAAAATACTAATTCTCCTGTTAAACTAGTTCTATATACAAATGAGGATGAAAAGAGATTAAAGGAATCTGGACATTTTTCAATGAAGCTATCTGTTTGTCAATTCATGTCATAATACAAGCAAGCATTTTGACCTCCCAAATGCTTTTTTAGCTAGAGTCCACTCTACTTGAAAAGTTACACCACATATGAGGAGAAGGAATGAAGAACCTTCTCACCAGTATAGTTTGGGGTGTCGATGCATAAATCTGAAGCACAAACATCTAGCCAAGAATGACTGCAGAAAAGTTCATATATGTAAGACAAAAATCTGACTGATCTCTCCCTCTCTCTCTTGTGTATGGTGACGAAGGAAGATATAAGGGAAGGTAAAAAGTGAAATTAATAAAAGATGAACATTATACCTTAATTTGTACTGATCAACTAAAGTAATCGCAAGAAAATTTCCAGACAAGATCAGTAAAGAGATCTCTTCACTGCTGATTGATCTGCACTGGAAAAGGAGGATGTTTATGTATAATATCATAGGATGATAAACATAGAGCTATAGTTAGCAAATTAAGATCCTGAACCTGTAGATTGAGAAAATAAAAGCAGTGCAAATTCAACAAAGTTAGAGTTGACACTACACAAGTTGCTTACAAACAAGAGCATAGAGAAGTACTATTTAAATAAGGGAGTTCACAAACTGTGATGAACACTAGTCACAAAATCAAATAATTAGTTCACACCAATTCTCAATAAGGTCACACCCTGTGGCCAAGGCTTTCCGAGACTTGCCACTACAAGGAAGAAGAATAGTCTGATGATATACTCCACACCAATCCTGTGGCCCCAAACTGACCCCACAACAAGTAAGGATCGATTTGTCAATCAATCTATGCCTCAGGCTTAAACAAGCAAGTTGGTATCAGCTCTATGAATCCTCTATTATCGTTTCGAGCTATAGGATGTCAAACAATGAACCTATTGTAAGTGTAACCGTAACAATTAAGACTGAATCCCAACTAGCACTACTAAAAAACTACCGAAAATCAACGGCCAAATGTGATAGACTGCGTCACTTTTTTGGTCAAAATCGACGAAAAAGCGGCACAGTCACTTCCTTCGCTTTTCAAAAAGTGACGGACAACGTCACTCCAAAATGACGAACTGTGTTGGCGTCACTTTTCTGCAGAAAAAAATGCATAAAAGCGACGAACAAAAAGACCCTGTCCGTCGTTTTTCTGCAATATTTTTGACAGCAGATAGCCCACCCGCAAATAAATTCAGTCCATATCAAATAAGAAACATAATACACAAAATATATAATAACAAACTTAATTAAACATTCAAAAACACTAAAATCATATAAAGACTTTAAAATAAGTACAAAATTCTAAAGTATTCACTAATTAAAGAAATGTTAGCTAAGGGGTGGATTCTATGTATTCATCTTCATCATTGTCATCGGTAGGAGAAGAACCTTTAGAAGAATGGGAAGCAGTAGGCCGACGAGCGAGGTTGAGCGCTTGTTCTTTGATTTGCTCAATGGTTTGGTTCAACAATTCTTTTTGCCTCAGACGCTGCCAATGCACGTGTAAGTTCTACAATTCGCTCCG
Source organism: Solanum verrucosum (assembly GCF_900185275.1). Lineage (NCBI taxonomy): Eukaryota > Viridiplantae > Streptophyta > Magnoliopsida > Solanales > Solanaceae > Solanum > Solanum verrucosum. Next base: position 1,380,969 of record NW_026020441.1, read on the forward strand.
ACATAGCTGCTATCTGAACACCATCAAGTGTCTCGGCTTAGCGTGACGATCCAATACCTTATTGGAGTCGTCGTACATCGCTCCGAGAGCCCATCCCATAGATTATTCCCTTGTGTCTCCCAACCATTTTTTCAGCCAAATTTGAGTGGACTCTTCAGGCGTGAGCTGGACCGAATCGCCCATGTCAAGCATGTGCCACTCATACTCTCTCAGCATATTAAAAATAAAAGTTAGCATCAACATATATATATGCACTATTTATCTTAAAATTTTAAATTAAATAACTTAGATAAATTTGTTCGGTCCTTTCTTCCACCGACTCATTTCGCTTCTTCTTCAAATGAGTCCTCTTGAAAACCTCATTACGAAGCGGAGTGCGTCCCAATTCTTTTTCCTACAAATAATATTTAACCAACTAATTTATTTAAAAGTATTTAGTAGAAGTTAAAATTTAGACAACTTACCACCTCCCTCGTAATTGTTTCAACGCTCTTTGCACCTCCGGTGGGCAATGAGCCATCCTTAAGACTATTTCTAGTTTGTTTAGACACAACCTTGAATTCATCTGTATTCCAATGCCAACACAAATCCTCAAAAACATTTGGTAAGAGTCGGGTGCATCATTATCCCGGCTTTCCTTAGCCAGCTAGAATATCTCGCGCTGGTCTTCCTCTCAAATGTGACCGCAATGACTATATTGTACTTTGGCTTCCAAGTACACATCGTCTAAAAAAAGAGTAGTGTTAGATAATGAATAAAGTAAAGTATATTAAACTTAACTAAAAAAATATATAACTAAACATATATATATACCTTAAATTCATTAAACATCATATGCCATATTCTGTTTGGAATCTCACCCCAAGAGTGATACGCCTCTGTATAGAGCCTTCTAACACTCTCCTACAAAGCCTTGACAACATCCTTTGAAGGATGCCCACCTGCAAGACCATAATAAACATGTTAGTTCATGAATACTATATTAATGTAGAAGAAATAAATAAAATAAGGAAATTAATAAATAACAAAACAAACTTACGACGATCCATCCAGCTCAATCATCACTCTACCAAGTCTGTCGCTTTATCCAGCTGCTAGCATATCATGCTCCTCATCAAGTATAGCAACAGGTGGAGGTGAATGTGATACTCCAAGATATACATAACATTGAGTCAATAGAGGAGTAGCATATGACTCAGTACGGGAATCTCTAAGTCTCATGCCAGATAGGTGAGGAAATATAGCTGTGGGAGATGGGAGTACCAGATGATATTATTTCTTGATAAAGGTTGTGGTCGATGATAAAGCTCTGTAGGTAAGATAGTGTAGCGACATGGAGGCAAGGACTGCGAAGAAAAAATAAGCGCCACATGGTCGACAATACTAACTATGATATGTTAAGGGATCCGTAGTCCCAAATGGAACAACATATATATATGTGTATTAGTATTACAAGGCTCTGGCGCAGAAGAAAGAAGTACTAGGATATCCTCAGGAAGGTCTATTGAGATCCTGAGGTTATCCCAAGACTTCTTTCTTCTACACCGGAGTCGCGTAATACTGATACACATATATATGTTAATTCATTTGGTGTTACGGATCCCTTAGCATATCGTAGTCACTACTGTCGACCACGTGGCATTTCATCTTCGCAGTCCTTGCCACCACGTCACTACACTATCTTACCTACAGAGGTTTACCGTCGACCACAACCCTTATTAACAAATAGGATATCATATGGTACTCCATCTCCCACAGCTACATCTCCTCACCTATCTGGCATGAGACTTAGAGATTCCAGTACTGTGTCAGATGCTATGGATGTTGCTCCTTCATTGACCCAGCGTTATGTACATCCTGGAGTATCACATTCACCTCCACCTGCTGCTACACCCGATGAGGAACATGATACATTTGAGCTAGCAATTGGGCAGAGGGACAAACTTGGTAAGAGTGATGATTGAGTCGGATTGATCATCGTAAGTTTGTTTTGATATCTATTAATTTCTTTTATTTTATTTATTTCTACTACACTAATATATTCATGAACTAACATCTATACTATGTGTCTTCATGTTGTTAGGGCTCTATAGGAGAATATTAGGAGGCTTTATATAGAGGCCAATCACTCTTGGGGCGAGATTCCAAACAGGATACAACAGACAATGTTTAATGAATTTAAGGTATATATATATATGTATAGTTATATATTTTTTAGCTAAGTTTAATATTTTTAGTATACTTTACTTTATTCATTATTTAATATTAATCTTTTTTTAGACTGTGTACTTAGAAGCTGAAGTACAATATAGTCATTGCGACCATATTTGAGGGGAAGGTCAACGTGAGATTGTCTAGCTGGCCAAAGAGAGTCAGGGATAATGACACACCTGGACCTTGGCTCTTCCCAAATGTTTTTGAGGATTTGCGTCAATATTGGAACACGGATGAATTCAAGGTTGTGTTTGAACAAGCCATAAAACCTAGAAACAGTCTTAAGGGTGGCTTGTTGCACAACAAAGGTGCAAAGAGTGTTGGAACAATTACGAGGGAGATGGTAAGTTTTCGAAATTTTAACTTCTAATTCATACTTTTAAATAAATTAGTTGGTTAAATAATATTTGATTAATATTGTCTAAAATTCTTTTTTTATTTATAGGAAAAAGAATGGGGTGAACTCCCCTTCATAATGAGGTTTTCAAGAGGACTCATGTGAAGAAGAAGTTTAATAAGTCGGATCCGGATGAGTTGGTGGAAGAAAGGACCGAACAAACTTATGTAAGTTATTTAATTTATAATTTTAAGATAAAGAGTGCATATATATATGTGTGTGTGTGTGTGTGCAGAGAGAGTATGAGCGCCACGTGCTTGACATGGGCAATTTGGTTCAGCTCATGCTTAAAGAATCCTCTCAAATTGGACTAAAAAGTGGTAGAGGGGACACAAAAGAAAAGAATTTATGGAATGGGCTCTCGGAACAATGTACGACGACTCCAATTAGGTCTAGAAGGTATTGGATCGTTAGGCCAAGCCAAGGCACTTGACGGTGTTCAGATAGCTGCTATGTCAGAGCAAATGGCAGAATTTACACGTGCATTGGCAGCGTCTAAGGCAAAAAGAGTTGCTGAGCAAAAAAGCATGAACCAAACCGTTGAGCAAATCAAAAAATAAGCACTCAACCTCGCTCATCTACCTACTACATCCCATGCTTCTCAAGGGTCCTCTCCTACTGATGACACCGACAACAGTGATGAAGATGAATACATGGAATCCACCCCTTAACTAGCGTTCCTTTAATTAGTGAACATTTTAGAATTTTGTACTAATTTTGAAAGACTTTATAAGTCTTTAAATTATGATTTTAGTGTTTATGAATATTTAATTAAGTTTGTTATTATATATTTTGTGTATAATGTTTCTTGTTTGATATGTTATGAATGGGCTTAATTGAATTTTATCTGCAGGTGGGCAGCAAAAACTGTCAATTTTTTATGTCAAAAATGTTGCAGAAAAGTGATGGACTGGATCCTTTTGTTTGTCGCTTTTATGCATTTTTTTTAAAAAAATCTAGAAAATCAACGTAGTCCTCGCTTTGTTCTTCATTGTTCTTCATATTGAAGAACAAAGCGATGGACAGCGTCACTTGTTTCAAAAAAAAATAAAAAATCAACCAACCCAAACGACATTGTTCGTCGTTTTGGAGTGACGTTGTCCGTTGCTTTTTAAAAAGGACAAAAGTGATGAAAGTGACTATGTCGCTTTTTCGTCAATTTTGACCAAAAAGGCAACGCAATCTGTCGTTTTTTAAGTAATGACACCTGCTCTCCATAGGAGTTTGGATTCGACATGTTTCCTTTTATCACCTCATGTCATCAAAGTGTAACACTTACAATGTGGAGGTCTATGTAGGGCACGGATAAACCATCTCACGTTACCTTTTCTCATCATACAACCTCAAAATGGCACCACCTGAAGGCCCTACGAACGGTTCCAGATTCACCATCATCACTTCAACTAGAAGGCCCCATCCTGTATGAGTGATTTGCAGGAATGACCTTCAAAAGGGGTGGTCTTGAACTTTTGACCGCGCTTAACAATTTTTAATTTTTTTATGAAATGACCTCGCTTAAGAAAATCCAATGGACAAAACTTTTGTTGCCCATTGGACATAAGTTGTGAGCATAAATTTTGCCTTGGGCAACAAAAGCTTTGCCCACTGGATTCTTTTTAAGTTAAGGTTATTTTCAACAAATTTTGTCAAGCCCGCCCTTTATCGTATCTCATTTATACATCCTATAGGGTACCCTGGCCCTAATGTTGTTACCTTTCTCCAAAAAAAAAAAAGAAGGCACCCTAGCCTGTATCTGCAAAAGATTGTTCTTCAGCCAAGAATAGTAACAAAACAAATGTATAGGCTTCCTTTTGTATGCATATCATACCTATGTAAGTGTTTATATACAAAAAAAACATACCCTACTCCCTATGTCAGTACTCCCTCCGTCCCAAATTATGTGATGTAGTTTCGACCGGACACAAAGCTTTTAAGAAATATGGGAAGACTTTGCAATGATTCAAAACTATCCCTAAAATAAATGAATTTCTAGATAAAAAAAAGTACACCTTTGTGGACTTCCTGCCAAATAAGTGGGACCCAAAATGGGTAAACTGTTGATAGTGTCATTAAATATTTGTCAAATAAGGAAATGTGTCATTCTTTTTTGGACCGACTAAAAAGAAAAGTGTGTCACATATATTAGGATAGAGGGAATATCATGATAGTGGGGCTAGAGAGAGTAAGCTGATAAGTTAGCATTCATGCTCTCAAATTCATCTTTGTAGCTTTTATTTGAAACAGAAGACATGCTTCATCTAATACAATAATAAGCGAGACCAAAACCACAAAAGTGAACACATTTATTCATTTATGTAATTATGCTTTCAAAAAAACAAATCCCGGTTTCTATTATGACAGGGCTAGTTTAAGTCTCTAAGACTAAGAAAATGACACTAGCTATCCCTTCAGGAAAAGTTATACTTTCTTAAAGCCACAATTCATGTTTACCAATAAAGAGCAAATCATGTAGCACTTTACGTCCAGTAATGTTCATCTTTGGCTTATAACAACAAATGGTTTAAAAAAAGATGATTACATTTTTCTCTCATCTCTACTTAGTTTTAACTTTGCAAGCCAACACTGTTAAATGCCAACTAGTTTTGTAAGTATTCTTTTATTAGTAAAGAATAATATCATTGATTTCCACCATTATGAACTAGTTCTTTACATATTACAAACAGGAAGCTCAAATCTCCTGATTCTTAACACTTGTAGTAAATCCAAAACTAATTCAGATGAAATTGGTTATATTTTAGCAACCCTGCAAAATATCAACTATTGACTGGAAATAAATTGCTACCTCTATACTTATTCCAGCATCACGTGCTTTTTGAAATAGCATATCCACTCGGACAAGATCATTGGGCAGTTGCTCCTGCAAATATTCTACGTTGTGAGCTTTACAGAGGCAGAAAAAAGGAAACCAAATTTCACAGAGCAAGCCACCACCACAAGCAGGCTTCATATCTTTCCTGACATCAGCCTCAATAGCTTCACATATATCATGTTTTTAGTTGCTATAACTCCTGCTTTTGTACCAAATCAACACAACTTATAACACTACATATGCAAAGAGCGAAAAGAATAAAAAGAAGCCAAAAATAGAAGATTAGATGGTTTTACGTAGTAAATGTGACATGAACGTCCTGATGTACTTGATATACAAATAGAGAAGTTAGAGTGGAATGAGATTGAAGTGAAATTTTTATGAAACACAAATTTCGAAAATTAATAAATGAAATCATGGAAAGAGCCATCTCTATCAGGTTATGATAGTTCTTTCATCACATAGATCTTAATTCTACACTCGTCAGAGAGTAAACATCAACATATTGTCTATAACTTACGTTTTTCCACACATTGATATTTTATATGAGTGTTAGCAATTGAGGACGTTAGAAGCACATAACATGCAATTTGACATTTTTGACATACAGAGAACTGACAATCTAGAGGATATAAGAAAATATCTGGATCTTAATTGAAAAAAAACAATCAGCATAATATATAAACAGACACTCAAACTTGGCCTCAGCTGACAAGTAAACACCCCAACTCTGAGTATGAATATCTAGACACCTCCACTCGTCTCTCCACTCGTCTCCACTGTCAGTTGAATACTCCAACTTACAAAATGACCTAGACACATCCAAAAAAAAAAAAAAAAAAACCTAGACACATCCAAAATTTATTCAGCGTTGGGGTGTCCATGCCAAGTTTGAGTGTCTGTTTATGTATTATGCCAAAACATTATGGTATTAAGTTGCTGACATGTCAGGAGTGGATCAACCTAATTCACATTTTGCTAGGTCAGTGGCATCATTTCAAACTGAATGTCAATGTGAGAGTGAGCAATTTACAGTGTGAAATCTCTTATCTACAAATCTTTTATGAGAAAGGACAATACCTTGTAAAATGTCTCCACAGAAAAACTTGGATTTGCACCTAATGTTACTGTGAAGTAGGAAAAACTGACAGCAAACTTCTTCAATAAATACGCCAGATCAACAGTCCAAATACTGGAAAAAATGAAAGCAACAGTGATTATATTTGAAAATCATCTCATCTTGGTCATATAAGAGGTAGATGATAGTTTCCTTTGATCCCATTCAATCCAGCAGAAAATTCAAGTGAAAACTGTGATATACCAATGACAAAATAAATAGAGGTACTGAATAATCAGAGAATAAGATGAATTATACCAGAACCTTGATTTTCAATAAATTTCTTAGTCAACTATTATGCTCACATAGCAAAATTTGCAGCAGGGAAAACAAGTGACCAGAAAAATTTTGAGGCTACAATATTATAATATTACTTTTGAATGAATAAATACCACTAACTAGTTCCTATTTAAGAAACATAAGGGATATTTTACTAAGAATTATCAGTCAGTTCAATCTCTAGAATGAAAAGTTCACCTGCTGCAATTTGGTGGTGTGTCTCGACAGAAAGAAACGCATGTTATTGAAGATGGAAAGAGTACAATCATTAATGTCAAAAAACAAATATATTTTTTTGCTTAGCTTTTGGTGCAACATGGCAGATGTACATGCTTTAGGCAAATCATGCAACAACAACAATAACAACAACATACCCAATGAAATCCCATGAGTGAGGTCTAGGGAAGGGAGAATGTGCACAAACCTTACCACTACCTTTGTGGAGGTAGAGAGGTTGTTTCCAAAAGACCCTCAAAAATCATGTATGACAAGTAAATATTGGAGATACCATGACACAATATACAGGGATTAGAAGAATTTATTTTCCTGGAATGATATGATTAAACAGGCAGAATCTTTCATTCTAAAGTTCGTAGGTACAGGGGAATTAGGTTTTTTTGCCTCCGAAAATATCATAAAGGCATACTATATTCATTTAATAGAAATATCAGCAATGAAATTCTGCATACATCTAGTTCACTTATTTCTAATTTATCATCACTCTCTCATGTTGGCACCTAAACAAAAGTGTGAAAGCATTGGCTGACTACAAGGGAGTATTTAATACTGTGGAGATCCAAAACTTTCAGCGGAACATCCAAGAAAAAATGATGCATAGAAGAATCCCACATCAGTTTATACAAAACATTGAAAATAAAACAAATTCCTATTGGGAACATCCTTTTCTCGTTTTTGTACAGTACCTATAATCGACATCCTAAGAATGTTATAAGTGAATACTTCAACTTTGACCAACACTTATTGAGAAGGTGGGAATTCTCAAAGCAATGAATGATACAAGGATCAGCTTCTTACTTCTCGAGCGAACAAAAAAAGATAATAGTAAAAACAGATAAACAAAGAGATGGAATGAATATAGATACTAAAGGCTAATATCACATGACAACAGAGCGAAACGGTAGGGGCATTAGATAAAGGAATATCATCAAATACTCATAGCACTTTGAAGTAGTACCTCGTAGTGCAGCAGAACTCTTGTAGCTCTTGCATGTTACCATCCTTGATTCCAAGAAACCTCAAAACCATCAGAACACAAGCAAGACCGCAGTCCCACGAATGTAATTGGTTTATATGTGGAACCTAGAGTAACAAACACAGCGTATTTTTAACAAGCAAAATTCAGGATATATTAAGAAGACTCACTAGATTTTACACAAACACCAAGTAGTACTGAGATTCAAATTTTCATATCAGCGTAGGAAAAAAGGAACATTGACTCACATCGACAAAGTATGAGCCGGACACTGTGCCATGGAATTCATCTCGACCCAATGATTGTTTTAAGAGCAAGGATTCTACCAAACTTAAATGGTCTGTTCCTGATTCTTCGGTGTTATCTTCTTCTGTTCCCAAAAACTTGCTCAATAGAACAAATAATGGCCACATCTGAGATAGTTTGTTAAGTCCCTAAACAATCAAATCGAATTTCTAATTTATGAATTATCTCTTCAATCATCATAAAAGCCATGAACCAGAAATGGCCATACCAAAATTGATAAACCAAAACATTCATTAATAAACACCAAGATGTTTCCACTTGATTAATCCAATCGAAACACCAATTTATGATAATCGTTTACAAATATATTGATTAAATTTGACCATCATGTCGACATCTACCACACATCAAATAATTACAAGACCATATTATATTTGTAGATAATGGAATATACTACAAAAATTGACGAAAAAAAAAAAAGTACCTTTTGATGAGGCGTTGACACAGAAAGAATTGTTGTAAGAAATAAAGAGAAGCCTCTTTGTCTGATCTTTCTCGGTGTCAGGGTTATGTCGTCGCTCTTTTCTTCTGGATTTTCTCACGTACTCGTCATTTAAATTATTTATTTTATGGAGGGATTTACTAACAACTGGTCGTTGTAGTATAGTGGTAAGTATTCCCGCCTGTCACGCGGGTGACCCGGGTTCGATCCCCGGCAACGGCGAATTTTCTTTTTTCCTATCATCCTTTTTGAGAAATGACATTTTCTCCTCTTCTTTCTTTTTTTCCAATTATGATTAGGAAAGAATTTCCATATTTTTTCAATGTATAATCCACTACTTTTTATCTAGGAGCTATAATTTATTGGATTATGAAAAAACTGTCTTTTAAGATTTATATAAGCTTTAAAATACACTTTTTTTTAAAAGTAAATCGCATAGTTATTTTCTTGAATAAATGAATTTGGATTAATAGATTTTTATTTTCTTTAGAAATGAGCTTAAGGTATAAAGTTTACTAGCCTATTAGAGATGAAGAAAAAGTAATTAAAGTATTAAAGATTATAAATATATTGTATATAATTTATTAGTTTGGTTCAAAAAATATTTCGATATATTTTTAATAAAACCAACTATTATGGATTTTTTTAAATTTATAATCAAACCCAAACAACTATAAATTTATTTAATTAATTTATGATTTTTCATTGAAAAATCATTTGAAGAATTTTAATTAAATCGTGAATACCCTAGCTGGTGATACTAATCTTTCACCTCTTTCAAACGTTGTAGATAAAAATGGCCCCACATATATTACTGCTCTCCATTCACCTACTAATTATTGTCTTATTGCGTTCACCATCTGAATTTTGAGGGGTTTCGAGGGTTATGTTATCCATCATTTATCCAAAAGAGGTAAGGACAGTGATGTAAAAAAAGTATATACTTTACATTTAATGTCATAATTTTCTTTTTTTAAATAGTGGGAAAAATTTGGATAGGCAAAGGAAATTATAAAATGAGGAACGAAACTCTCATCAGCACAAATAAAATTAAGATGTTATTTATATTTATCATTTATTTAATGTGTTTTTTAATTATTTTATATATATTTTTTTTTAAAAAATATAATAATAAAAAGTAGACTTTAAGTTATTCCTTAAATATTATTTTTAAGGATGTGTCATAACTCATACCCTAACAAACTATACAGGGAGTGCATATTATTAGCTTACATCTTGATACTTGCCAATAAAGCTGTCAAAATGAGCTGGCACAATCCAACCCTAACAGGCTAGAGAGTTAAATGAGTTAGGATAGGGTGATCGTTTTAATTAAAGGGTCTATAAAATATATAGCAGTCTAATCCAGTCTTATGCGGGCCATGGGTTGGGACGGGTTGGCCCTTCAACTAAAAAATGAACAATATTACTCTCTTAGAAAGAGTATCTAAGAGTATCGAACGTTGACGTCTATGAACACGACATCAATACGTATAAATTTTCATTTATGAATCACACACTTCGGTAAATACTTACAAAAATAAATTTATTAATCACACACTTTGGTAAATACTTACAAAAATACATAATAGTCAACGTAAGATTTAGCGGAAAAATGTTGATCATTCCACCATTCCTCCCACAAAACTAGCTAGTTTAAAAGACTTGATTTTTTTTATTTTTTAAAATATTTATTGATAAAAACTTTACAAATAAAACACTACTAAAAATATATATAAAAAATATTTTTATATATTTATAACCCACGGGCTGGCTTCTGAGGCTTGCGGGTTGGGCCTAAGAGGCTAGCAGGTCAAATGAGGCTGGGCTAAAAAGCCTCGTTTCTAAATAGGCCAAAAATATTAGGCCCAACCCCACTTAATTCGAGGATTAGATTTTACTGAAATTCCATTGAAAAATATGATGAATCTTGTTCCTATTATAACTTATTACATTTTTATATGTTAATGGAGTAAGCATTTGAATCATTATTGTTGCATTATATTAATTGAAAATTGTTTTAATTAAGTGTCATGTTTTTCCAATGTGAACACCTCTTAATGCATCTCAAATGATGGCAATGTTGATAATGAATTAATTTGCTTTTGACAAAGCACCTACATCATTTCATTATATATAAAAATAGAGTATGCTTTAATGCCTCCTCCACTATAGTATTTTGTGGATTTCACGTGTCAACGTTAGCTTAACAACATGTTCAATATAAATTTAGACCATAGAAGGGCAATAGCAACGTATAACTTGTAAGGAAACAAAAATTACTTGCAGCAATATGAACTACTTGTTGTGTGTTGTTGGATTTGTTGTGCTACTGGCCATTGCTGGAGCTGATGGTGCTGGTGAATGCGGGAGAAACTCTCCAGATATGGAAGCCATGAAACTGATTCCTTGCGCGGAAGCAGCATCGGATGAGAATGCATCCGTTTCAAGGAGTTGTTGTTTACAGATACAAAAATTGGGACAGAACCCGAAATGTCTCTGTGCTGTTATGCTCTCAAATACTGCTAAAAGCTCTGGAGCTAATCCTGAAGTTGCCATAACCATCCCCAAGCGTTGTAACCTAGCCAATCGTCCCGTTGGCTATAAGTGTGGACGTATGTTCTTAATTCTCATAAAATTATTTCATATCTCTAATATATACATATGCTAATTAGTCTTCATATTGTCATGTTTTGCAGCTTACACACTGCCTTGAAGACTACACGATATGTTACTATGTTATGTACCTATGTGTTTGGTGGCAATACGTACTATGTTCTTCAGTTATTGTGGATTAACTTATAATCAGATCATGTCATGTATCATTTCTGATTAGCATAAATAATATTTTGTGTTCTCTCTTCTTCAGTGAAGATGATTGATTCTCTTATCCTTTTCATCAGTGATTTGCGGCTTTTCTTATTAATTATAAAAAATATATTATCTTCTTAGTTTTCTGTAAAGCTAAAAATATTTTGAATTATATACATGACACACCGTTAATCATTTGAGTACCATTATAGTATATCCGGAAAAAGGTCAAATATACCATTTAATTTCTAAAAATAGTATGCACATATTCTTTGCTATACACACTTAGCGCAATATTAATATTTTCTTCATTTCTATTTAATCTTTTACCTAAAATTAAAAAAACTCACCTAATTATCTATTTATCTTTACTGATCGGATTAAAAAGTCCTGACCCACATCTTTACAGAGTATTCTCTAAGCAAATCCAATTCAATTTTCATGGTGAAAAATTTATTCAGCTGGAGAAACCCATTTCATGTCTTAAAAAATCTTTTGACAAAGATAAAAAATAAGAGAAAGAAAAGAAGTATGTAGTATGTATCCACTGGGCTTCACAATATATACATGTTATTTATCTTCACATCTCTCTTTTACGGTGCTCGACCATAGATTACAAATTAAAATTTCTATTTTTGCTCATCCCTGCCGAGTAAACGCTACGCCCTACAGTGCTACTCAATCACAACGGCCACTCAATATTTATACGTTCGATTTGAGGATAAAGTACAATGTTGGAATGTTCAAAGGGATGTTCCTCTAGTGACCGTCGATACTCTGCCGGAGTTTCCAACATTGCACTGGTTTAAGGAGATGACACACCGTGGAGTATAGGATGTCGGCTTCGTTGCTGTATCATGAAAATGGGACAAAGCAACGAGAGGTACGATGTTAGGGTTTTGGGTTGGTGGCAGAGGCGGAGCTAGGTGGGGTTCATGGGTTCGGACTTTGGACGAACCACTGGCTTTTTCATAGACCCTATATTTATATTAGAAAATTATATAAATATATGTATATAACATGTGAACCCCAAACAAAATTAATTTAAAACGTCAAAACTCCTAACAATGGCTCCGACTCGGGTGGTGGTGAATTGTAATAGTAAGGTCAAGGGGGTGGAGGTGAGTAAGCAAACGGTGGAGGTGGAAAATTTGGTGATGGAGGTGGAGAATTTGGTGGTGGAGGTTCTACTGATGTGTTATTCACTTTTTTGTACCTTTATTGGGTTAGGTTTTTTAATTTAGGTATTAAGTGGGTAAAATAGATGGATAGTTGGGTGGATTTTTTTAATTTTGAAAATAAATAAAATAAAATCAAATAAATTATTGAGATTGCACCATGTGTCTCTTCATTTGGCTTCCCGTAGTATATCTTGACTAACATATCAAAGGGTAAATACTTACCCCACTATGTTCACCAAATACAATAACATTGAAATTTTTAACTCTTATATATATATATTTTAAATGAAGTTTGTACAGCGTTAAAAGATATCGCTTTTTCAGTAGCGATTTTATCGTTTTGGTTTTAAAAATTGATATACTGTTTATGTTTTTTAGAGGAAAAAAATTGTTTTTTTTTGGCTCTGGACTCAACATTTGACCACATACCCTTGAATGATTTAGCTGCACACTTGAAAGATATCTCATAAAGTCACGGAAATTATTGGACAATTGATTTATATGGATCCTTCCAGTGTGAAAGCACATAGAAAAATGACATTGTCAAAAATTGAGAAGGTCAAATTTTCATCTTTTTCATCAAAAGAAACATCTCTTTTGAAGTTAGAATTTCTTCTCCTTTATACCTAACATACATAATACATGAAAGGATCTTTTCAAAATCATAAGATCTGAAAATTCTTAGCATAAACTTCTAGAAGATATTTTATTTATCTATAGAAATATATCCGTTCTATAAAAGCTCCAAAAGACGTTGATTATAAATGAGAAGATTGACTCAATAGAAAGACGAAAATGCATTCACATTTTTTAGGTTTCTGCATTTTGTATTTTTCCAAAAATTGATGTACTAATTGACCATGTCGTTAGTTTTCTAAAAAAAAAAAAAAATTAGATGCAGAAACAAGCAAATTTTGCGCATCTCACTTGCCAACTTAAAAAATAATTCAAGATACACCTACAAACCATCACTAATTGTTGTCAAATCAATTCTAAAATTAGCTACAACATAATAACTATCAATGAGAAACATCAAATTCAATAGAAATAATCCATCAAAGGATCCAAAAATAAAAGTCTACAAATATTATAATTTCTTGCTTCGACATTTGTGAAGAACATGTAAGTTGTTCGATCTGCTACAACATGATCTGAACATCATGATCAACTGACTTGGCCTGATGTAAAGACTCAATATCTTACAGTCCTGACTGAACATGTTGCACATAATTCATTGAAGGTAGACCATAGATGATAGACTCTATATATCTTTTTGTCCCCACCCTCTCCCCGTCACATGCTTGGTACACATTTGGTTAGCTCGATCGCTTAAGGCTTGCTGCGTACTCAGTCAAGTATCGTTGATAACCAGCCTGCATAATTATAATAAAAGTTACTAGTATACAGAGTCATATTATTACTTTATATATACTATTATTTTCAACTAACATAGGCTTGTTGAGCCCTTTGCTCAACTCAATCAATCGGATCTGACCCATTCTTCTGTTTATGTGGATTAATTGTTCGAAAGATCTCATCTTGACCTGCAAATTAAACTTAGTCAAAATTTATATAAACATATAAATAATTAAAAATGATGACTTATTTTATATGGTTAACTTAACTTTTAACAGACGAATGAAGCCAAACACACTTTCTTTCTTCTAAATATACTTGAATAGAAAATGTCTAATTAGAATATTTATTAAAAATTGAGGTGTTTAATTAGAACATGACTTAATTTCAGTATCCAATTGGAATATCCTAACAAGTCCACGAGACTAACTTTGTATTAAGCCAGATTTTTATATAAGAAAGTAATTTTACTTCTATCCAATTTGCACAATATATAGTTTGCATTCAATATATTTGAACCATCATGCATGGCATAATTTGCATGCTAGCTGATGTGCCACTCAAGTGTATGTATATGTATGTTGATTATGATCCTTCTTTCACGTAAAGAGAATATGAATGTGCAAATTCTAAGAATATGAAAATCCCGGTTTTATTCATTATATTCAAATTGTGTATAATCCACATTTTAAAGGTTTTACTAGAAATACAATTAAAAAGGCTATCTTTGATTATCAAGCTCAACATTTTCAATATCTTCGTTGTTTATTTTATTATAACAATTGTAAAATAGCTATTACTTCTGATATGGGCCATAGTGTAAATGGTAATGATTATTTCACAATTACTGCGCATTGGATTGATGAAAATTGGACTTTGCAAAAAAGAATTTTAGGTTATAAATGTTGTGAAATGCATAAAACCGGTAGTTATATAGCTCAAACAATTATAGATGTTTTGCAAAACTATGGAATTTGTGATAAAATAAGTAGTGTCACATTAGATAATGCTTCTAATAATAGTAATGCTGTTGAAATACTAAAACCGTCTCTTTGCCCTATTTATATTGATGGTTTTCATATTAGGTGTGCTGCACACATATATAATTTGATTGTTAGAGATGGTATAGCAATATATGACGATGGTTGCACAAAAGTTGAAACTGCATGTCATTTTATTTTTAAATGTCAAGTTAAGTCTAGACGTAGAAATTTTGAAAATCGTTGTCGTGAATTTAATCTTCCACCTAGAAAAATTCCAAAATCAGTGTGTACAAGATGGAATTCTTTATTTGAAATGCTTGAAGTTGCTTATGAATATAGGAAACCTTTACAAATGGTTTGGAATGCTCATAATTCAAATATGACATATAGACTTGATGATAATGATTGGAATGACATAAAAGAACTTATAGAATTCTTAAAAGTTTTTTATTTAACTACAAAAAAAATATCTGCACTTTATTATCCAACTATTTGCTCTGTTTTACCTAATATTTGTGCTATTTCTAATAAATTTTATAAATTTAAAAATAAACCAAGATTTGAACAATCTGTTAAGAAAATGATTGAAAAATTTAAAAAATATTTTATTCCTATTCCTCAAATTTATTTAACTGCTTGTTTGTTAAACCCACATTACAAAGATTAAGGTGCAGCACGAATGGTTGATAAAATATATTTTAATTTGGGTATTGATAGTGAAGATGATGAAACACCTAGTTGTCAAGATGTTAAAGATAGTATAAAAATTGAAGCTAGAAAATTGTACGACTTGTATAATAATTCTAATATAAGGAATGTAGTACATAACGAAGAGCCTCAAAGTTCTCGGAGTAGATATAATAATGAAGATGAAATTGATGATATGATAGATTGTATTATTGAACTTTCTCATAATGATAGAAATGATTTTGATGCATATATTAATCAAAATACAGAACCTACTACTATTGATCTTCTAGAATGGTGGAGCAATCGCGGCAAAGGATTTCCAAAACTACAACCGGTTGCTCGAGATGTGTTAGCTATTCAAGCATCTTCAGTAGCTTCGGAAGGCGCTTTTAGTGCAGCAAGATTTCAAATTGGAGAGCATAGATATTCATTAGCAGCAGATAGCTTGGAGATATCCGTACTATTTAGAGATTGGATTAATGGCGAGAGAAGGAGTTATGGTCGTCCACCTCTACCGACCAAATTTGAAAATGACGTTGATGAAATAATGCTAGATTTTAGTGATGACGGCATTGATGCAATGGAAGAACTAGCTAATCAACCAATTCCAGAGCATGTTACTAGAGAAATGTTAAATGATTTAAAAAAAGATTTCCTTGGTAGCATGAACTATTAAATTTAAATGTCTATTAGTATGAGTATAATAATTCGAGGTCTAATTCAAACAGAACCCTTCCTAGAAGGTGGCTGTGTAGATTAGATTTTTTAATACTCTACTAATATTTTGTAACTCAACTTGTACTATTTAATTAATATTAATAAAAGTATAGGCTATTCGCCTTAATTTTTTATTATTATTGTCTTCAAAAGTTTAAATTTAACTTTTAATGTGTGAAATTTAAACTTTTATAGTTTTAAAGTTTTAAATTTTCAAATTTTTAAAGTGTGAAATTTAAACTTTTATAGTTTTAAAGTTTGAATTTAAATTTTCAAACTTTTAAAATTTAAACTTTAAAGTGTGAAATTTAAATTTTTATAATTTTATAGTTTTAAAGTTTATAATTCAAATTTAAAATTTCTAACTTTTAAAGTGTGAATTGTGAAATTTAAACTTTTTATAGTTTTAAAGTTTGAAATTTGAATTTAAATTTTCAAACTTTTAAAGGGTGAAATTTAAACTTTTATAGTTTTAAAGTTTGAATTTAAATTTTCAAAGTTTTAAATTGTGAAATTTAAACTTTTATACTTTTAAAAGTTTGAAAGTTTGTATTTAAAACTTTAAAAGTATAAATTTTTAAGTGTAATATTCCTAATTTTTTAATTTTAATAAAAAAATATAATTTATAACGGTTGGACCCGGTTTCCGGTCCGGTCCGGTCCGTTACCGGTCCGGGACGGGTTCGGGTATTTTTTTCCGGAATTACCGGTTCCGGTCCGTCCCGGTTCCGGTTCGGTTCCGGCCCGTGGTGCCCGGTTCCGTTCCGGTTCCGGAACGTCCCGGTCCGGTAGTTCCGTTACCGGTTCCGTTGCCACCCTTACTTGTGTGTATTAATAGGATTAAAGCCGCGATGCACGCTCTTACTATTTTGTTTCCTTCTAGTAGCCCAACTATATAAAACGATTAAAAAGTAATATCACCCCGTCTATTTTTAATTGTCATAGTTTCCTTTTTTAGAGTCAAAGTATGAAAACTTTGACTGATATTTTATAATGTATTTTTTTAATCATATTGATCATATGAAAAAAAAAATGCAATTTATAGTACTTTTCATATAATTTTTGAATATCTAAATTTTTTGTTTAAAATATCAAATTAATGTAATCTCATTTAACTTTGAAAATTAGTCAAATTGACTTTCGAAAAACACAACACAACAAATAAAAATGGACGAAGGGAGTATTTTAATATTATTCGTGTATTACACGGATACGTTTACTAGTGCATATAAATAACAGCATAATTTAGTATCAATTTGTAATTCCAGAGTGCTCTCTTAACAACATCTCTTTATGATGGGCATGTCAAAATATTTTATGTTCTTTGTTCTTCTTGTACTAGTAATGATAATAACCACTTCAAGTTTTGAAGCTAACCATGTATTTCTTCAACATCCTAAAAGTCAGCACTCACTATTTTAATTTTTCTTTGGCAACATTAAATGATTTTCTTTGTCTTGGAATTAATTTATATGTTAATTAATAATGATTATTTCTTATTTTATATAATTAAATGTATAGGTGATTATTGGAAGATGTTTTCAACGATTGGTTTGGAGTGCAAATGCTGTGATGGTGAAGGAGGTGAATGTACAAAGTCATGGCATGGAACTTGCTCAAATTTTCAGTGCTCTTCTTGGAAACAATATTCATCTCGAAAACCCTAATTAATTAACCACATACAATGCGTATTTCGCTTACATGTGATATAATAATTATATACTTGATACTATTACAACAACAACATACTCAATGATAACATAAAAATAATCTATCCAGTGTTCTACATGAAATTAATAAAGTAACGACATTTAGAACAAATAGTCTTTAAGTTTACATGGCCATTATATGTGGCACGTGAAATTTTTTAGTTTTAATTGTTATTCTATGTTATTGCCAGTTGATGTAAAATAAAGTGTTTTTCTATCATTCTATGCTTGCCATTTAATTTGTTGTTTTATTTCTACTCTAATACCAATCATTTTATAAGTTACATTAACCCCTTTTCTGTTAATTAACTTCAATGCGACTTTCTCAAATATAAGTTCTTCCAATAATATTAATTGAAGCACACAAACAATACTAATTGAAGCACACAATCATTTTATAAGTTTTCTTGGATTTGTGGAGTAGCCTGGGGTACTTAAACTCCACCCTGATTAGGCACTAATGCCTCCAACACATTCAATAATCTCATCACGGCATCAACTAGCAAAGCAACAGTAGGCACAACAGCTGGCCCTGTTGATGGAGTATCTCGAACCTGCCTTGACTGCCACTGAGGCAATACCAAGTCTCATACCACGTTCAACAGATGCATTAGATCGAACAGCAGAGGAAGAACCACGTTTCTTAGCCATCTGCAAAATAATATTCAAGGGTTAAACTTGATTTAACTCAAAGCACGAACAAGGAATAAAAAAGAGAAAATATCCTAATTGTTTGGTATAGCCTCAAGGTCATAAGTATGGGCGCCTATATACCCATCTGTAACTCTACCAAACACTACTCCATGACACGAGACTTAAAGCCTAGGCTTTGATACCAACTTTGTCACATCCCGAAATACCACCTAGACGTGATTGACACCCGTTAACACCACATGTTGGGCGTACCAAATATACATACTCTTACCAACTCTTTTGAGCACAAAGATAAAACATGTGCAACTCTAAAACTCATCAATACTCATTAAAACGAAATCATTATCCAACCAAAATCATATATCAATTTATATAAAAAGAAACAATCACTTAAATAATATTTCCATAGCCCAAATCCAACAATAAGACCATAGAGCATCTATTAGAGTGTCACGACCCGATTTCTCGAGTCATGATGACACCTACTATACCCCACCGTAACCTAGAACATCAAGTAATGAGCGCAAGGGTAGAAACTAGTGACAGCAATAATCTAAACAAAGGACAACAAGACGGAAGCAAACCAAAATAAATATATACAAAAATCCCTCCTAGAACCTGGAAGTCACTAGTACAGAGTTGTCTAATAAGGAGTACAAGTCCCAAAAGTGGACCACAACAAAGCATGTCTCAAAAGCAATAAGACTATATAAAACAAAAGGAGACAGAACAAACCCAAAAAGCCAAGTGCTCACCCTCGTCTCTGAATCACATCTGCAAAAGAAGGCTGGAACTAATCACCGTTGGTAACTGGTACTGGACCTACATCATGAAATAGATGCAGAGTGTAGCATAAGTACCAAAACAACATGTACTTAGTAGGCATCAATGGTCAACTGAGCAAAAAGGATAAAAATAATAAGAAAGGATAGAATCTAGACAGAGAGGTCAAAACGAATATGAAAAGAAAGAACATGAACCTACCAGAAATAAACTAAGTACAGTTAAACTAAACCTAACTAGACCCCCATAAGCCCAGAAGCTACACTCGTGCGCAAGGTTAAATAAAATCTGAACGAACCCCCATAAGTCCGACAGGTACACAAAATAGCTAAGTCTACTGAGAAAGAAGAGAACCGGCTCCCAACCCAAAGTTACAAAGATAACCCATCAGACTCCACCCAGCCAGCAGTGCACTCCCAGCCCAGCTAGAAAGAGTGACCCCGAGGAGCACCCAACCAGACAGTCCACTTCCAACCCAGCTAGAAAGAGGGACCCGGGGGTGAGATAGATATCGCGAGTCGTCGTACCATGTAGTCAACTCCCAACCCAGCTAGAAAGAGTGACCCGAAGACACCCAACTAGCAGCACACTCCCAACCTGACTAGAAAGAGAGACCCGGGTGCGATCGCCGAAATCACCGAGTCCACCTTGCCAGCGATACGCTCCCAGCCTAGCTAGAAAGAACGACCCAGGGGTGATGGTATCTCCTATAGGATCCAATCCAGCAATAGCCATCGTGGAACGTCGTCCACTCCAAGAAATCACAAAAAAGGCTCCAAGAATATACTATCTCAATCCCACACCTCTGGTGATGCACCGAACCTCCGAGAACGTGTCAGATTCACAGAATTAGAGGGAGAATATACAGAAGTGCAACAAGCAGCGATAACGCCTAAGCTAAGGCTCAGACTATCAAACTCAAGTATGTTATTCCATTCTACAGGGAGCTAAGTCATCCGAACGACATAGGCAAAAAGTCAAGGATATCCACTCCATACGGGTCATAAGTCTAAGGCAACGCTAGCCTAACCTAGACTAAGGACACCATGCTCACAGCTGACGATGAACAAAGCATGCAACATGCATCATACAAGCATACAATAACATTTAGCACATAAGCATGCAATTCTACGTACTAACTCGACTCACGTGGTACTACACCGAAATATGGCCAATTGATCCTAGCACAAGGTATAATCAAAGTAAACTAAGAAACGGGTACCCGCCCCCAATATAATTCACTCCAATCCACATGTTTTTACACAATTAAGCTCAATCTAATAGAAAGGAAGCCGTAGCCTACCTTTAGGCCGACCTCGTGTGCTCCAAATCACTTTGCCGGAGCTTTTCCTTCCCGAACGGACTTTGAATGTTGTCACACTATCAAATATAGGATCACAACGTTAGTATGACGTTTTCTGCTTTATCTTATTCTACTTTATATTTTCATATTTCTTTCATTTTTGTTGGGTTGAGGCTGACTTGTCTTGGTGGGATTGGACAAGTGTCATCACGTCTGTTTTGGAGTCGTGACAATTTTATGATATATAAAACTAAAAATCAGATTTAATATAATGTGTAATTTTTTGGCGAATGAACCCCCTTCTATCACCTAGCCTGAATTGTTGATGGCTCGCTTGGTGGGACCGACTAACCCATTGAAGCTCCTTTCATAGTTGTTGTATTTGTGCACAAAGATTCAGAAATTCTAGTATGAATGGAAAAGCAATAAATGTTTAATGAGTCGCATTAGTTCACTCATACATGTATTATATACCTACACAGAAAAGAATGATCCAAAGAAGTAATTACAAGAAACAAGAAGAAGCTAATATCCTATGATCCTATGTTTTTATGTAGAAGCATAAGCAACAATAGGGCTCCTAACTAGATGCACACCATCATCCCACACCAAAGAACCTGAAATCATAGAGTCATTTATCTGTGCCATTATCGACACCACGAACGATTGCTTCTGCCCTGTTGATCTGAATGTTATAAGGCTTGGTTCCACTCGAACGTTGAGTCCCTGAGGTGCTACAATAGTTGCTCTGTAAGTTGAAACTGGCGTACCAACGTTGGTGACCGTCCTATGAAACACTCGGGTGATCTTTGAGTTTTTTGAAGAAGAAATTGTGAAAGAAGGGTAGTTTAGATCCCAAACAGTTGCATCAGTTTGAGAAGTACTACAAGAAGTCTTATCCCCTGTAATAATCCGCAAATTCTTGGTACTGTATCCTTGGCCACACAAGAATTTCACGTAATCATTTTCTACCATGTCGTACACCAGACCGGGATGTGCAGCTTTTATTGGATTTATTTGACCAGACCCGTATGCAAATTCTGCCTCACTGTTTGCACTGGAGCTCATAGGTGTGGCTGTATATAACAGAATTGTTAAATGGTGCGAAATATTTTGTAACTTGTCGATTTTTGAAAGAGTGTCGTATAATTGGAAGTGGAATATAAGAGTTTACCGGTAGTCATTAGAGCAGACTTGATGGCAGTGGGAGACATTGTTGGGTTGAATGATTTAACATAGAGGGCTGCTGCAGTAGCATGAGGACAAGCCATAGACGTCCCGGATATTATGTTAAATGGAACTACTCGTTTGTCTCCATGTATATTACCGGTTACAGTGGTACCTTCAGACCAAGCTGCTAGTATGTCCACTCCAGGTGCACTCAAATCAGGCTACCAAATTAATGTTCGCGATTAATTAGTGATAAACATACAATATTACAATGTCTTAGGCAAGGATTAGTGTGATAATGAATTTTACCTTTAGAATATCGCTTGTAATTGCATTGGGTCCTCTTGATGAAAAGGAAACCACGAAAGGGGCAGATTCTGATCCCTTCTCACTACTTTTTAGAATTCTTCCTGTTGGTTTACTGAAGAAATTATTTAGAAAAGTATATATTTAGCCTTTGTTATTTGAATTAGAGTGTTGTTGTTTGCAGTAGAGGTATATATATACCGTGTTTTATATAGGTAATTGTAAACTTCGGTACCATCGTTTGTGCTCAAGTATGTAGATGATATGGGGAAAGAAAACGCAGCATCATTGAAATCATCTTGCATTATAGCTCCAACAGCTCCAGCTATAATTGTTCCATTGTAAGTCCAATCGCAGAGGACAATTTTGCCTCTAACCTTACTTTTGTCCAATGAATTTTCTTCACAGTACCTTTCATATGTATAATGTTTTTAGATATTATATACAATTATTCAAACTAGGTTCTACTTCAATTTAATACCTGGATTCAGATCCATTATACCCTGCCTCAGTATTCGGAACGTCTCCACCATAAACTAGTGGATACTGGTCCTCGAGGTCAAAAGTGTTGATGGATACCCCTGCAACACAAGGCGTACATGTACAAATTGAGACGGAGGGAATATAAATATATTACCAATTATAGGTTGGTAGATGTAAGATTTCTCACCTCATATACTTCACCATTTCCTAATTGCACATCAGTGACAAATCTCCTATCGATGGTACTAGCAGCAACTGAGAGTGACCAAGGTGACAAATTGGTCACGGTTTGAGGATCAGGACCGGAATTGCCTGCAGAATTCGACGTGAGGATCCCATTCTTCATTGAATGGAAAGCTCCAATGGCTATTGAATCTTCAAAGTATTGATAAGGTGAAGACCCTCCTACTGAGAGTGAGATGATATCAACTCCATCAGCAATTGCATCATCGAATGCTGCTAGAATATCAGCATCGTAGCAACTATCAGACCAGCATATTTTGTACACAGCTATCCTTGCAGAAGGTACCCCTCCTCGAGCTATTCCTGACCCAAGACCATACAAGCTTGCGTTGCTAACAGAGCGCCCTGCTGCTATGGATGCTGTATGTGATCCATGTCCTTCTGTGTCTCTTGGAGATTGAAAATCCCCCAGAGGAAATTCTCCATTAACTCGATAGTATTTTGCTCCGATGATTTTTCTGAAATTAATGTCCAGCATCAATGTCCTTACCTATGTTGTTGTAAAACACTAGTCTGTTTTTATTTGATAAGACATTTTCTTCTTTTAGTTTTGAAAAAATGACATGTTAGTACTTAGTACATACTTATTGCAAGTGAAGTTAAGTGAGGATTGACAAGTGCCTTTCCACTTAGTTGGAGGAGCAGAAAAATGTTGATCATTGAAACTTTGTGACTCTGGCCAAATTCCAGTGTCTAGCATTCCTATTATAAGGTCGCTCTCCACACTTGTTCTTCTTGTAACTTGTTGAGGTAAACCGACGAAATCCCATGACCTCGTTGTATGCAGCTCCTTTCTACCATTTGGGAACACTGATACAACTGCATCCATGTCTGAATTACAAAAATCCATTTAGACATTAGAATGAATCAAATGTAAATGTAGTTAATCTATGAAAGGGGCCAAATAATTCTATAAGAAAAAGCAATTCATTTCTATACAGTTCTCTATAATAAATTAAAGGTTCACTTATTCTATATATACGTATAACGTATTGACTTACTTGTGATTCTGTTCTTCTCTTCCTCGGTCAGTTTGGCAACAAAACCAGTGAAGCTTCTTTTATAGCTGTACATCAATGATTCTGAAGCTCGTCTATTGCTGCTGATTAATGTATGTAAAACCAAAGCTTGATCAGTTGAATTCAGTTATCTACAAAACTATTTAGTGTATATAGAAAGAATTTGAGAAGATATATACCAAGGAATTAACCATGGGGCGCTTTTCTTTTTAATCAATTCTAAACGGAGTAACATTTCTATATGAGTAACTATTTAACTTTAAAATGTTCATTTTACCCTTAATAAGTTGAATTATAATCACATAAACATCTATGACCACAAATTTAATATATCTTTTAAACTTTGTGTTAAATCAAAATATGTCAGTTAATTAATTGAGACAAAGGGAGTTCATATTCATAAAAAATATTGGAACAGGTAGCAGCACTGACCTCCCAAGAGCCTCTTGCAGAATGCTAGTGTGCATAGAGGATATTGTAGAAAGATCACCCTTTGGACTGTCGCCCATGTACACAATGTACTCCTATACATTAAACATGAAACATAAACACAAATGCATGTAATTACAGTATAGTAATGTTGGAAACTTTCTTGTATCGTATTTGAGGATGAGCTTGTTGGGTATTATGTAGTGTAAAAAGCATTCACATCGCTTAAAAACTCATTTTTACGTGTTCATTATGCAAAATTTACATTTTCGTTGTCACTTTTAGCATATCAAGAAAAAATAAGTTTTTTTTCCCTCATGTTTTACCCTTAAAATTAATTACATATTTTTTAAATCACTCTTCAAAATCTAATAAGTATTAAACATCAATTAATATGGTATAGTGGTAAAATACTCCTGTCAATCATTATTTCTTAAAAGACGTGCAAAAATCAAATTACTGGACAAGTAAAAGTTAATGGAGGGAGTAACAAACATGTAAGCATCCATACAAAAATGGTACTTCTTCTGTCCCTAATTACTTGTCCACTTTTCTTTTTTTAGTTATTCCTAATTACTTGTCCATTTTGACAAATCAAGAAAGAACAATTTTTTTTTATCTATTATACCCTCAATTAATTATTTTTAAAAAGGTAGAACTTTTTGAAAAATCTTAAGTTTTTAATTCATCCACTTCATAATTAATAGGAGTAAAATGATGAACTCACTATGTCAATCATTATTTTCTTAATAAGTGTGTCAATTCAAAAGTAAACAAGTAATTAGGAACAGAGGGAGTACTCAACAAGCTAGAAAATTAAGAATGTTTGATGTTTTAAAGTTGATAATGCAAAAGAGAAAAGACATGCCTTTAGGTCATTTTGATATGCAAAGCAAATGAGTAGAGAATATGATAGGACATATAGGATAACCCATGACAAAGAGGCCATTAAATTTGAGGTATTTAATTAGTAGTAATATTTTCATGCATAGTAAAAACAGTGAATGGATATTTATACTAGTCATCTTCCATTGGTTTCTCAAAGGTAATATAGTAATGTTCGTCCATAGACATGATGACACTAAAAGCCGGCTTCTACAATGTCACTTTGGCCTCTCCTAATAGAAAAGAAGGAATTAAGACAAATCCAGTTTAATTTGGTATTCTATCTAATCCACAGAAATTAAAGATTATTTTTCCCTATTATCCTTTTAATTATCATTAAATAACGGGTAATTATGAAAAGAAAAAAAGTCTCTTAAACTTTGAATAATTCATTTATTTTGAACTATGAAAAAAGGCTCACAAACAACATTGCTGAAACAAAATGAAGGAATATTTAATTGCATATAATTGGATAATAATACTGAAGGGAAGTTTACACAAATTTCATAATGTTAAAAGTTAATTACATTATATTCCAACTTTTTTTTCTAAATTACAAAAATTCCTTAAATTTGGTGGAATCCGGATACATCCCAATACATCACGTCTCGATTTCGGATACATCTCTCAACATCCCAATGTAATTCAAATACATCACTCAACGTCCCAATATATTTCGGATACATCACTTAGTGTCCCGATGCATCGCGTAAGAAAACCTTAAAGGTTGAATCTATAAAGATTAAATTTTCAAAAACCTAGTAAGAAGAATGGAGGCGTACATTAGTGTTAGCGTTTAGATTATAATGATTGACAATTTACTTTTGCAAGAAAATAAGAAACCCTCGCACGAAGATATCAGTTGACGAAATTAAAAGCCTTAAATCAAAGCTTTAAGGAAACAAGTTGACCAAGATTTAAGGAACAAGCATCAAGAATTTTGTAAAGACTCCTATAAGGAAAGCAAGTATGTTTACCAAGAATGACCCAAGTACCAAGATCTTCTATTGAAGGAACAAGGGATAAGGGCATAACTATCCCCAACACGACGACCAAAATTTCAGAGATACACTTTAACTAAATTAAGATTCTATTATCTCCGAATCTATTTTTTTGTAATTTTGTACATCTTTTTAACTTACGTGGCATCCAAACATATCCCAGTGCCTCAACTACGTGGAGTCACAGAGTGTGCTAAGCCAAAAAGTGTATAAAATTAACAAAAAATAAAGTTAGGGTAATAGACCTTATTTAGTTAAGATATGTCTCTAGAATTTCGGTCATAGTCTAGGGGCTACTTGTGTCTTATCCACAAAACAAATACCAAGAATTAAATGGAGACAATATTCAAAGAAGGAAAATGCAGAATCAAGTACCAAGAATCTTGTTGCAAGGGAAATTAAGTCATATGAATTAATGAGGCAAATATCACTCATTAATTTTGTTACAGTCCTAGAAGAAAAGAAGATATCGTGAAAAATAGACGACGCAACACTATCAAATGTGAAAGCAACGGCTACATTGAATGGGCTAAGCCCAATCTTATTCTTGGAAATAACATCAATCTAGTCCGTGGTAAGGATCAATTCTCTTAAAGTCTGTTTGGCATTGATGTGAAAAATAGTTTATTTTTAAAAGCACTTTTTAAAATAGTTTGTTAGAAAAATGTTTTTGAAAAGAAGCAATTTGTGTTTGGATAATTTATGTGAAAAGTGTTTTTCATAAGCAAATTGTGTTAGATTAATTTTTTTTTTAAAAGAGCAACTTACAAAAATGACTATAATCTTAAGGTTATTAAAATTCAATAGCTATATATATACTAGTTTTTTGACATGTGTGTTGCACGTGATTACCAATTCAGATAATATATGTTATAGTAAATATTATTGCTTATTTAAGCGAAGATTTGAATAATAAGATTAGCACAAAATCATATTGCATATTCTTTTGTGAATGTTCAATGTGGATGGTCATATATATTTCTTATTCACGCAAACTTATGAAGATCGTCAATGAAAAATTTTATTAGTTAAATGCAATAATGTATATATTTATTTCAGTTTGATGAAGTTCAATTATGTAATTAGTCATATCTCACTAATATTATCGTATAGACGATATTTGTTGTGTATTTTTTCTTATCATCTAACCAGATGTGTTTTGCACGTGTATTTCACATTAAACTTTTTAGTGAAGAGAACAACTACATTTTATCTTTAAGAACTATTTTTTGTTATTAATTTTTATTTATAAGTTATAACATAATAAATGACGTTCTTATTGTTGACTCTCATATTTGACTTCTCGATTGACTGTGTACATAAATCAAAGATAGTTATCTGATAGGCCATAATTAACTGAGAAAGGTTTCCTTTTTACTTTTACCGAAAAAAAACTCAAAATTAAAATTAAAGAATATATTCTATCTGTGAAATCATCTATATAATCACATGTTCATCTTACACCTAACAAAGATATAATTCATATACTTGTAAATGATTTTCAATTTATTCAACCAAGTATGATTTATCAAAGAAAAAAATAACAACACTGTATTATCACATATATAGGAGCGGTGTAATAATATGAAAAATTATTGGTCAAAAGTTAGTATAAGGAAAGATGAAAGGTAGAAATAATTAATGTAATAACTATTAAATTCATAATATTATACCTAATAATGTAAAAGAGTGTGAATAACGTTTGCAATAATTAGTAATAACTAAGATAATTTATAATGTTATAAATAAAAGATTAATGTGCAATAGCTGAATTTCTAATAAATTTTATACGTACATAAATAAATAGGACTTTTAATTAATGTTACTATTTTATTTTATAGTTATTAGCTTTTAATTTAGTGTAGGGACAAAATGTTAATGTTTATTCCATATTATTGAATATAAAATTTATTTTGTAAATGATAAATTTTAAATGATTCATAAATTTTCACATATTTTGAGTTTTTTTTGTTAAAAAATAACTCGGAACATTTTAAAATAATATATTTTGAAGTTAGAAGATCTTGTAAACTTGATAATACATTTATGACATATATAATACTTTAATTTAAATACAAATATTTACCCAAATATAAATATATATTTGCATTAATGAAAATATTTATCACATAAAAATTAGATATTAAATAAATAATAAAAATCAAACTAATACAAACTTCAACTTGCGTTATTACAAGTCATTTGAACTTTTCTTCGTCTAAAATACTAAAATATTAAGAAATAGTAAATAAGAAAAAAAAGGGCAATGTTTATATAGTAATAACTATTTTGAAGCAAACTTCCTGACAATGTAAATCACATAAGCAACACTGATAAATAAAGTCATTCTTTTGTCTTGAGCATCAAAAAAATAAATCATGACAATTTTCAAAATTTTGGAAAACGATATTCAGAAACATATATCTACAGCACAAGAGAAATTGTTAACAAAAACAAATGAATTTAGACTACATCATGTTAAATTCATATATTGAAACATTACATACTAATGTATATATTAAGTAAAAAAATAATTATTTTATTATCAAAATTATTTTCCTCAAATACTCGAGGTTATGAAATATACCCTCTTAGGATAGAACGATTTACTTCATTAGAATAGTGGTACCTCATATCCCGCTAAACTTCAAACACACTCAACGACAATAAATCACACACAAAATTTTAAAATACAAGAAGAAGTAGAGTAGAATATTAAAAAGAATTGTGGTTGAAAAATGAGAAGAAACCCCTCTATTTATAGTCAACAAAGGTAGTATGAACAAGTGTTTTTTGTGTCTTAGCTGAAAAGTCATGACCTTTCCGAGAAGTCACAGCCCTTTGGAAAAGTCGTAACTTATTAAAATTGTCACAACTCTTTGGAAAAGTCACAACTCATCGAAAAATCACAACCCTTTGAAAAAAGTCACAACTCATCGGAAAAGTCACAACTCATCGAAAAAGACACAACCTAAGTTAGGAATATTTTAGTAATTTAACATTCAAGTTAGGAGTTCATGCTTTTAAGGTTATATATATATATATATATATATATATATATATATATATATATTAACTTCAATTTATGGCTATATCTCGTTGTATTACTGTATAAATTGTTGTTCTTTTTATAAGATGATATTGTTATAATTATAATGCACTATATAAGGTGTTTTCTGTTATTATAACAAAAGGGCCCTTTAATTACATCCCTAAACCTCTCAATTTCTCATTATTAAATTAACAACTAATAATTACCTAGTCAAGGCATACATCATACTCAATTCTTCAGTTGTCTCTATTAATGTTATTCAGGTGTCATAAAGATATTCATAGAGTTTTGATTAGTTAAATTGATTTATTATATTTGTGGAACTTATTGTATTTATGTATGAATCTTATTTATTCGATTTTAAATAGGTCAACTCAATGGCAAGTATAATTATATTGATCAAAAATCAAAAAAATTGTTATATCGAATATAGTGTTAGTTGATGGAGTAGTGTCGAAGAACATGCTTCGTATTCTGATTTAGTTAATTTAATTTGTGGTCAATTGAATATTGATCCGACTACAAAGTGTATAAGTGTCACGCCTTGAAGCTATCCCCCACGACGCGGACCTAGGATCACAAGTGACCCCAAGCTAACCCTGAGTTGACATATCATAAGAAAACTGAACATATCTGTAAAAAAAGAACTAATGCGGAAGCTAAAATCATAAGATAAACTGAAATGATGGGGAATACCCATATACTTTCTGAATATATGAAAACTGAGAGTTTAACAACAACTGAAAAGTCAAACTCAAATACTTAAGCTGAAACTAACTATGTCTGAAATAAGCCTTTAATTGACTATAAGTGCTGGGACATGCCCCAGCTAAATCTAGCAAAACTGAAACTAAGACTAAAAGCAAAAGAAATATGTTTGTTGTCCTTGGAGAATGAGGACTCACCACTGATACTGCTGAGTTGAAGATCGGGAACCGATCTATACGTGATCCGGAAGCTAAGGACTTGAACCTATATCACGAGAAGATGTTGCGCAGAGTATGCGTCAGTACTTGAAAGGTAATGAGCATGCACGGTAGAATAAAGTTGAACAATAAACATAACTGAACAAACAAATAACTGAGCAATGATATGAGATAAGCATGATACTAAACTGAGAATACTGAACATGAAATTACTGAATGCAATGACCAAGTTTATAACATGCTGAGACTGAAATCTAACTATAACTGATAACTTGGTCAATGCACTAGAATCTGACTTTAAGGGAGTTATTAATAACCGACAAAAAATCACATGAGCTAAATGTGGAGTCTGATGTATACGCCCCATCGAGAGAACCAACATACCCTGCTAGAAGTATAGAGTCATGACTTGCGTGATCACTAAATTGATACCCACATAGGGGACTTCCAACCTACGGGACACGTAGTTCTGGACTTAAGGGTGACTGACCCTAGTCCACTCGATATTAAACTACTCCCAATTGATTATGTAATTAATAATTTATGACTGGATTTATGTAACACTGGATAGCTCAAAATACTGACATGCTAACTGAAAATGCAACATTAATGTGCTAATAATGAAACATTCAAATCTGAGGCATGTATACCTGAGATAACTGATCTAGTATGTGTAATTCATGAACTAAAAGAACTACATAGTTAGGGTTCTGAATTTATGAAAGAATCTACGCAAAACAATACTAAAATCATGATAATCTGATTAGGAACATTAAAGTAACTAATTTATAATAACCTGCTGAAATCATAGAAACCCTAGGTCTAGGTAATATGAAGGGAATCAAGAATCTGACTGAATTTTAGGGACCTAATGGGTGAAATGAACCCACTAGTGAAATTCCACATACATAGTAACAAATTCCACGGAGAAATCTTTCGATTTCGGGGCTAAAACTGATGAGAATTTGCTACGTTCTTGGACTAGGGTTTGGTCGACTCTTCCTCCTTCTTTTCTTTCAACTTGATGATTTTTTGAAGAATGAGTTGACTAGAGTAAGTTCTAATTAAGTTACTACGCTAAACTGACCAAAACCACATAGTTTAGGGATTAAACGACGTAGTTTAGGGGTCCAACGCATAGGGAAAAGACCAAATGATCCCTGACTTAAAAGTTGTCGGGGGTCACCGACGGACTGTTGGTGGACCAATGGTCCGCTCTGGTCAACTGTCCATGGGGTTCTGAGAGTTGAAATCTGGGGTCCGACTTACGATCCTGGACCACGGACCGTGGTTTGACCTACAATCCGTAGGTCCTGGCTTAGTTCTGGACTTAGAAAAATTTTCTGAGGAGGGTTGCAGGTGGTGAACCACGAACCACCAGGACGGACCGTGGGAGACCCTACGGTCCATGGGTGGTGCCCGTCGGTGGCACCTGCAACTTTTGAAATCTATATTTTTGTAATTCTAGCATACAGGGTGTTACATTATCTCCCCCTTGGGAACATTCGTCCTCGAATGAAGACTAAACTATATGGAGATGGAGGGAAAGAGCTGCAAACCCTACCACTAAACACTGGAAACTGATTTCTAACTAAACTAAGTTCCAAGAACATGCAAATACGCTGAAAATGCAAGTACAAACTAAAGGTACATGATACTAAGACTGAAGCTATGCATGAATGACTGAAAAACTGGAGAGGAACTATTACCTCAAGATGGAATGGAGTCGTAAGGAAAGAGGTGAGGATGCTTAGTCTTCATGGCTGCTTTTGCTTCCCAAGTAGCTCCATCTACGGACTGACTCCTCCACAAAACCTTCACTGAAGCGACTTCTTTATTTATCAACCTTCGAACCTGACGATCAAGAATCTCAACTGGCACATCCACATAAGTGAGACTATCCTTCACAACCACACTTTCTAAAGGTACTATAGATGTTGGATCACCCATACACTTCTTCAATAACGAAATGTAAAAGACTGGATGGACTGTTGCTAGTTATGCTGGCAACTCTAACTCATAAGCCATTATACCAACTCTTTTCAAGATCTTGTATGGGCCTACATATCTAGGACTGAGCTTCCCTTTCTTGCCAAATCTCATCACCCCCTTCATAGGTGACACTTTCAGAAAAACCCAATCATCAACTTGGAATTCTAAGTCCCTTCTTTTTACATCTGCATAGGATATCTGGCGACTCTGGGCTGTCTTAAGTCTATCTCTAATGAGCTGAACTTTTTCCATGAAATCATGAACCGAATCTGGCCCTATCAAGGCTGCTTCACCTACTTCAAACCAACCAAATGGAGATCTACATCTACGCTCATACAATGCCTCATAAGGGGCCATCTGAATGCTGGAATGGTAGCTATTATTGTAAGTGAACTCTAAAAGAGAGAGGTGATCATCCTAAACATCCTTGAAATCGATCACGCAAGCTCTCAACATGTCCTCTAAGGTCTGAATGGTACACTCTGCCTCACCATCCGTCTGTGGATGAAATGTTGTGCTAAGATTAATTTGAGTACCAAGACCTTTCTGAAATGACTTCTAGAAATGAGAGGTAAACTGAGGACCTCTATCTGAAATGATAAACAAAAGAACCCCATGTAACCTGACTATCTCATTAATGTAAAGCTTGGCGTAGTCCTCCACCGAGTCTGTAGTCTTAACAGTAAAAAAGTGCACAGACTTAGTAACTCTATCAACTATCACCCAAATAGAGTCATGTTGTCTGTGAGTACAAGGTAAACCTGTAATGAAGTCCATGTTGATCACTTCCCACTTCCAAGTAGGAATGTTAATATCTTGAGTCATTCCTCTTGGTTTCTGATGTTTTACCTTCACTTGCTGACAATTAGGGCACTTAGCCACAAAATACGCTATATCCTTTTTCGTACCATTCCACCAAAAGACTTCCCGCAGATTGCGGTACATCTTAGTGGCACCTGGATGAATAGAATACCTAGAATTATGGGCTTCTGTAAGAATCTGTTGTCTCAACTTACCCACCTTAGAAACACATAATCGACCCTGATAGTGAAGCACACCATCTCCCCCGTGGGAGAAAACCTCAACTATCTGCTGATGAACTGAACCCTTTAATTGAAGGAATATCGGATCACTCTCTAGCTTTTCCTTAACCTCCGCTACCAATGAAGATTCTGACCTATTTTGAAATGTTACACCACCATCTGATATGTTCATAAGGCAAACTTCCAAGTGAGCAAGCCTGTGAACATCTTTTGCTAGCTCTTTTCTTTCTTCCTCAACATGTGCTACACTACCCATAAATAGTCTACTAAGAGCATCTACTACTACATTGGTCTTACCAGGATGGTAATGCACACTCATATCATAATCCTTGAGGAACTCAAGACATCTCCTGGTGAAGATTAAAATCTTTATGGGTGAACACATATTGAAGGCTATTATGGTCTGTGAACACATCTACGTGAACACCATCCATACAAGTAATGTCTCCAAATCTTAAGTGCAAACACCACTGCTGCAAGCTCAAGGCCATGAGTCGGATAATTCTTCTCATGCATCTTAAGTTGTCTAGAAGCATGTGTTATAACCTTACCTCGCTGCATCAGTACACAACCTAGGCCAACTCTGGATGCATCACAATAGATCACATAATTGTCTGAACTCTCTGGTATAGAATCAAAATAGGAGATGTAGTCAACCTAGTTTTCAGTTCTGTGAAGCTCTTCTCACAATCATCTGACCACTGAAACTTAATTTTTTTCTGAGTCAACTTAGTCAATGGAGAAGCTATGGATGAAAATCCTTCTACAAACCTTCTGTAATAACCTGTCAAACCCAATAAACTTCTGATATTTGTAGGAGAGGTAGGTCTGGGCCATTGTTTCACTTCTTCTATTTTCTGAGAATTCACTTGAATCTCTTCGATAGACACAATATGCCCAAGAAAAGCAACAAACTACAACCAAAACTCACACTTATTGAACTTAGCGAATAATTGGCGATCTTTGAGAGTTTGCAGGATAACCCTCAAATGAGTCGCATGTTCTTCTTCATTCCTAGAGTAAATGAGGATATCATCAATAAAGATGATAACGAACAAGTCTAAATACCGCTTGAACACTCTTGTTCATCAAATCCATGAAAGTTGCAGGAGCATTGGTTAGTCCAAATAACATAACTACAAATTCATAATGACC
This sequence comes from Solanum verrucosum, assembly GCF_900185275.1. Taxonomy (NCBI): domain Eukaryota; kingdom Viridiplantae; phylum Streptophyta; class Magnoliopsida; order Solanales; family Solanaceae; genus Solanum; species Solanum verrucosum. Next base: position 1,415,658 of record NW_026020441.1, read on the forward strand.
ATACCGAGTTTTGAAGGCTGTCTTCGGAATATCACTATCTCTGACTCTGAGTTGATGATAATCGGATCTGAGGTCTATCTTCGAGAAATGACTAGAACCCGAAAGTTAGTTAAACAAGTCATCAATCTTGGGGATAGGATACTAATTCTTGATTGTGACTTTGTTCAACTGTCTATAGTCAATGCACATTCTAAGAGAACCATCTTTTTTCTTCACGAACAACATTGGTGCACCCCATGGGGAAATACTAGTTCTGATGAAGCCCTTATCTAGAAGGTCTTTCAACTGTTCCTTCAATTTCTTAAGCTCAGCTGGAGCCATTATGTAAGGAGGAATAGAAATAGGCTGGGTATCTGGAAGGAGATCAATTCTAAAGTCGATTTCCCTTTCGGGAGGAACTCCGGGAAGATCTTCAAGAAACACTTTTTGGAACTCATTCACTACTGGAACTGACTCAAGAGTTGGGGTTTCGAAGCTTGAATCCTTAACCCGAATTAGATGATAGAGATAACCCTTAGAGATCATCTTTCTGACCTTAAGGTAAGAAATAAATCGACTCATAGGCGCTAAGCTACTACCCTTCCATTCTAAGATTGGTTCATTTGGAAACTGAAAACCAACGATCCTAGTTCTACAATTGACTGAGGCATAACAAGAATGTAATCAATCCATACCTAGAATGACATCGAAGTCTATCATTTCTAACTCTACAACAGGACAATTTATGTATAGCCGTCTAGTTATAACAGGGTCACTGACTGGAGTAGAAACTGAGAAATTTCTGAAAAAGTTTCTGGACTGACACCAAAGTTTACAGATGGATAAGGAGTAACAAAGGAAAGAGTATCCCCTGGATCTAACAAAGCATAAACATCTAAGTTAAAAACTCGTAACGTACTAGTGACTACATCAGGAGAATCTTCTTGATTCTATCGAGCTTGAAGAGCATACAACCTGTTTTGGTACCCTGCTGAGTCGAGCGACTTCCTGGTGCTGCTGAAGTTGTAAACTGACCCCTACCATTATTACCTCTTTGACCCTATTTAGTAGAAGGACAATCTTTCAACCTGTGACCAGACTGACCATACCCAAAACATCCTTCCTTTCCTGCAGACACTCGTTCGGATGGTTCTTACCACACTTTGGACAAGTTGGGTAGGTTCTGGTGCCTAAAACACTCATCTGAGACTTAGAGCCTGATGCCCTACCTTTTTTATCTTGTCCGAACTTAAAGGATGGAACACTAGTTGATAAAGGTGTTGTCGCTAAAGATTTATGCTGGAACTGCGAGCAATTTCCACCACCCAATTTCTGCTGAGAATACTCATAGTTGCCTTTCCTAGCCTTCTTATTGTCCTTAGCATGTTCCCTAAGCTTATCTCCCTTAACCTGCTGAGCATGAGTCATGAGCTTAGAGATGTTCATATTTTCCAGCAACATATCATTCCTACATTCTATTTTCACTGAGTCGGATACCCCTTATAGAAACTTGTTCATTTGAGCCCTGGAATCGGCAACCATTTGAGGAGCATACCTGGAGAGTTGGGTGAACTTGAGTCTGTACTCTTGGATTGTCATGCTACCTTGCCTCAAATTCATGAATTCCTGAGCTCTTGCCTCCCTCAACTCTCTTAGGAAGAACCTGTCCAGAAAAGCTTCACTAAAACACTCCCAAGTAATCGGAACTGCATCCGTACCCCTGTTTTCCTTTCACTGAGTGAACCAAATGTGAGCCACATCCTTAAGCTGGTAATATGCCAACTCAACCTTGTCATTCCTAGTTACCTGCATCACTCCAAAGATCTTCTTGACCTCATCTATGAAGTTTTGGGGATCCTCACCAATCTACGATCATAAGAACTCATGCGGATTCATCCTAACAAAATCATGAACTCTGGCTGTCACTGATCCACCATTAGTATTTGCATGAACTGGAGCCTGCTAGTTGTTCTGGTTAGTCACACTATGAGCCAAAAGCTGAATGGCGTTCTAAAACTAAGCATTCGAAACTTCCTGATCTAGGACTGGAGAAGTTGCGTTAGCGTTGATGCATTCGCTATCCTTCCATAAGCTCTACGAAAAGGCATGATCTGAAAGCGCATAACGTCAAATTAGAAACGAGGAATTAAATCATAACTTACGCACAATAAAAAAATCAAGAAAGTGAAGTTTTCCTAAAACACTTCGTAGCCTCCATCTCATTAGATGTGGTGCATTTCACACCCATGAAAAGGACTCTACTTAGTGTGGCTTTTCAGACATCCTAGGACACTTAAACCTAGTGCTCTGATACCAAGTTTGTCACGCCCTGAAGCTACCCCAGGACGCGGACACAAGATCTAGGATTACGAGTGACCCCAAGCTAACCCTGAGCTGGCATATCATAAGCAAACTGAACATATCTATATAAAAAAAGAACTAATACGGAAGCTAAATCATAAGATAAACCGAAATGATGGGGAATACCCATATACTGTTTGAATATATGAAAACTAAGAGTTTAACAACAACTGAAAAGTCAAACTCAAATACTAAAGTTGAAACTAACTATGTCTGAAATAAGTCTCTAATTGACTAGAAGTGCTGGGACATACCCCAGCTAAATCTAGCAAAACTAAAACTAAAGACTTAAAGCAAAAGAAACAAGTAAGTCGTCCTCGGAGAATGAGGACTCACCACTGATACTGTTGAGCTGAAGATCGGGAACCGATGCGTGATCTAGAAGCTGAGGACAAGAACCTACATCACGAGAAGATGTAGCGCATAGTATACATCAGTACTTGAAAGGTACTGAGCATGAATGATAGAATAAAGCTGAACAATAAACATAACTAAACAAACATATAACTGAGCAATGCTATGAGATAAACATGATACTAAACTGAGAATACTGAACATGAAATGACTGAATGCAATGGCCAAGTTTATAACATGTTGAGATTGAAATCTAACTGTAACTGATAATATGTTCGATGTAGTAGAATCTGACTATAAGGGAGCTACTAATAACTAACATAAAATCACATGAGCTAAATGTGGAGTCCGATGTATACGCCTCATCGAGAGGACCATATACCTTGTCAGAGATATAGAGGCATGACTAGCATGATCACTAAATTGATGCCCACACAGGGGACTTACAACCTACGGGATATGTAGTTCTGGGACTTGAGGGTGACTGACCATAGTCCACTCGGTATTAAGCTACTCCCAATTGATTATGTAATTAACAATTTATGACTGAATTTCTATAACACTGGATAGCTCAAAATACTGACATGCTAACTGAAAATGCAACATTAATGTGCTAATAATGAAACATCTGAGGCATGTATACCTGAGATAACTGACCTAGCATGTGTAATTCATGAACTAAAATAACTACATAGCTAGGGTTCTGAATTTATGAAAGAATCTACGCAAAACAATACTAAAATCATGATAATCTGATTAGGAACATTAAAGTAACTAATTTATAATAACCTGCTGGAATTCTAGAGACCCTAAGTCTAGGTAATATGAAGGGAATCAAGAATCTGACTGAATTCTAGGGACCTAATGGGTGAAATGAACCCACTAGTGAAATCCCACATATCTGGTGATGAATTCCACAGAGAAATCTTTCGATTTTGGGGCTGAAACTGATGAAAATCTGTTGTGTTCTTGGACTAGGGCTTGGTCGACTCTTTCTCCTTCTTTTCTTTCAACTTGATGATTTTTTGAAGAATGAGTTGACTAGGGTAAGTTCTAATTAAGTTATTAGGCTAAAACTGACCAAAACCACATAGTTTAGGGGTTAAACGGCGTAGTTTTGGGGTCCAATGCATAGGCAAAAGACCAAATAACCCCTGACTTAAAAGCTGTCAGGGGTCACCGACAGACCGTGGGTGAACCGACGGTCCGTTCTGGTCAACCGTCGATGGGGTTCTGGGAGTTGAAATCTGGGATCCGACCTACGGCCCTAGACCATGAACTGTGGTCTGACCTATGGTATGTAGGTCCTGGTGTAGGTTTGGACGTAGAAATTTTTTTTGGGTCTTTCTGGGGAGGGTTGCAGGTGGTGAACCACGGACCACCAGGATGTTCCGTGGGTCACCCTATGGTCCGTGGGTAATGCCCGTCGCCGGCACCTGCAACTTCTGAAATTTGTATTTTGATAGTTCTAGCATACGAGGTGTTACAATCAGAATCAAATACACCATTGAAAGTAATGATATTCTTATGAAAATACGCAACGACATGAGTGTATATGTTCAATTAAAGAAGGTGACCATTGGATTTGGAGTATATATCTTGTATGTAAGAACTTTCGATGATGATATAGTTACTCCGAATCTGGAGAAATTTCTATCGAAGGAGATGTGATGCAGCTTGAATACAATCATGGATTAATTGATACAAGTAATACATTATTTTTGCTTGCATCGTTCGGCGATAATTCGATCGATGTATTTGATGGTGACAACAATTTGATCATTACTAACATAGATCAAAAGGAAGTAATGGTGGATTAGATATACATGGACAAGTTGACATTGAAGAATGTGATGGAAAAGTATTCAATTAACAATAGGTTTCAATTCTTGATGGAGAGCTCAAACTCTATTAGGTAAATTATTGTTAGTAGGCGTTTGGCCATGCAATACCATATCACGATATGGTATTGTGAGATGGAATCAGCGTTTGGACATGCAATTTTACGCTGATTCCATCTCATGATTCCATATCATGAGAGGTGATACCATATTCTCCAAAAACCATGATATGGAATTATATGGTGATTTCATATCATGATTTGAGATATTTTAATACAATAATTGATCCATGAGTTTATATTTTGTTAAAACAGCCCACATTTATATCTACTAACCATTTGTTTCATATGTAAATAAAATTTATAATCACATCATTACTTTTTAAAATTTATTATTCTCACCGACATAAAATTTATTATTCTCACCAACATATAGTCACTTTAACTCACACCTCACGATTGTGAAACTTTTCAACATTCACTTGAAACAATTAACCGCATGTTAAAATAGTTGTCGAGGCAATTAGCAAGATGACACGAACATTTATACAACCAAAAAATATGACTGGTGTACATTCCAAAATTCGACATAATACTCGATTTTGGCCTTGGTTTAAAGTAAAAATTTCAATCACATTAATAAATTTATTTTATGGCCTTAATAAGTGAACATTTATATTTTATATGTAAGTTATTAGTATTTAGTTACATATTTCCTGTCAACTTTGTTTAAAGAGATAATATTTATTTTATGACTTTGCATTGTCTTGGAAGCACTATTTTTATTACTCTTACAAACATTATTTTTAGTAAAAATTAGGCAAATGACATAGTATAAGAAAGAAATTACTTCCTTTCCCTACTCTTTCATTAATTACCAAAAATCCCTTTTTTTAGTGTTTTTCGGATACATAATATAGCAGTGTGGATACTTAATATAGCAGCGCGGATACTTTAATTAATAACGGCGGATACTTAAATTATTAAGTTGTTAGCAGCACAAATACTTAATTAACGAGCGGATGCATAATATAGCAGCGCGGATACTTTAATTAATAATGGGCGGATACTTAAATTATTAAGTTGTTAGCAACACAGATACTTAATTAACGGGCAGATGCATAATATAGCAGCGCAGATACTTTAATTGATAACGGACGGATACTTAAACTAATAAAGTATCCGGTTAAGTTGAATTGGGGGGAAATAAGGGATTTTTGTATTTTAGTAAAAGAGTAGGGAAATATTGAAAATAGGTAAAGAAGTATTGTGTATTTAAGTAATTTTTCCTTATTTTTATGAAGTGCATTCCATAATGCTTCCAATTTATTTTATGTTCACTAAACTAATATTGATGTATTTTCTATTTGGTAGAATTGTGTTGGTGCGATTGATGGAACATATATAGAAGGGTAAGTTCCTAAAGAGGTGCAACAAGCATATCGTAATCGCAAAGGAAGAACATCACAAAATGTCTTATGTGCTTGTGATTTTGATATGCGATTTACCTTTGTTGCTGCTAGTTGGAAGGTACTGCACATGATAGTAAATTACTTGAGAATGCGAACCAACGTCACAATTTCCATTTTTGCCACATGGTAACTTTAAATTACATTTGTTGATGTTGGTTTCTGAAACACAAAAGGATTTTTAGCTCTATACAAGGACTACACTATCATTTGCAAGATTACCGAGGAAGTGAAAGAGAGCCTCAAAATGCCAAAGAACTATTTAATTATAGGCATTCATCTTTGCGCAATGTGATTGAACGGACTTTTGGAGCTTGGAAAAATAGATTTAGAATACTGAAACAAGGCATGAACCATTATGATATTGATACACAAGTGAAAATTGTTATAGCTTGTGCAGTGTTACATAATTATTTGCGAGAATACCAAAGTAGTGATGAAATATTTATGGTGTATGAACATGAAGATATAGTTGTAGAGGATATTGACCAACAAATGGCTCAAAGTAACAACGTTGGTTCGTCTTCTCGGTCACATGATCAAGAAATGCAAGTTCAACGTGAGGAAATTGTCCGTACTATGTGGGAGGATTATATTAAAGACTAGTACACTACAATTTATGTTCAATTTTTTTTATTAAATTAAAGTTAGATGAAACAATTACTTAAGTGGAGAACAAATAACTTTACAATAATTTATTATGCGATTTTATAATTTTTTGTTTATTTGATAAGATTGAATAAACAATTAGGGCTATTTTAAGAGTTTTACAACTTATGGGATTTTCATGTTTATGAGAAAATATACAACATAAAAATTCCATATCGCATGTCCAAACAAACCTTCAATTTCATCTCATGATTTCATATCATGATACCATATCGCATGGCCAAACGGGCCCTTATGATTGTTTGAATTGAAATGTCTTGATTATTGAATGTAGTTATACACTTGTATGTCATTTTAAAGAATATTTTCAAATTGTATTTGCACTTATACACTTGTATGCTATTCTAAAGAATGCAAATGATTAATGAAGGCATTAAGTATAAACAAGTCAAAAATGTTCAGAATTAGAGTTTTCAACTATGAGCATACATGTCTTTTGGAAGATAGGTTATATTCACAAATTTAGGCAATAAGTGAATTTATTGGAGGCACTATCGCACCTAAATTGAGGAATCATAAGAGGAAGTACACTCATAATGATATCATAGACGACATGAAATTGGACTTGAGTGTTGACGTTAACATGTTGTTATGACGAACAAAAGAAAATGCATTGGTTCATAATGGGGCAACCAGTTGCCTCATACAAAAAGGTGCCTAAATACTTGTATCTATTGGATAAAACATACCATGATTCACGTATTCCAATGAAAAAAATCGTAAATAAATTTTTGTATCTGTTTATATCATTGCATGCTTTTTATAAAGGAATTTGATTATTGTAGGTCAATTGTTGTTGTAGACACCAGCGATTGAAATCAGCATACATTGGTGCTTTTGTTTAGCCAACACTTTAGATAGAGCAAGTATTTGTGATATGTGAATTTAGTGTGATAATGTTTTATATTTATAACGTACATTATTGTTGTATAACAAAAAATATATTACATCTTGTCCACTGAGTTATGATTCCGAAAATGATATTGCTTAGACGTGATTTTTTTGAATAATTCAAATAAGCATATGGGAAAAAAAAGAATATGAGTATAGTATATGATAGAAATGAGAGCATTATAAAGGTTGTTTATATAGTATACAATAATATCCAATATTACGCTTGTGTATGGCACTTGTGGGGCAATGTATCCTAGAATTTTAGAAAATCAAATGAGCATTTGAATGAGGTATTCTACACTATGACGAAGGTATACACACAAAATAATTTTGATGGGCTAATGAATAAGGTTGATCAAGTTGATATTAGGGTGAAGAAGTACTTGGAGGTGACATGATATGAGAAGTGGGCAAGATTGTATGTACCGGTTCATCGGGGTCGGATGATGTCAAATATTACAGAGTCCATTAACTCGACATTGGTAGCAGCAAGAGAATCACCAATATTTGACTTTCTTGAATAAGGTGAGATTGATGTTTACTAGATGGAATTGCACAAATTTTATATTTTTTTAAAAAAAAACATCATTCATAATCACTCCTCTTGAAAAATAAATTCAGGAGATGCTTGTACTTAATGAGGGAAAATCTACACGTATGACGTTATGTATGTTCATGTAAGCTGATTTTTTATAGCGAGTTGGTGCATTATGTATTCAATTTCATTTTTTTCTTTTTATCTTCTTGTATTGAGTTGTATTTGTATTTAAAGTATAGGTTTTTTTTTTCAAAAATTGTATCAATTAGTTTACGTATTCTTGGTACATAACTATTATAAAATTTCGTTATCTTTTACTACCATATACATACACCCAAACTTATTCAACTAGATGGTTATGTATATGTAGACATTATCAAATATTATTATTGATACATAAACATTAATGTTTTTATAACAATATTTGTTTGTATCAACTCACTACTGTGTTATGTATCACACACACACACAATGTTGTTGGGAACAATACATGTATAATGTATCTTTTTATAAAATACAGTATTCTCAAACAAAATAAGATACATAAATAGTAATGTATCATGCACTAACTTTTTAGGCATGATACATAAATTTGAATTTATACTAAATGTATTTGATACATAGCTATTGTTTTCGACTTTTTTGAATCTATTACGATTTGTTAGAGATTTGAGAGAAGAAAATTTAAAATTCGAATTGTTTGAAATTATTACGATTTGGGAGAGATTGATTTGTGTGATTTGGGGAACTGACATTTAATTTTATGTTTAATTTCCTATTTAATCTCAACGGACAAGTTGTTTAATGCATCAACTGTTATGTATCCGGATGACACAAATTTGAAGGGATCTTTGTAAATTAGAAAAGGGTAGAGATAGAATGTAATTTGATCTTTACACGGTAAGATGTCTAAGATTTTTACTTTGTGAAATTTCCCCTTGGAAAAAAAATGAAAAGGGTTTGTGCCCATTGTACAAGGCTAGAATAATATAGGACGTGTGAAGATGTGTTGGTTATACCCATTCAAGTTGCTGTTTATTCGGCTATATTAGTATTCATTCATTTGGATTCTCTACATTTGCACAATTTATCTCCTCTTTCTTATCAAAGCCAAGGAAGTGCGTTTTAATTTGCAATTCTTATCATTTGAAAATTCATACTATTTTTTTGAGAGGGTGATGAGTTTTTTCTTTCATAGGTGAATGTGGTGGCTAGCTAGAGGGAAGTAGAAATGGCTTACAAGGTGGATCATGAGTATGATTATTTATTCAAGATTGTTTTGATTGGAGATTCAGGTGTCGGAAAATCTAACATTCTCTCCAGATTTACGCGAAATGAATTCTGTTTGGAGTCTAAATCCACCATTGGTGTCGAATTTGCAACTAGGACCCTTCAGGTTTGTTTCTGGTTTCTCCAAATTCCATGCATTTCTGAGTCTTGTACTCAAACATATATTTCATGGATTAAGTATTTGATTATGTGAACATAACATTTTACGCGTTGTTCATGACAGAAATGTGTTAACTTATTTTTTCTGTCTCAAAATTAGTAATAGACGATGAATTGATGTGGTGCAGGTAGAAGGAAAGACAGTAAAGGCACAAATATGGGACACTGCAGGGCAAGAAAGGTACAGAGCCATAACGAGTGCTTATTACAGAGGAGCCGTGGGAGCACTCTTGGTTTATGACATAACCAAGAGACAAACTTTTGAAAATGTGCACAGATGGCTGCGTGAGCTGAGTGACCATGCTGACTCCAACATTGTCATCATGATGGCTGGAAACAAGTCTGATCTGAACCATCTTCGAGCAATTCCAGATCAAGATGCAAGACTCTTGGCTGAGAAAGAAGGATTGTCATTTCTTGAAACCTCTGCATTGGAAGCTTTAAACGTTGAGAAGGCGTTTCAAACAATTTTGTTGGATATTTATCAGATAATCAGCAGAAAAGCTTTAGCAGCTCAAGAAGCTGGTGCTACTCCTGGTCAAGGAACTGTTATTAAGGTTGGAGACAATTCTGGCAATTCCAATCCCAGACCATGTTGTTCCAACTAAAAAAATGTGGGGCTACTTTTTTTGTTCTTGTAATATGTAAGAGTAGATTTATATGTGTGAGTTATGTGGGTAAGTTTTGAATTGAGGAATGACAGATAGGAATCTTATGCTGCTTAAAACTTGTAATTAAACACAGGTATACTTTTTGACATTCTGATTAATTTGGAGAATCAAAGATTTGTTTCTCTAGTAGCTTTTTGACATTCTGGTAGACAAGCAATCAGTTTTCGAATGTTGACTGAAGCTAATTGATTGTTTTCTGTATTTCGATGTGATCACCGTTCCACGATAAATTACCACATCTTATTGGCATCGCGCAGAGCAGACAATTAAAAAGTGATTCTTATGAATCTATCGTCTGGCTTGTTGCAAAGTAAGATTTCATTTTAGAACAATATTTGCAGGAAGTGGGAAGCTAAGACACTTTTGGAGCATTCAAATTCAATTTTTATTGCAGTTAAATGCAATACATGTTACATTTTCTTCTCATTCACATTGTGGCATATAATCTTCTCTTTCGGACTGAGTGTCCACAGACGGAACCCATAAAAAATAAGAGGAGCTAATCCAGCTTTGCAAGATCAACTCATTTTCTCAGGGGAGCATTTCAATTCAATGATTTCTGGATTGCCATACAGCACAAGCGACCTTTGACAAAATAACAATGATGGAATCATAACGGGAAATTTCCTGTCAGGCGAATGTGATCCAATGTACATCTTAAACCATACTTATTCACGGCTTCATTAGCAGATCTGAATCCCCCACCATATGCTGGAGAAGTATCATGGGCGATCTGGTGCATGAAAAACTCACCCAGCTTATTCTCTACTCCAGACTTAACACCTTTCTTGGTTGACGACATTGATGAGGATGAAGCAGTTGATGTTGATGGCATATCTCTGGATCCTGGCATTACCTCTGATTCCAGCCACATGTAGGAAAGCACTTGACAGATTCCTTCCTCTACCTCAAGGCTGAGATTACGGTATCCTGCAAATTTCATACAAGGTAACTTTTCTAAAGTAAATCAATTTAAACATATATTAGCTGCAGAGGTGAATATCCAGGATCCAGAGTTCGTGGAGTCAGAATGGGTGTGATCTTATTTTATGTACTATACAATTAAATGTCTTTTGCACATATTACATATTTCGAGCTGGAAGCAACAGGTTCAGTTGAACTCATAGAACTCCTAGATTGGCATCTGATTAACTGGTATCAAGCATCATGAGAGTTTGAAAATGAAACATCTAGCTGTCTTTTTATCTTTCTTTCCGTGAAGATAATACATCCCTAAAATCTATTGCAGACCAACGTAGATAGAAAGATATGCTCAACTTACCTTTTAGACGTAACCATGCATGCATCAGTTCATGAGCAAGAATAGCACCAGTAAGTAATCTGCAGATAGAATGATATAGCAAGTCTATCAGGCCTAACACATAATCTTTTCTAGAGAGCATCTTAACTGGTAAACGAGGGTAACATATATGCCATTCCATATCATTGTCAGTAGGACATGCCAAGAGTAGCCAAAGAGTTATGTTGGAATAAAACAAACTGAAAGGAATTAGACAAAAAGAAGTTACCTTGGTAGACCGAACAATACTAGAATAGCTGTAACCTCACACTTTCTAGTTAGCTTCTGAGGGTGTGTTCTGATTCCCACTACTTCACGACCACCCATTCTTGGCCTCTTGAGTATCTGCAATAAGACACCATTGCTTGTAATGCATCAATAGGTTACCTAGATACTAACACTTTTAAGCTAGTAAGAAACTGAATGATTTCAAGGGACTGAACGGCATACACTGGTGACTGTCTGCTCTTCTGATAGGCATAGACCTCTGGTTTCGGGCATATGATGGAAACCCTAAAGTATTTTCCAGTCAGAAATTTCCCAGACTAAAGAACAGAAAAACTACAGATACAAAGGCATCCTTACATGCTTCTCCCCTTCAATGGCTTCATTAAGGGCTTGTCTTTCAACAAGAAGCATAGGAACTTGCTGTTCTATTTTCATGTTCATGCCTTCATAATAGTCCCTGATGGCATGGTAAAGTGGTTGGCAATCCCCGGTATCCATGATGGCAGATTCCATGCACTCTAAGCATAAGCTCCTACCATCCCCTAGTGATACATATCTTGCATTCCATGGCTTAAAGAATATAAGAACAATATCAGCATCAAGCATGTTAGTTGAATGATAGGTGATCCAACATGTTTAATTTTACAGATAACCATACCTCCAGACGTTCACAACTACAGCATCGTTTGGTGACATCATGCTCATGTGAAGGACAATATTTCTGAGACCAAAACGGGTGGCACCTATACTCAATCAAGCCTGCTGCATTTGTTGGGATCTGAAAAGGAAATGGTGGATCATAAAATCAACTATGAGGGATTACACAGTTAGAAATAATCATTGATCTGCAAGTATATTTCAAATCTCATGAAATATTTCCAAAACTTAAAATATGAAATGGTGACTACACCATAAACTTAATAATATAAGCTGGTTCCTAATCAGAACAAAATATTGTTGAGCAATTTGAAAAAAATCTTAGAATATAATCTACAGAAGAGCATGCTGTAAAACGTTCTCTCTAGGTTGGTGAACTAGACAAAATTGTCTCAAAGATGAAAAAATGCAAAACAACATCAATGGATGAACTAATGAAGTTGTCATTCCATCTCGATCTGTGATACTGCAACAGCAAGTGATGATTTAGATGGATGACAATCAGCGGGCATGTGCCAGTATATGCATTTGTCTGTTTGCATACATGCACAACTATACTCTCTAAGGATTTTGCATTTTCAACTGAAGTAAGAGCAAAAATCAATGGTTTCTAAGTGAACATGTAGGAAAAGCCTATATCTGAAGATGCAGTCGAGAATAACACAATGAACCAAAAATTGGATTAACGATGAGCAATTTCCAGTAACCAACTACATGAAGAAGCATCATGATTCATGTCCTTACAAATTGGAAGCAAACTTCACATTTGGGGTGAGTCATTTCCCTGAAGCATGATTTGTGATATGTATTGTTCCCTGACAAGGAAAACTTGATTCAACAAAGAAACCAATGAGCTAAACATGAGGAAAGATATAAAACCACTCAGTCTGTACAAGAATTGAGATAACAGGTTTAATTTTCTTTTTTTTTTGGGAGAGAGAATGAGTTACGGCACAAGATAGTTGAAGACCAAGGACAAGAATGCACCTCATGTTCAGTAATAGGGTAACCACAGGCACGACAAAGAAAGCACTCTGGATGAAAGAAAGTTCCCATGCACCCCAAGTAATTGCCAGAGCCAATATCCCCATGGCAGCCATTACATATCCTGCAAATTATACATGTGCATATAACATTTCTTGTACACAAAAAATACAGATGCTCCGTGATGGTATCTGTTAATCCCGAGACAAGTGTGAACAAGCAGCAGTTTCTACCAAAATGTAATAGATGGTCCTTCAATACTTCAAAACTAATAAATATCTAGTCGAAGACACAAAATTTGTTTGAATGTGAATATACACGGACATCAATTCGTCTTAAATTTGAATTCGTTTATCCTCCAGTTTTCCCCAAAGGTTACAGGAATGGTTTCATCTGTAATAGGTATTAGCATGCTACAGTTTCCATTTTCAGTGAACAGTCACAGAAAATTTTCTCAGTAACACGACTTAAAGTTGATGCCCCGAGAATTTACCACTGTAGAGGCAACCTTCTGTGAAATAAAATCCATAAATACTACGAAGCAGAATTTTTTCTTCTTTTCTTTGATCCCTTTTTTAATTCCATCAAGTAAAACTCACAAAAGAAAGGACCCCATGCAGGACTTCTTTCTCTTTACCCCCTAATAAGTATTAGTGGATAGAAAGTTATTTGAGCTTTGTAAGACAGGATTAATTGCAATGCAGTAGAAGATAATTAGGCTAAATTTCGAATGACACAAAGCAAAAGAGGATATTTCAACAAAATCCAATTACCTATAACTTCTGGGATTATATTCCCAAGGGGCATATGAAGGAGCATACGGAGGAGGATATGGAGGAGGATATGGAGGATATGATGACGAACTAAGGTCATGGTTAAGTGATCTTTCCAGATCTTCATCATTGTCAGTCCTGCCTTTGTATCCTGTGAAGCACAGAACTGTCAGTCTCAACCTCAAAAGAGTGGAATTGGTAATATAGTGGTATACTAAGTCAATACTCAATAGAGAACCGAACAATGTATATAGATCTCTGGAGGACAGCAACAAGGAAATATTAATTTCATAGACTTGAAAAAATACAAAAGAAGAACTTCTAATTGCCACCTGGTCTTTTCAAATCTTCGGACAAAGAGACTGCAGTCGCACGGTCTAGTTCCTCTTTCTCTTTACTAGCCTTAGAGCGATCATCCTGATGAACTTTAAAATTGTGTTAAGAAACATTTAATCAGACGAGACATCAAATTCAATTTAAAAAGATAATACAAAGTTTAGTTTAAGCAAATATAAATAACAGTTATCATGTGTTAAAAGTAGTCCAGCTGAAACATAGAAGTGGCTTTTGATGGCGAACTCGTCTATGGTATCATCATCAGCTTTCTTTTTATTAAGCCAAGATCACATATTGGATCATTTCTTGGTGATAAAAGAGAGATTTTGAAAGAAATATGCACCACATTTCACATTGCAGGTCATTTATCCAGAATTGTATACACTGGTACAGCAAGCTCTGAATCAAAATTAATGAAAAGTAAAAAGATTACCAATGTTCTGGCAGGAGCACGCCAAACCATATTCTCATCTCCTAGAAACTGGGGTTGCTGTCCACGTGGAGATCCCCTATTACCCTTGAAAATTTTAGTCAGCCATTTCATAAACCTTGACTTCCTCTCTGCGTATGAAGAAACAAAGTGACCTGCTTTAAACCCCACAATCATATCATCATCAAAAAAGCTAATCTTTTTACGCAATTCAAGGGAAATACTCAAAAGGGGATAAGTTAAATAGCAAAAAGATTCAAAAAAATCAAATCTTGGAACTTGTGAAACATTACCATATATGCAAGGCTGAGAAAACTGATTGACAGTTGAAGAAGACATGGGAAAAAGGTGGGAACAAATTGTGAGAGAGAAAGAGAATGGTAATGTAATGGAACAGAGAGAAGAAGAATGGCATCATTGGAAAAGGGTAAGTTATAAGAAAAGCAGAGAATCTTTGAAAGGGAAAGAGATTCTTGGCTTGGGAGAAAAATAATAAAGGATGGGGATTGGGGAAAAAGTGGGAGAAGAGAAATGGGGGAATCTGATCGTGATGGAAAGGGAAGGAGAAAGGCAAAGACAAACTGGTTGTTTCATTGGAGTGTGACTGAAGCCTCACACAACTCATATTCAACATTCAAGAATGTCTTCCTATGAGAATTTTCACAAGTTGGATGCCACGGAAAAATATGTTCTTTTCTCATAATGGGATTCTTTTATACTCTCTTTCAAACAATAGTTGTCCACTGGTAACTTGACACACTATTTTCAAAAACAATAAATAATAGAAATAATATTATTATATTATTTTTTTAATTTTATTAAATTTAATGCTTTAAAAATATTTAGATGATAAATAGTACTTATTTAAAAGGAAGAGTAAAATAGACTCAAAAGATAAATTATCTCATGATTTTCTAAATTGGACAAGTATTGTCGGACAACTATTCTAGTATAAGTACTACTCTTTTTCTGTTTTATATCGTTGACATTACTAGAAATACATATCTCAAATTACTTATATATTTATTTAATTAAATGATAAAAACTAGTTCAAAAATTTACATTTTGCCTCTCTAATTGATATTCTTTAAAGCCTAAATTGTGTTTATATTCACTCTCATCCACTTTGAAATACTTATAAAAATTGTTTAAAAACAAGTGCCAAAAACAACTCATAAAGTGGGAACTTCAGTTAATCGAGAAGATCAACCGAAACAAGAGAGTGAAGAGTAAAAACTAATCATCCAAAGCTTGAAGAATCAAAAAAACAAATTGAAATGGGCGCTAAAAATATTGAAGATTCAAAAAGTTCAAAGTGATGGTTGTCGGTTAGAGAATCTCCTAAAAAGAGTTAACGTGTATTTTTTTACTATATCACTTATTATGTTGAGTTTCAGAGAATAAGTAAGTACTTATAAAGTTTTAAATGATTTAGTCTCTTTATTTCTTTACATGCATCTTGAGTATATCTTTATCTATTACAATCTCTTTCTTTCCGTTATTTCACTTCGGCGTAAATTACATACTAGTACACACGTGATTCTGCTCTTGTAGAATTGCATGCGCAATTCAGCTCTGGAAAAACTCCTTGAGGTCCATAGAGAGATGAAGTTTATAGTCAACCTCTGCCTCTCATATAGCTTTCATTTTCAACACTTCTATGTGGAGATAGATGTAAGATTAATATGATTGATAGTTTCAGTTTACTATTTGAAGTTTTCCTAAGGCTCAAATTGGTTCCGACCTTGTTTCGTAGTGAATTTATTGATTTGAATACTTCTAACACTGTTTTATTTTTTAAATTCATCAAAAAACCGATAACTAAAAAAAATTGGTTAATAGTCGATCGCTCTACCAATGAGCTACTGAGGAACAACACATTTAATGTTGGAAGTCGACTCTCATTCTTTGGACCAACCTATGACCAAAGAAAAATGAGTTTGTCACTCTTTTTCACATACACCGAGAGAAAGGGTTATGCTAGCAACCCCCCCCCCCCGGTCGGAGAGCCCCCGGGACAAGGAGGCGGCAATCAACCAGCCACTCTCGAGATTCATATTGATCAATAGATCTCCGCGTCCTACCAGTTCGCTAAGTAGACTCACTTTACCGAGGGGCAACTCGTACCTTTAATGTACTGATGTCATTCGGCTTACATCTTTTTATGATGCAGATACATGTGTTTAGGATCATCAACAGGCATTTCGTTGAGATTACTCTACACTCCAGGTAACTTTTGGTGAGCCCCTTGCATTCCAGAGTACTCCGCATTTACTTTCAGTTTAGTAGCTTTGAGATGTCATGGATCTTGTCCCGGCACCTATCTTATCATTAGAAGCTTCATAGATAGTTAGATTTGAGATGTCCTCAGAGTTATTATTAAATTGTTTTACAACTACTATGTTTATTACATTAAGTATTTTCAGATATTTGAGTTGAGTATTGACTTTGAGTTTAAATGATCGAATTTTGTTTTAAGCCGCATATTGCTTGAGTAAGTCTTCCGCTAAAGAATTAGCCAGACCAAGGGTTCGCTTGGAGACCAACAATGATTCTCGATTACCTACCACGTCCAAGGTGTAGGCTCAGGATGTGACAATACTACTTGAATACCACAAATCACAATCACAATTTCATTGCATCAGATTAGCTACATGATATCATTTTGTATGTCTCCCTACCATGCATTGCACATATCATACTACAAAGCAATAAACATACATACATATATCGAAAACATACAACCATCACCTATATACATACACTTATATGTCAATAGCCTAAAATACTAGACCTCATTATGAGTACACATTCATTCCCTGAGAAATATCTCCCTAGTCCACGAATCAATACTTTTCTCGTTAATTTAGTTCCCCTTGATTACCACAAGTTTCAGAAATGACTATAACCTAACAATTTCATAAACACATAACCTCACAATTAGCACCATATCACCCCAATAAGGAAACTCAAGATTAACAATCAAGAACACTAAAACTACCCCTTGTCATTATCTTTTTTCGCCTTAGCAGCAATAAACAACAATATTTAACCATCAGACTCTGTGCCCGAAAGCCTAGGCATGAAACCTTTTGTCAATCTATAAAATACCATGAAGTAGAAAACATGTCTAACTGTTCAATTAAGAAAACCTAGCCTACCTGGGCACCGAACAATTGCTGCAGAAGTCTAATCGCGAACCCTGACTCCTTTCGTGAAGCCTTAGCTTGTTCTTGGTCTAAAATAATAGCATAATACAAAATCAATCACAAATGACTTAAATATTTCAAGATTATATGCAAATCTCAAATTCTAGACCAACCTTATGATTTTTCCACTCATTTTAGGACTTTCCCACCAATAATTCACCTAGAACTATAAATTTCATGGTTATACTCGTGAATTATAGTAAATAAATCAAGAATAAACATTCTTAAGAATAGCCTAAGGTCTTACACCCTACAATCCTCATGAACTCAGATTTTCTCCATATTAGTATGAATGCAAACTATCCCCTAGGGTCATAAATATATTTTCTAAGGATTAAAGAATCAAACAAGCGTTAGATTGATGGGAGGACTTATCTTGAAGAAGAAAATTAATGAAAAACTGAATAAATTGCCCCTTCCTTGCCCTAGCATGACCTTGGACGAGTTTGGGAAGAAAAATAACGTTTTGAGGCTGAAAATAACTTTTAATTTTGTGCTGCCCAATATAGTTGCGTGTTATAGCGCCCTGATTCTCGCTATAGCGGCCTCAATTTTTCAGTATGGATAACATATGGTAAAATGATCATAACCTTTTACTCTGAACTCAAAATGATGCAAACTTAGTGGTGTTGAAAAAAAGACTCATATACATTTAATTTGATAGCCCATGGGACACCTAGTTCATTATAGACTGATCGATATGGTTGTTTGAAGTTGAGATTAGTTTAAACTAAAGCTCAAAACTAGATCAGTAAGGACACTTTTAACTAACTTTGTGATAGCGGCATTGTACGACCTTAATTCATAATTAATGCATTCACGTACCAAGGAATTGATCCTAACTCTATAACGAATGAGATTCATATAACCTTATTGCAAATATTTTCAGTAACGGCGGAATATGTCGTTACAATTTATGTTCGCTAGAAATGATGATCGTGATAATGGTTGATGTTAGTGGCTAGTAATGATGATAATGATAGTTGTGATGGTAGAGATCGTATTGTAGTGATTGTGACGATGACGAATAGTAGTGATTGTGATGGAAGAATTGATTGATGTTAGTAATTGGAGATGTTAATGTTGGTGATTTGAAAAATGTTTGGTAGTTGACAACGTCTAGGTGGTAGTTGGCGGCAATGCTAATTGTAGCGGTGAAGGTGGTTAGTAGTGGTGAATAGTGGCGGTGGAGATGACAACGACGACAATGGTTGATGAATGAAGAAATGTGATGGTTGACGATGTGTTGGTGTTGGTGCTAGTGCAAGTTATGATGATGAAATTGTGTCACGACCCAGAAATCTCAGTAAATCATTTATCATATATAATGGATTAGTTAAATTAGATCGAGTTTATCGTTTTTAAAATTTCATGAACTTTTTTTAATTTTTATTTTATATTTCAAATATTAATATTATGTAATTCTTAAAATTTTATAATTAATGTAAATACATGTACAAGAAGCAAGTACCATAATAATAGTATTTTAAAATCACATCCACGAAAGATCATGCGATATCTCAAGTATTATCAAAGAATGTGGTGTAATGAATAAAACAATTTCTCTCATAATTAGAGATCTCAAGTTTAATTTCTGAATATTAAAAAAATCTGATTTGAATATTAATTAGTCAGACTCGGTAAAAAAATAAAATAAGTTGCATCTCAAGCTTGGTTGATGCACTTGAGAGAGGGCGCCCACTTTTTGGGCCAGCACTTTTTTTGAATTTGCAATCCCCTTCTCTCTCCGGTAGGGTTTCAAATCAAACACCTAAATTACATCCACTTCACTCTTCTCTCTCTTTCCCATCTTCTGAAAATTCAAATCTGTAAATTGTACATTTCACAATCCAAGAATCTATTCATAGATGAATTCTACAGATTCGATAAAAACCCTTTTGGCTACTACCGGCGGTGACACTGTTAAGCTTTTTGACCTCACTTTGGAGCCCCGTGATCCCTGCATTCTTAGTTATACTCCTTCCCCTGGATTCCAAGTCAATTCCGTCAAGTGGAATCACACTAGTTAGTTCCCCCTTTCTATCATGAATTTCAAATATTTACATTCTTTTTGCAAAATGGATTTACCTTTGGGTGTTGCAGATTTGGTGGTGGCAAGCGCTGGAGATGACAAGAAGATATCTTTGTGGAGGAAAAATGGACAGAGTTTGGGGACTGTACCACTGGCCGGCACTGATGGTTCTGACAATATCGAGGTACTTTTGTTTACTTTTTCGCTGCAAATTTAGTTGAAGTCTAAGATAGATACTTTGTTGTCCTGTTATCAAAATGTACTATTTCTTTAATTTCCAATTATTTCAATGGATTTTGGCACATCTTTCTTTGAAAATGGTGAATTTTGAGAGGTTAAAGATATGTTGTAGTTTGGACCAACTTCATTTTTACCTCTATTTGCTGCTGAAAGTTACAGGAAAATTTGTGCTTTCATATGATAGGTATTCTTTTAGATTGCACTGGGCAGGCCTCAATGATGTTCTCACATATTAGAGAGATTTCTTAAATATTATAGCGTACTGACTAGCACATTTCAAAAAGAGACATTGTAGCACCTTGAAACTATTGTACACATGACTAGGCTGCTTTTGCCATTACATTTTATCTAAGTTGCTCGGACTCTTCACTTTCGGTGCCGCATCAGTGTCGACACGACGTTGGTGTGGTGTGGGATCCGTACGCGATTTGGTCAACCGGTTTCGGGTACTTTGATCAAATTTAGAGGGAGAAATTCTGGAAAGATTTCATGATTTATGTATTCAAAACAAAAGCTACGGTGAAATTGAAGAAAATGGAATACCTTGTATATATAAATTAAAATTGTCAGTCCCTTTCCTTTTATCTCCTTCCAGGATTCTCCTTTGGATCAATAGTTTTCTCAAGTTCTCCACATAATATCTCATAATTTAGGTTTAGTAACTCTAATTTTAGAAATTTCAATTATTTTAAGCCGAATTTCTGCACCCGTATCCATACATGGATCCGTATCCCCGAATCTTAAAATTTAGATCATAGAGGATCTGACCTCTAGATCCGCACTCGTATCGGACACCTGCACCCAAGTCGAGCAACCTTAGCATTTTATGCAACATGGATACTTCTGGTTATCCATACATGGATCCGTATCCCCGAATCTTAAAATTTAGATCATAGAGGATCCGACCTCTAGATCCGCACCCGTATCGAACACCTGCACCCAAGTCGAGCAACTTAGCATTTTATGCAACATGGATACTTCTGGTTGTTCCCATAATACAAAAAAGAAAGGGTAGGCTGATGGGGGGAAAATATTTGAGCTGTTTTTTACAGTAGTAGCTTCAAATATAAAATTTTTCCCTAATAAAGTAATTTCGAATAATGATCATGTTAAATTGCCTTGGGGCATTGATCTAGTGGTAAGATCTCAACACATGATGTGTGGGTTAGGTGCACATCATGGGTTCGAACCCGGTCACAGATAGAAACCTAGTGTTTAAGTTTAAAAGGGTAGATGGCGGACCCATTTTCTACTGAGTTTTGAACCATTCGACACGGACCCTTGGGGAATCAAAAAAATATTGATTATGATAAATTACTCATGTATCATCTAATACTATTCTTCTACAGGGGTTTCCCTATTTTCAGATGTTGAACGGTAAGTTTTTCAAATACTGTAATCAGTGTTAAAACACCAAATGAAAGTAGACATCAACATGACATTGTTTGAACCATAATAATTTTGTTAAGAGGATGCCAAAATGATTTCATTTTTGCTAAATTAGAAAAGCGTGTCTGCGATTGGCTTGTAAGAATTCCATAATTTGCTATATTTACTGATCAGAAAAGAGTACCGTACTTTACATCTTTGTATATTGAATGCGCTTGCCTGAGATTTTTGTGTTTGCCTCTGGGTTTGAATGGGAGAAAGATAGGGTTTTGGTCGGGTATAGAATGGATCCTCATTGCTCGATTATCATATGGTATATATGTTTATGAAAGAAGGATGCTGCATAAATGTGTGCTTTATTGCTATCCTGTGGCAAAAGGTGACGATAAGAAGATTGGTTGGAATAAAGTTAGCTTCCTATCCCATCCCCTATTACCTAACATGGGTCTTTGGTATAAGCTGTCAACATTTTCTTAATGCCCAACTTGTTAAGTGGGCTGTCAATCAATTAAGTATCTACAAGTAGTTCATCTATATCACTTGCAGGAGTCTATTTCAACAATTAACTTTAGCAGCAAAGCGTCCAGATACATTTGTTCTGGAGGCAGTGGCCAAGTTGTACGAATATGGGATTTGCAGCGGAAGCGCTGCATCAAATGGTTGAAAGGTCATACTGATACTATTAGCGGTGCAATGTACAATTGTAAAGATGAGCACTTAGCTTCTATCAGTCTTAATGGGAATCTTATACTTCACAACCTTGCTTCTGGTGCAAAGGCTGCTGAACTCAAGGATCCAAATGCGCAGGTTAATTCATTCTTTCTAAGTCCCACTCTGCTGTATAGCATCTTATAGCTGCAAGTTGCTTTTGGTGTTTGGAATGATGCTTTGTTTTCTGATGCCATTGTTCTTTGTCTGATTAGGTTTTGAGAGTGCTTGATTATTCTAAGATTAGCAGGCACCTATTGGTGACAGCTGGTGATGATGGATCTATCCACCTGTGGGATACAACTGGTCGCAGCCCCAAGGTTTGTTGACATTCTGGTGTTTTGAGATGATAAAATTTGATTTCATTATATATTGTGTTGTGCCTAGATCTGTCTTGGTTAAACGGTTTATAACTGGAGATTAATAGGGAATTCCATTTCTTTCTCCTCGCAATCTGTATTTGCAAGTTAGATCTCATCCGCTTATTTGGTATAGGCTAGCTATTGGCTATGACATAGAACATTTCTGAAAGAAGAATCAGCGATCCATTTTCAACTTACAACTGTTGCTTTTCAGAGGGCTTGACGGTCTATTACTCATAAAAAAAGAAATTTAGCACTGCTCTTTGGGGGTTTGGTAGTCAAAACTCACAGAAAGAGAAATTATTACTGCAATATATGCTGTGCTGTTAGAAGCGCTATACGTTATAGCTTGTGGACTTCAAAGTTGGAGTCTGAGCTTGTATGTGACGTACAAAACACTGAATAACGGTTATGAAGTTTTCAGAGAGAGTTATTTCGAAACCTCCCAGTCCCTGTCTCAGTACATATTTTGCCTCCCTACCTGCCGACGTTCAGAACATGTCATGGTCCTTCTACCTATAAAAAAACATGTCATGGTCCTTCCTCTGATCCTTCCCTGATGCTCTTCTTTTTCCTACTCTTCCTTCCCTTAATTTCTTTGAAAGATGAGACGTGGATATCCTTCCGTCTTCCCTCTCTGCAATTCCTTCCACTTCCCGTCCTCAGGCATGCTTTGATATCCATAATGGTTAAATTTTCCAAGTGCGATGGTATCTTGCTTTGCATTTTATGTTAATCTTTATAATCCCCTAATATAGTGGTTGACCTCTCTGAGTTGATGTCTCTCACGTGTACCTGTCTTGCCTGCTGTGCATTGTTTTATTGGATTACTGATAATTATTTTACCTTTGACAGGTTTCTTGGCTAAAGCAGCATTCTGCACCAACTTCTGGCATTAGCTTCTCACCAACAAATGACAAGGTTTTTTCTCTATTTTACTCATCAACTGGTAGACGTATTGTGTACCTGTTCTACTGGAAGAACTGTAAATCCATCCTCTTGCCAAATAATGGGAATCATTTACTGGTGTGGTTTTACTGTTGTGATTGCAGATTGTTGCTAGTGTTGGTATGGATAAGAAGTTGTACACTTTTGACTCAGGGTCAAGAAGGCCATCATTTTGCATTCCTTACGAGGCACCTTTTTCTTCACTGGCATTTACTGATGATGGATTCACTCTGGCAGCTGGAACAAGTAGTGGCCGGGTGGTATTCTATGACGTTCGTGGAAAACCACAACCCTTGACTGTGTTACATGCTTATGGAAATTCTGAGGTATTCAATTTTTTCTTTTCTTAATAAAGTGTTTTGTGTTAAGTATCAGTTTGTCCTTGACTGTGTACTTCTATTATGTCATTTCATTACCTTGGTTGGCAAACCATGAGAAAGGAAAAGAAAAGGAGAGAATAGATTCTGTTCTTATTGCCAAAGGATGGAGATATGTAACTATATAATAAGCCCATATGGAGTTGGTATGCATAAATACTGAAGTCCACTTATTGTCTTTAAATTGTTTCGTCCGTGATGATAGAGGTGGATATGCATGAAAATGGTAAATGTGCAAGAAGGGAGGAGGAGATTAGGCGGACAAGTAGGTGACCCACGGTTCTTCCAATATGGCATGTAGATTTTGAGAGGTTATAGATAGCCAGCATTTGCTTCGGGGAAGGGGAGGTAGTCCCACAAGCTGTTGACCATCTATGATATGCTTAGGGTGAAGCAATAGGGTTCAAAAGTGGCACATCACTTAGTCAGGCATGCCAACCAAATTTCTGGTTGGTCAAATGTGGATAGAATTGAACACATTTCTCAATTTCCTGAAATCACAGACATTGTTAAGATATCCTTGTTTCTTCCTTGGCTAAATGTTTCTTTGTGGCATTTGTGTATCAATAGTAGACCAATGTGCATAATCTGATTGATGAGTTGGAAGATGGTATGCAATGTTGCCTTTTGGCATTGGGCAAGGGAGCTGGTTTGGGAAGCTCTTCCTCTTGCTCATTCTCTTTCACTCTCTCTCTCAGCAAAATTAAACAGCATTGTATTTCTATATCTGTTTGCATATCAGTATAAACATACCAATGGAATCCATGCCAATATTCTGCATCTTTTAGCATGTACTGGCTGACGTTCATATATTTTGTTCATCAGCTTGTTAACTTTAGTTTTGTTCCTCAGTTCTGACACTAACCTTCTTACTACTCCCTGATTGACCTCCTCTTACTAGAAAAGTGTGATGAATTTACAGGCTGTGACAAGTCTATGCTGGCAAAGAGCAAAACCTGTAATAGTCAATGAAAACAATTGCGCAACAGAAATGGCTCTCCTGGGCAGTGCTTTGGAGGATTCAATTTTAATGCCTGACCCACTTCCTGCTATGATATCATCAAGCCTAGCAACTTCTATGACAACATCAGGTTCGAGAACCACTGTTCGTTCAGGTTCTGTGGACTCGTTTTCTTTTCCAGCAGGCATTACAGGATCTACATCTGGGACAACAGGTTTATCTCCATCCGAGGAAACACCCATACGAAGTAGTTTATGGAAAGGTGGATCTTTGGCAAGATTACATGCTCCTCGTAACTTCAAGGATGATATGGAAGTTTTTTCTCCTCTTGTTGAAGTTCAGCCAATTACACCTTCACTTGATAAGCTGTGGGATGATCAGGAAGGTTTTAAAAAGGATTTTGATAAGAAGTCATCTTTGCTATTTCCTTCTTCTCTAAGGTTTCCCCTTCCAGTTGAGGGTGGCAATGAGAACCGCCCCATATTTGATTGGAAATCAAGTTCCTTGCCCAAACAGGTTTGGATCTTGTCTGGTTCATGTGCCTAGATTTATATTCTTTTGGACAACAAATTATTTCCTTGTTGCAGGACATTTGGTGAAATTGTGAGTTGCTCTTCTATATACAAAAATGATTGACTTGTTTGTCGAAATTTCTTATGTTGTTGGATGCAAAATGGTGCTTTTGATATCTAGTTGAAGTAACTAATTTCTTAACTCCTTCATTCTTGGGTGCTAAATAATTTGTGAAGTCAGTTCAAAAAGTGGTGTCAGTATTCTGAAGCTGAAATCAATGACTGGGTTTAACATTAAAATGCATGAGTTGTTATCTTTCCTTGACAAGTATTTCATATCTTTGACATTCCTGCAGGAGGACGCTTCTTTTGCACAGTTGTCTTCTACTCCTACATCTTCCCGTGGTGATGATTCTTCCTCCATAACTCCTCCTGAAGCTTGGGGTGGTGAGAGATTATCGGATAGATTATCTCACCTTCGGCAGTCAGGAAACATGCCTTCCCGTTTTGCTATCTCAACATCTGGTCCTCTTGCACCAGGAACTATGTTATCTGGATTACAGGATAATTTTCCTGCAACTCAGAGTATCAGCTCTTTGACTAGTTCTAGTCTAAGTTTGGCTAATTTGCGCATAAAAGAAAATTCAAATGAAGAAACTATTCTAGGATCTTCAGAACACGTGAGTTCCACATCCTTTTCAGTTGGAACAAAAGGCATTACGGGGCAGGGTACTCTTGATTCTCTTGGTTCAACTATGTCCCTCCCACGAAGATTTTCTAGTTATGCTGAGAGAATAAGCACCACGCCATCCTTTAGTGATGGAACCCTTTCTGTTGGTTCTCCAAAAACTAAGAAAACTGGAGCTGAAACAAGGGAGGAGCTTCTGAATAGCTTGTTATCTAGGTCGGACACGTCGTCTGCTACAGCAGCTGGTGCTTTCCAAGCAATGAATGTATGAATCAGGAAAACTTGGTTGTTCCTATCTTTGGCATCATTTGTTATGCATCATCATCATGGATGTTTTCACCTTTTGTGTTTTTCGAAGAGAATCTCAGAAGCATGAGCTGGTGGAAAGATCCTTAATGATGAATCATTCCAAATGACATAATTATCTTTTTAATAGAAAGTTTTCATTTGACCTAGTGAATTTTTTCAGGGTGAGATTAAGCAATCACAAAAGTCCACACTGCCCGAATTGCAGCAGGGAAGTTCCTTTACACTCCAGCTGTTTCAACGTACACAAGAAGAGACTCTTTCTTCCCTTCAAAAATCCATTCATGAGGATATGAGGAATCTTCATTTAGATATTTTAAGACAATTTCATATGCAAGAGGTACATTTGTTAACTTTGCACTTTCCTAGTTCTTCAGTTGAACAGTATCTCTTAGATTTTTGCAAACATTGCGCAGATGGAAACTTCTAGTGCTATGAAATTGATACTGGAAAATCAAGCAGAGCTGATGAAAGAGGTTCAATTACTTCGAAGGGAAACACAGCAGCTTCGACAGTTATTATGACCAGAGTAGCTAGAGATATTGTCATTACGTATTCCTTTAGTTTTAGCCATGTACCCAATGCTGTTTTAGGAGATTTGTACTGACAGTTGTGTAGTGACTAGCGAGTGCGGAAGTGTTATTGTGTGCTTATCTAAATGTGGGCGAATTTGGGGGTTTATTTTATTTTACCCTAATATAGTAAATGAGTGTGTGATGGCTGATCAATACTTGACAGTTAAGAGTGCTGTTATGGTTGTGTACAGAAAGTTGGCTAGGCCAATTTCAGAAATTTAATGTACAGAACTACAGATCATCTGATTCAAAAAAATATCCTTCCAAGTCGGAGCAGGTCTCATCTTTGTTTATTCATATTTTGTGATGTTCATGGGCTACTTCTCAATATTAGATATTCCAACTGTCAATTTTCAAAAATAATAGTACATTATAGTGTGCTAAGTACTACTTGGTTTGAGAAAATATTCGATTGATTTTGATAAAAATGAGCAGCTAAGGGAGTCCTATCAACTTGTTCTGATCTAGGATCATAAACTCATGAGTTTGATCTTACTTCATTGTCAAGAAATGATATTAGAACATAGCACAATTTATCTTGTTCATCTACTTTATCTCTTTAGATGATACCATAGTTTTTACGATTATTCGTTTATTAGGTGGAACCTGGAGGGTACCAGTGAAGTAGCAGCCATGGTGCTTAAAACTAGACTCTCCTTCCTTTTTATTACTTCATTGTACAACTTAGCAAAATGATCTGGTCGATTCTTGTACTTGTATGAGTTTGTATTGTGAATCCTTTTACTTATCCCTTTGTCATTTGGACCCCTGAACTCATCTAAACTCGATATTTTAAACACCTTTTTTATCCTTTAATTGTGCGTGTACCACAAATGCTTGACACATAATTTTAAAAATAATTATAAAATGACACGTGTATATATATATCACTTCATGTCATCTTGACATTTTTATTATATTTAATTAATATATTTCTGATTTTTGTTTGCCTTTTGCCACCAAACCCACCACCCACCACTTTCCCCACAATCTCATTTCATTTCTCTTTCTTCTTCCTTGCACTTTTTTTTTGAACTTCTTCTACTCTTTTCATTGAAGAAAAAACACCAGCAACAATCAAGGCAATCCGTCTTTGTTTTCATCCAAATCGAAGAAGAGAGGTTCACCGCTTGAGTGTACAGTGTGTCAACGTCGTTCTAGACCAGTATCTGTGTGTGGTATATATATACCCACATTTTTTCTTTCTCATTTTTTTCTTCATTCCCACAAAATTGTTTGAGTATTTTTGTTGATTTTGTTCGATTTTTAATTTATCTATGTAAATTTTGTAACTTATTTTCGTATTTGTATGTTGTTTAGTCTAGATTTCACCTTCTATTTATGTCTTTGTTTAATTTTTAGGTTTTTAGTCGATTATACTAATTTTTTTGAAATTTTTTTGGGATTCAATTTGTTATGCTTTCAATTACATGTTTCATGATTTCTATTAGATTATAGGATCCTAACAAAAGCAACTTTCATGATGATGTAGAAAACTACAATATGATCAACCACAAAATGAAGCAAACAATTAACTGGAAATGCATAGAAATAAAAGAGGAGTATAACGATGAAAAAAAATGGAGAAGAAATTTAGAAAAAGAAGATAAAAAAAGAGGCAAGAAAAAGCTCAAATTTGTCTAATAATGGTGTTAAATGCAAATGGGGAAGAAGATGGCTTTATAAAACTCTAATGTGGCTATTAGACCTTTTTAACGAGATTTCATGCTCCTCAGGTGTGTGTATCACACGCCTCGTTGTGTCTGCCACATAGGATGCCAAGTCAGAAAACGTGTTTAAAATGTAGTGTTTCGAGGAGTTCAAGGGTTCAATTGACAAGTGATTAAGTAAAAGGTTTAGAATACAAACTCATACAAGTACAAGGATCCACCAGATCCTTTTGCCTAACTTAAATTTGATATATTTTTCTTCATTCTTGTGGTAAATCATGCTGAAAAACATGGGAAACAAGGTTTGCTAAATGTTCCAGGGTGCTCGTAGAAAATGAATTAAGAAGTGGGAGCAAATAAACTTGAAATATGTAAGAGCTTTGGAATCCATAAAACTCTTCAACAAAAGCGTGAAGCATCATCATCATCACAACACACGAAGAGCAATACACCACAATTGAGGATTCACTTAGACGAATGAAAATGCAAGCCAGTACATGTTCGAGAAATCCTTGTTAAGTGATTTGACTTGATAATTACTAACAAACATGAAAATTGGAAATGCAATCTCATCAACAAGCAACAACCTGCTGCAAGAGCAACCAGAACTAGCTGATAAAAGCATATTGAATAGCGCGCTGGCTAACTCTGTATAAAATTCACCAACATTTCTAAAGACTAGGATCTCATAGTACATTAACTTTATCAATGATAGACAGACATTACGATGTAGCCAAATTAAATTACCCCTACTAAAACATAAACATCAATAAAAACTTATGCGAACCTACGCCTCAATGAATTTCTTCAGATTCTTAAGCCACATCTTGTATTCTCTGCCATCCTTGTTGATCATGTACTCATGCAAGAAGTTGGTTGTGCTGGGCTTGATACCCCTAATCTCCAGATACTTGTGGAAAGCCTTTTGGAGGTTCTCATCCAAATCCCTGATGATGATTGAGAAGCAGATATATTCTATTAGTATAATGAAAACAGATAAGAAATTCGTTAAATTAAATTTTGAAGACTCACGTGAAATCAGGTCCTTCATAAGCAATCTGATCCTCAGCAACATTAGGATCTTTGATTGACAAAGTGTCAATAGCAATCTCATCAGCAAAAGATGTGATACCAAACTCCAAAGATGGCCCATTCTTCTTAGACACCCTAACAACTAGAGGAATTTGGGACTGATTGGCCCCTTCGTTATCAGGGTGGTCACGATCGTTGTCATTCTCATCTTCATCACCAGTAACAAGGTCGGGCATGTGAACTTCGACATTAATAGATTCACCTTGATACTCTCTTGTCAATGTTATAGTTTGTTGTCCAGGATGATCTTCAATCTCGAAGGGGAAACCCTCAGGAGCCTCGTCAACCTGTAATCACAATGAAAAAAACAATGATAACAGTACTAAATCTGCTAATCCAGTAACATTTTTTGGGTAAAACTGAATTTTGTCCATAAGATCCACTAAAAACAGAAACAAATCAGCAGCACAATCCAAAAATTACACGATTTTAACTAAAATTAAAATTCATTTGCCACACATATATAGGAAAAAGGAGAATTGGGGAAAATCAAACCTCGTCTTGTACGTCGGATTCCTCAACACATTGGATTTCGGACTGAAGGACTTTGAGGAGTGATTCATCAGAACTGGGCCTCTTGGTAGAATAGAAATGAAGGGTGGACGGTGCTGAGCTCCGAAAGAAGTTTCTAGAAGCAGCACTACGGTTAACTACGGTGGATAAGAGAGCAGAGGATAGATTATGGTAACTCTGTGTTCTACAGATCATCCGAGCAGCCAAGGGTACAACTTGAGAAGCAGTCCTTCTGATGATGTTAGTGACAGCCATTTTCGCAGAGGTAGATAATTTAGGGTTTAAGGAGAAGAGGAGGCTTGGGTTTAGGGTTTACGCTACAGGTTATATTAATAGGAGAGTTCTCCACTTTTTTTCGGAAATTTACAACTTCAACTTGGGGTAGAATGGGAAGTGCAATAGCAAATATAACACATTTTCTCTTTTCAGTTATTATGTTGATCAAATATAACTATCATTTCATATTAGAATTTAATAAAATAATTGTTAAATAGGAAGTCCACACTTTTATATTAGTTGTCACGACCCGAGAGTACCCCCTAGTCGTAACATGGCGTATTCGACCCCGAAGGGGCCTTATACGAGCCACATAGTCATTCATTGCATTCAATAATGAAAATAGTGCGGAAATAAAAAAAAACTTATTTACATCCACACATTTAAACTTCTTAAAACAACTTTAAAAACACACAGCGGAAGTCTAAGTCTCACATGGCCATCTTAGACACAGTCGCAAAACATAAGTAGGGACACGACCCTTTACAATCAAAAGAAGTCTATTAAGTCTATTACATGAACAGAAGGACTTAAAAGTCTTATCCTCGAATCCATGAGGACATACCAAGTCTTGGAGGAAAGCAATCCAACACTTCAAACTAGCTAGGAGTGATCACTTGCCGGAACCTACACTTATAGAAAATAGAGAAATATGGAATTAGCACAATTAAGTACTAAGTATGATGACCATGCAAAACATGCTTTAAAAAGGGACATTTTAGTTAGAAACCATGCATTATGCCACCTTTTTGAAATATCATGAACAATAGTATAAAAGACATACAAGACAAGCATAACATCAAGTAAGTCATAATATCACCTTTAAACAATATCAACATGAAAACCTTTACCTTGGACCTTCACCTCAAGAAACCCTTATGCTATACCTCGTGCAATGTATGGATGACGTCCCATACCACCATCCATACTAAGGCACCACATTTAGATCACTTAAAGTAACTTATCATTCCTTCTTTCACCTTTGCACAATATTCATACATAAGAGGTATATCATTAATTAAGACATGACAAGGGAAAATAACTCATAATATAACCCAAGTATAGCATGCATCTCATATTAAACATTCGAGAGCCAACATTCTTTAATAACCTCATTTAGGGCACATTTGTGTCACATACATTAGGATTTAGAGAAACTCACTATGACCCTCTCCAAGCCTACTCGTGCAATGTATAGGTAGCATCCCATACTACTACCTACACTTTGTAGAGCTTATCAAGAAACCATAATAAAATCTCACATGATGGGAAGTAAGCGTTTAACCGACATAGACCATGAGAGCTTGTCATGGAATCCGGTGTCATAAGTCCCCACACCGTAAAGAGGTGGTCTACTTGCCTAAGGAAGACCGGTATATAGCTTAATGGATCCACTAGCTTCCTATGCGGGCACATAGTTTATGGGATAAGGTAGACGATCATTGAAACTCATGCCTAACTGTCGGGGGAGTTTCCATCTAACCAAATCCGCTCGGTGCTTAGCCTACATTCCCATAGAATAGTTCATTACTTTGACATCATCACACATGAAAGGGTGCCATAAGCCTACCGATTCAAGGTACATTATTTAACACATGAAAGGGTGCCATAAGCCTACCGATTCAAGGTACATTTAGGAAAGCTCATTAACTCCTCTTGAAAGGGTGCCATGGGCCTACCGATTCAAGTCTCATCATTAACCTTTATGGAAAGGTGCCATAGGCCTACCGAATCCAAGGTTCATTACTTATCATTAATGGAAGGGTGCCATTAGCCTACCGATCCAAGGTTCATTATAAGCGTGTGTGGAAGGGTGCCATTAGCCTACCGATCCAAGGATTCAACAATAAACAATATAATCATTTATACAAGAAAAGGATGCATAAGCCCTACCAATTGAAGGTATACTTTACATTGAAGAATCCTTCATATTCTATCATCAACATTCATGAGTGTCAAATTGAGAAATAATCTTTCAATAGTAACACATTTACATTCATAACATGATCACATTATCTTCATTGAACTCTCATTCATACAATGTCATGATAACACTTCAATTTCTTATACTATGCCTTCAAGGCCATGGTCACAATGTAACAAACAAGTAAACAATTCTAAGTCAACATTAGCTCCTCATGTCTTGCCTTTAAGGCCATGGTCACAATACATCCCATAATTAAACACCTCCACCATAAGTGGATCAAACCAAGCAAGAACAATTTTATCCCTAATATGAGATTAAGTCAACTTACCATCCTCCAAAGCCATAATAACCATTACTCAATTCCCAACAATTCTATCACCACAAGGTGATTCACCCATAATTTGCCCATAAGGCCACAATCCTCAATTCATCCATATACCAACAATTCATCAACATTAAATCATAGGCATTGAACCCACTTCATAAACAAATTCAAGTATTTTAATGAAAACATGGGTTCTTGAAGAAGTTTCATATAAAATCATCTTAAAATCATAAATACAACTTCAATTCACCAATATAATGACTTTGAAAACATTTTACCCATGAACCCATACCTAGAATAGAAAATAGAAATTTTGTTTTTTGAAGACTTTTGAAACCCTTTTTAATGGACTCCTTGAAGGAAAGATAATCAAGGATCAAGGGTCACCATACCTTTGCTATGATTCCCCAAGAAAATTGATGAAGAAAGCCTTGAATCCAAGCCCTAGCTCCAAGTTCTTCTTCTTCTTAATGGAGGATTGTAGAGAGGGAAATGTTTTAGGGATTGGAATTGAATTAATGGTATCTAGGAAATAATATATACCCTTTGGAAAAAATTCGTCCAACACTTAGAAAAAAAAAAGGGGCGGGTGAACAGTAATGAACAGTAAAATTGGCTACTGGAATTTGCATTTTCTGCCGGACAGACTTTACGAAAATGGGCATAACTTCTTCGTCCGAACTCCGAATGAGGTGAAACGAAGTGAGTTAGGTAGCTAACTCAAAGGGTTTTCCATGGATATATTATTGGCCACCCAAATAATTTGTGTGCTAGGAGATATGACCCTCCAAAGTAGACCCTCGAAAAAGGCTTCACTTGGAAATTTCGGATTTTGATACGGTTGCTCTAAAATTTGGGTTAGACCCATTTCCCACTCAATTTGACCCCCTAAACAAGAATATGAAGTCGGATTTTCGAAAAACGAAACGGATCTTTTAGTATACCGCTAAACAAGTTTCCGGTAACTTCCGAAGCACATTTTTAAGAACTTTTGGGTCAAATTCAAATATAATCATTTCATTAAGTTCTCGACTCCAAATTCACATGTGAGGCTCTAGTTTCACTCTATCATTTTCCGAGTCGTTACATTAGTAATGGATACTAATTGCGAAAAAGACATGTTGTGCATGGGTAGAGGCCAATCCACGTGCTTACAAGGTCCACGTGTAGCCGTTAACTTCGAAAAATATTATGTATATATGTGTATATAATTTGAATGTGAGATATATTTTAGGCTTAAGTCATCGATCGCCCCTTAAAGTTGTTCGCATAATTCACTTAGACACCTCAACTAAGACTTGTACCTATTGAACACCTAAATTGTTCAAAACATGTACATATTAAACACAAAACGTTGATATGACAAAAAATGTGTTTTGCACTTCCCTGAAGCGCGTGAAAAGATTCAAAATAGTGCTTTTTTGAATTTTTTTTACATTTTTTCTTCTTTTATTGACACTTGGCATTATAATTAACTTTAAAAACATTTTTCTTCTTTCATTTACACTTTTTTCAAAAAAAAAAAGGATCCCACTCCCTACCTATCATCTTCTTCATACTTTAGTTTGCAAAACATTCTTCATTTTAGCTCCAACATTGTTTTTCTTTCTTTAATATAAAAAAAAGAATATTATTTCTTTCAAATATGAAGATAAATGAAAATCAACTATGAAGATTCAGATTTGAAAGAAAGTAAGACTTTCTTTCGTATGATTTATTTCAAATCTCATAAAAATAAGGAACAAATATGAAGAAGAAGAAAGATGATAAATGATTTTACATATAAAAAAAGTTAGCTGATATTTGTTTATCAAAATTTTTGAACAAAGAGTTTTACTCAAATTCATATATAAACCCATTAAATTTATCAAAAATGATATTCAAAAAATTGAAAGAATTAATTTTTGAGCTATCAATTTCATTTTGTCATCAATGTAGAAATGAATAACCACCGGTAAAATTTTCTTTCTTCTTCACTCTTAGTATGAAAATGTATATATATATATATATATATTTCAAAAGTTAATCTTCAAGTTATTTGAAAAGAATTAGATTTTGTGATTTGAGAAAGAATGTGTTTTCGGAAGAAGATGAAGATGAAAGGGGGTTGGGTAGGGGTGGGGTTGGGTTGGGTAGAATAGGTTGACATTTTCATTTTTTTCTTTTTCTTTTTAAAAAAATTAGATATAAAAAGTGTTTGAAATAATTTTAAACAAAGTTATTTTTTTTATAATTTTCGGGGCCCAGTGACACATGTTATTTTTTAGTTTGCCGTTTTGCCACGTCACCGCAAGTGTATCACATACTCTTCATATATTTTGCTGATTATCAAAAAATGCCTAATAGGAACAATTTTTGAATTGGTAAAAGTGTTTAATAGGTACTAGTCTTAGTTGAGGTGTCTAAGTAAATTATGCGGACAACTTTAAGGGGCCGCTGATGACTTAAGCCTATATTTTATTAGTCTTTATATGATGCTAAAGTTAATTGGGTCTATTGGTTTCAACCTCGTGAATCTCTTCATTTAGAGTTGATCGAACTGGGTTCAAATCCCACTTACTGTAGTTATTTAATTCAAATTTATATGTTATTACATTACTTTTATATTTCTATATTTAATAAAAATAACACATGAATCGATATTGGGTGACATGTTTTAACTAACATATATTAATTATTGATAGTGCATCAATCATCTTCAAATTCTGAGTTTGTCTATGTGCATGGGCCTAATATTTATTTTTTAAAGTGGTGTTACCATTTAAGTGAGTGTTATATGATACTCCCTCTGTCCACAATTGTTTGGCAGGTATACTAAAAATAGATGTCCAAGATTAATTGTCAATTTAAACAATCAAGAAATAATTAGTCACTTTTTTCCAATTCTGCCCTTAATGATTGTGTAGTTCAATTGAAAAGTTATGTGGACATTTGGTATTCTTGATATAGTAGGGTTATATTAGTCAAATTACACATTGTATTAAATTTTCCTTGAGGGATGTGCATGACCTTACCTTGACAAACAATTGTGGACGGAGGGAGTATATCAAACATGAATTATGTATTTATTGTATATAACTACATTATCGAAGAATTACATAATATGATTATTTATTTTTTTCTAGCATATCTCTCCTCTCTCTCATTCTCTCTCTCCTTTCACTCCTCTCATTCTCGTTTCCTCATCCCCCCCTACCCCCAACTATTCTCTCTCTCTCCTTCTTCATTTTTCTTCCTTGTATTTGTGCTTTGTTAGTTTGTTGTTGTTTATATATATACTAGATATTAGGTTCCCGCGCCAACGCGGGCCCAATATATATTACTTTCTCCGTCTCATTTTATGTGAGGTAGTTTGATTCGTCACGGAGTTTAAAAAATAAATGAAGACTTTTAAAACTTGTGGTCCAAAATTATTGATATAAATTTGAATGACTGTAAATTATTTCATTAAGGGTAAAATAAATATTTTATAATCAAATTGTTACTTAATATAGAAATGTGACATTCTTTTGGGACTGACTAAAAAAGAAAGTAAGTAACATAAATTGAGAGTAGTTCTTTGTTTCAATTTATGTGACAACGATGAAATTTGGAGAGTTATATAATTTTTTGTATGTGATTTTGTTAAATATATTTTGAAGTTGTTAATTTATTGTGATTTATAGCACTTCTTATATCATTTTCAAATAATATATATTACTCTTTCTGTTCCATTTTATGTGACGTAGGTACTTTTACGAAACTCAACTAAATTTCTTATATGATTCTTAAATATTTTTAGTTGTTATTTTACTTCAATTTATGGTACTTTTTATTTTATTTTCAAACAAACTTCTTTTGTTTCAATATGGAATTAAAGAGTCAATAAAATTTCTTTTATGATTTTTAATTATGTTTTTTTTAATATCTTATATTATTACATTGTGATTTTAAGTACTTTTTATATAATTTTTAAATCTAGAACAAATCAAAAGAAAAACAAGGAAAAATTTAAATGAAGAAAGTACTAAAATTTTCAAATAATCATATTTCTATATTAAAATGTTAAAAACTTTAAAACTCCACATATATGCAGAAAATCATATACGGATGACAAAATAATTTTTAAAATATATATTAAAGCTCTTTCTAATAATATCACATATTTATTCTATTTTTCAAATAATATATATTTCTCACTCAATCTCAATTACGCAGTACATATGAAATTTCGAGAGTTAATCAAATTTTTAGTACTATTTTAAACTATATTTTAGTACTATTTATATAATTTTCATTCAAATAATATGTGTTACTCACTCTATTATATTATGCAATACATGTGAAATTTCAAGAATTAACCAAATTTTTAATATTTTAAATTGATTTTTAGTACTATTTTTGTAGTAAATAGAGGAAGTTGAAGAAGAAGGGCAAATCGGTCAATTGACTGATTGACCCTGAGCTCCTAAACATTCTCACTTCTAAATGCAAGCACGGGCACAATATCCGTTAAATTGTTAATTATTATGATTTATAATATTTTTTACATTATTTTCAAATAATATATGTTATCTATTTTTAAATACTTTAAGTTGTGATTAATAATATTCTTAACGTAATTTCAAATAATATATGTTACTCCATTTGTCCCAATTTATGTGACACATGTGAAATTTTGAGAGTTAATATGTTTTTCAAATATTGTAAGTTGTTAACTATTGTGGTTTATGGTATTCTTAATGTAATTTTTCAAATAATATATGTTATTCCCTTCATCTTAATTATACAATTCGCATAAAATTTTGAGAGTTAATCAAATTTGTAATATTTTAAATTTATTTTTTAGTACTATTTAAAAAGGAAATAATTAAAATTAATGAAAGAGGAGTGTATAAAAGTAGGTGGGCCATCTTTGTGATAGGCCAATGAAGAGTGTGCTTATTCACTCTTCTTATATAGTAATATACAATTCGCATAAAAATTTGAGAGTTAATCAAATTTGTAATATTTTAAAGGGATAATTGTACATAATGGCAAACTTTTAATGTAAAATAAATACAGTAGCTACCGTTTCATTTATTTCCTTTAAGGAGCAAAGTTTCCGTCAGTTTGCTATTTAATGGCCCCACCGAATTGTATAAGTAAAAAAAAAAATTCACGTTATTCTCTTCCTTTTATACAATATCTTCTTCTCGTTGATATCTCTTTTTTCCTTCAATTTCTCCCAAATTTTCTCCCCAAAATTAGTTTGAAATTTCAAATCTCCACCAGCATCGCGGTTTCAAAATCCATTCAAAAATTTCAGGTACCGCCAAAACTTATCTCAATCGATTACTTTTAATTTTTGTCTATTTTTTTTCAATTTTTTCAAGCTATTTTTCACATCAGTTCATAATCCATACAGTGTTTTCCTTCAAACAATGGATGCCCAATCTCCATCTAAAAGATTCATAAGAGGTATACCCTTGCATGTTGAAAATAGTGTTGAACGCCCATCTTTTTCCTTGGGTTTAACTCAGGATTTTGGGGAGGTTTCAGGTTCAATGTCCAAATCCAACACAATGCAAGAGATCAAATCCAAATTGAAAAATAACCCAATCAGATTGGAGGGAATGAGTGCGAAATCGAAGCAATCCAACATCAAAATTGTGGAGGGAGGTAAGAAAGATCAGTCTGCTGCTGGGTCAAGTAAAAAAAGGAAAGAAAAAACAACTAATTATACAGAAGAGAATGCAAAAAGAAAGAAAGTTGTTGTTTCTGGCTTATTGGAGCATAATGAGGTATTTGTATAATCATTATTTTTGTATATGTTTTCTGTGTTGATTCATGTCTTATAATTGTTTGTTTGTACAGTTTTATATAGTCACTATGTTAATATCCAAAGTTAAGTGTATAAAATAGAACTATTTAACTATACATACAAGGTAAACAAGTATACATTTGAAATTTGTTGTATAATGTATAATATATATACATTATAAACATTTATACAGTTTTGTGCATTGTTTTATGTATAAGTTTTTTTCATTGTATAAGGATCCTATTTGTATAATCTTCCTTTAGACATATACAATTCCACAAACTTATACACATACATTATAATATCAATAGTTATTGTGTTCGTAGCGGTACAACAATTTATCTATATATACAATATAAACATTTATAAAGTTGAAATTAGTTTGTATAATGTATTTTTTCTTTATAAAACTTGTATATGTTATTTTCATTTAAAAGCTATTTCATACATTTTGATATCTGTACTTGTGTCTTAATTATGTATACGTGTGTATTTTTAGTAAAATTATATATGCATTTTTTCAGGCTGTTAAGTTTTTAGGAAAAAGAGAACCAACACGCATACCTCACATGCAGTGTTACACAAATATTGAAGTAATGAAAGTGTTAGCTACAAAGCTTACTATTTCACAGTATAAAGAATTTTGTGGAACAACATGTTTTGCCCAATTATCTAGCATTCGTAGGTGTCATGTTCAAGCACAACTGATTAGGTGCATGTTTTTGAGAGAAATTGAGGGTAGCTCAAAAGATGCAATCCTGATACATGTGAATGGCACCACTTTGCGATTCACCATTCGTGACTTTGCTATAATAACTGGGTTAAAATGTTCAGACAATGAGAAGGATTTTGTCTTTAATACCGAAGAACCAAACAGAATGATTCTTCAGTATTTTGGAGTCGAAAAAGCCATCACCAAGAGTCAGTTGGTTGAAAAGTTTGATAATAAGGTTTGGAGGGATAATGATGATGATGCGGTGAAGTTTGCTATATTGTTTTATATACATTCATTCATCCTTTCGGAAGAACCAACCAGTACTGTTATTGATAGGAAAGACTTTGATTTGGTTGAATCGGGCAGATACATTGACTACCCATGGGGTAAAAAGGCTTTTGACCTGCTGATTCTGCATTTGCACACTAAGATCAAACACGATGGGAAGTATTTCAGGTTGTATGGTTTCCCACTTGCTTTGCAAGTGTGGTTTTATGAATGTTGTTCGAATTTTGATGAGGAAATTGCTGTTAAGGTATCTCATCACATCCCTATGATACTTAACTGGAAGACAAAAAAAGATTTCCCTCGTCTAAGCTATTTTGCTAAGGGCATGTTCAGAGACGACAACAATCCGGTACGCACTGTACAAACTTATGTATAATATATTATCTGTATAAATATAGTATACATATATAACTGTATAAATATACAAATGTATAAATATATGTATTAGTTTGTGCTATAGAAAACTATATGTATAAATTTGCTCCATGTATTATTATTTATACAAGTTTTTGACAATGTATAAATATACCTATAAGTATGTGAACTTTATAAACATAAGCTCATTTGTATATATAAGCTTATAAACTGTATAATTATACATATAAGTTTGTCTAATGTATATATATATATAAACTGTATATATGTTTTCACAGTTGATTAAGTAAACATTTTGTATAATGAATATGTCAATATGAACATGTCTATATTTTGCAGCTTGTTTTTAAGAATATAACTCCAACTCCAATGGAACTCAAGATTCTTGAATTACCTCCTGAGTATGTTCAATCAGATTCATCTCCAACAGAAACAGCAGCTGCAAATGCTTCGGACGATGATTTTCAGGATCCTCCATGTCCAATAAATAACAAGGGAAAAGAAAAAGTTGATAGTTGTTTGTCGCCTCCTAAGAAGAAATCAAGGCAGACAGTCACTCCTATTCAGAAGAAGACAACACCTAGGGTCATTTCAAAGCAGCCTTGTTTAATAAAGTCTCCCCGACGTGCCAATGTTGCAAAAAGACCTAAGTCACCACTTCCAAAGAGGCAGGCCAAAAAACATGCTAATGTTCCATCCTATACAGGCATTAAGCAAAATGTTGAGATTAAATCAAGTGTTCCTCTCGAAATACCATCTACCAGCAAGTCACATGATTTCAGTATATCGCGTGATGAGTTTGATCAATTCAAACTCTCGGTATTTATTTTTTAATTGTTTTTATTTATTAAAATTATTTTTAATTTGTATATTTAGCGTTAAAGTTACCTATATATGTCCAATTTCAGATGGAGAAACAGTTTACTGATTTAAGGAACTTCATTGAAAACAACTTCAAAGTTGTGTTGGATTCTATCAAATCAAAGAATGCGGAAGATAAGGTTTGTTAATATAGATCAATACATATATATTATACATACTTATGATAAATATACATTTAATATTTTTCTTTCAGGGTGATGGTGTAGATGTTACAGATAAAGTGCCAGTCGGTGTCGTTCAATCCGAAGAACCTTCTCAACATTTACCTTCTGAATTGAACTGTCAATCTGTTTTTAATGATCTAAATGATCAAGAGGTATTATACCTATTTTATCTTGTTCCTTATTTAAACTTTTATGGTCTTTTGTATATAA
Organism: Solanum verrucosum; assembly: GCF_900185275.1. NCBI lineage: Eukaryota > Viridiplantae > Streptophyta > Magnoliopsida > Solanales > Solanaceae > Solanum > Solanum verrucosum. Next base: position 1,457,116 of record NW_026020441.1, read on the forward strand.
TGTATATTTTCTTAAAAAATCTGCAGAAGGTTGTTCGAGTATCAGTCCCATCATCTACTCCAGATGTTAGTATTCACCAGTCAAAATTACACTCTCTAGCTGGACAGTCAGCATTTAGCCCTTTAGTTCAACAATTCAGTAATCCCGAGCCACAGGTAATTTATTTCTTTTGTGTTATAAACAACATTATCAATTGTTATATACAAATAAACTAACATACATATAGAGTTAAAATGTTTCCAAACAATAAAAATACATATACATATACATGTACATGTATGTGTAAAGATATTATTATTATACATATACAACTAAGTAACTGTCCAAATGTATAATTATCTATTGTATAATTTAATAGCAATATTCAATTTGTAACAAACTGTATAATAATGTTGAAATAATTATTACTAATATACAAAGTTATATTTATTGCAGGGTCACAACAATTCTGGAGTTCCAATCAATTTTAAGGTTCAGAACACTTCCAATATTTTTGAGGTTCAAAACAATTCTGAGGTTTGAATTCTTCAGTAGCTTTTTTTGTAATTTTATAATATATAAATATATGTTTATACTTTTATACATAGAAGGAGAATTGTGAAGATGTTCCAATTGAAGTGGTCAAAGAGGGATCTCAATTCATGGATGATCAAACAGACTTCAACAATTCATCTTTTGTATGTTCTTGTCATATTACTTTATAATTGTATATAATCGGATCAATTGTATGTTCTTGTCATATATTTTGTTTATTGTTATATAACAGCAGGATTTGTTGAATGTTATACACGATCAAACTGAAAAGATGGAAAAAGAAGAATTTTCAGATACAAACAAAGCAGGATCATCCAATGTCAATGAGTTAGTTGTTGAAGAAGTTTTAATGCCTCCAGCACCTCTTCAAATGGTACATGATGACCAGCCAAACATTAATCCAGAAAGAAGCATGGTGTTACATCCTTTGTTAGCTGTGGACGCGCATACACCATTACCAATTCATAGGGAAAGGCGTCCAGGCCCATTCAACACATCGCCTTATGTGACATCATTCGGTTCAGAGTCTGGTACAACAAAATTAACTGTTTACATAGTAATATATATATATATATATCAATAAATGTTAAGTCTTATACAGATTATTTATGTCTTTATACATTTCAGGTAGTTCATCAAGGTTCCATTTCTCGTTTGATTTGAAACATCCATTTGTTGCAATGTCTGATTTGGAGCGTACAACTCTGTATATTCATTTCTGGAAATGGTTAAATGAAGGGCTGCTTGTTAGACACAACACAAAGTAAATCATTTAGTAATTGTTAAATATAGAGATTTAATTTTATATGTGTATATTTGTATAAATTTGTCTTTTTATTGTTATTTTATTAGGAATGGCAAAGAAGAGCGATACAAAAAGAACAAGTCTGTCTTACAAATGTGGTTTCATTTTGGAATTGTCACAGTCCAAAACAAGAACTGGTTCTATAGGCTTGCATACAAAAATCAATTGCTTGATGACTCGGTAAGCTTTACATTATTTATTTCATTATACAGTTGACATGTTCTGTATAAATGAACTTTTTATATAATGTTAGGTGTGTTTTATACATTTACTGTTTCTCTATATATTTTTTGTGCTGATTCATGCATAACAACCTTTACTATTTTGATAAATCTGAGTTTGTTGTTTGTGGGTCATTGTACTGTATAATCATTATTTTTACATTGTATTATTGTTGTGTTGATTCATGTCTTATACTGGTTGCTTATAAAATTGTGGTTGTATAAATGTATAATGTTCCCTTAAACATACACATTTGATCACACTTATATAATTTATATCTTCTTATTTTTACAGCATGTAGATGTCATTTTGTATTATATACGCAAAAGAGCCAAGTACTCCGACACCAATGCATTCAGTTTAATCACTGTCGATTGCAATTTCAGTAATCTGATTACCAATGTCTGGGATGCTTATTATAATTTTGAAAGTAATATTAACAAGGAAAGTACAGAGGAGTCGATTATTGAGTATATTAACGGATACAGAATGCATGTTGCTAGACCTTGGCATACAGTTGATAACATCCTCATTCCTGTTAACATCAAGGAGATCTTTCATTGGATTTTGATCGTTGTGTCTATTAATGATAGATCTATACAGATCTATGATTCTCTTAGGGGTGGTGCCCTACACGATTCATCAGTTGAGAATGAGATCAAGAAATATGCACAACTTGTTCCCATGTATTTATCTAAGTCTGAGTTTTATGGGAAGAAAGGCATTGACTTATCTTCACACCCAAAGTACATGTCCCACTCTGAATGTGACTCTTTTGAAATGATTTATGTCAATGATATACCACAACAAGATGCAGGAAGCCTGTAAGTTTTATTATGGTTATTTTTATTCAAATAGTTATTGTTAATTTTATAATGACCATAAAATTGGATGTGTTTTATTTTCAGCGATTGTGGACTATATGTTGCTGCTTATGCAGACCATATCAGTAATGGAAATGTGGTTCCAAAATCCTTCGATTCAGAGTTCACACATATTCAATATGCTTCTTTATTGTGGAACTATGGGGTGCAAAAGATCCAAGCCGATGCCACTAGTGACAGTGAGGCACCAGAAAGGCCAACCAGGATTCATAGGGATTGCGATAGTAGTGAAAAGATCACAATTAATTAGAACAGTACTAAATTTCTGGTTTTTTTTTTTGAATATGCAAGTGACATGCATAACAACCTTTACTGTTTTGAACTTCAAGTTTTGAACTTTCAGTTTTTTGATTGTAATATACTCATTTGATCGATTAAGTCTTTTACTTACTTGTTTTTGTTAATTTCATTATATATGCAGTTTAACACTTTAATAATTATACAAACTAAATTATATAATGTATATTTATACATTAACTATATAAATCTATGTGTATCTTTTATGTTGTGTATATGTATACACTTATTGTTGTGTCAAGTAAAAAAAAAGGAAAGATAAAACTTACATTTATACATATCACAATGATAAACTGAAGTTGTGGTTTGTGGGTCATTGGACTGTATAATCATGTTTTATATTGAGTGTATAAATATACATTTGTTAGGATTATACAATTTGTTCATAAAGTTTAATTATACAAATCAACTTATACAATGTTTGTTTATACACTTGCAGTATATACAATCTTTAATTCCCTTAATTCATTATGAATATACATTTTCTGTTTCAAAAAGGGAAAATCAATATAACTAATACAAATAGAATACAATGTTCAATATCCAGCTTATACAAATATAATAAAACGTTCAATTTAACTTATACATATAGAATTTATGTATATGATGTACAATATATACGCCAACGATAATTCATATTATATACAAGAGCATGAATACAAAATGAAGATAAAAAAGATCACAATTAATAGGACATAACAATTTTATTCCATCATCAACATTCCAGTTCAGAATAACATTCAAGTATCTATAAAATCGAATTTTACACTCAAATATAATCGAAAGAGCTTATTAAACTTCTTGAGGTCTGTTTCTGCATGAACGCCTATTGTGACCTGCAACTCCACATGTGCTACACGTATGCTTCCCTTTGAGACCAAGCAATTCACGTTTTGTTTTTGAACGGGGTTTATTTTTTGGCCTTACCTGAGGTCTTTTGAATTTTGGAGGCCGGACTTCATCATACATTATGTATTCAGGTATCACCCATTCTGCTACATCAGACAATGGATAAATTGGTATCTCATAAATCTTCAAAACCGTCTTTGGTTTATACAAATCCGAGCAATATCCATCAGCCACTAGACTTTTCCGCTTTAGTACAGCCCAAGCATGTTCACATGGTATTTCTTCGTATTGAAACCTTCCACAACTGCATGTTTTATTCTTTAAACATACCACAAAACTCCTACCATCATCAGTCACATTGTATATATATTCAGTTGACGGCACAACCTGTTTCATACAAATAGATTTATTTATATGTATAAGTCTATGCAATTGTATATATATTCTATCTGTGTGCATAACTGATTAATTAACACTACATATACATAAAACATACCCTCATTCGTGTGCTCATTGCTTCATTTTCGATCAGTATCTTCTGAAATTTTCCAATCAACGGAGTAAATGTGCAGGCTGCCTCGTGTTTGTTGTCATGATTCCATCTCCCAAACATCAGTCTAACCTCTTCTAGAAAATTAAAAATTGGTAATTCACGTGCAGACACTAATGCAGCATTTATACTCTCTGCAATGTTAGACGTCATAGCCCATCCCCGATGAGTTTCTGCATGACACCTTGACCACTTATCATATCCAGCTAGCTCCAAATACTCTTTGACACCTACATCAACCTTTTCTACAGTATCCATCAACCTATCAAACTCAACTTTACTGCAAGTCTTTGCCATATTATAAAACACAGGACTTAGCTCCTTTGATGCCTTCCTAAATTTCTTCTCTACATTACACCACAAGTGCCACATACAAGCATAATGTGGCACGTTTTTATACACTTTTGTGACTGCCTTTATGATGCTCTCATTTCTATCGGAGACTACACACATATTACTCCTTTCCCCATAAGCCTCTCTTAGTTGTACAAAAAACCAAGACCAAGATGCGTCATTTTCTGAATCAATGATACCATAGGCCAGTGGGAAAATATGTCCTACATTTTTATTTACATACAAATTAACATAAAATCAAAAATATACATTCAAAAACACAATGAAACATACCTGCTCCATCCATTGTGCTTGCAGCCACAAATGTTCCATTATACGGTCCTCTTAAGTGACTTCCATCAACAACTATGACAGGCCTGCAATGATCAAAGCCTTGTATACAATTATTCAATGCAACAAAAAGATACAAGATTTCATTTTTGTCTGTTTTCTTTAGACGTATATGCGAGCCTGGATATGTAATATCCATCATATACAAGTATGCTGGAAGTTTGCTGTAAGATGCAGCTGTGGTGCCCCTCAATGAAATCAGAGCCTTTTCTTTAGCCCTCCAAGCCAATGAGTAATTTACATCAACTCCCAAATATATCTTTACATCACTCCTAATATCAGAAGGTGTATATTTTCTCTTGTGATCAACAAACTTAGGCTTAACGATCCCACCAATCAACTTGCTTGTTGCATGTTTTTGTGAATACACTTTATCCTTCAAAGGACAAGTATGATCTGTATTAAATGCTCGGATCCTAAACATTCCAGACTTGCTGATATTTGATGCTTTCATCAACCACTCACATTCATCAGAAATACATTCCAGCGTATAACTACATCAGCAAATACAGGACAACATATCAATATACAAATAACTAAAACACCATATACACTAATGTATTTGTTGTATAAACTAGTTACCTGATTGCATTTGACCTCACAGTTCTATATTGAAATCTATTTTCAATTGCATAATTTTGCATCACAGATTTCAAAGTGGCTTTGTTCTTATACACTTGGTCAATCTCCACGTACTTATTAACAAGGATCTGAAATGACTCCATCGCAGCTCCCTGACCCCAAGACACAAAGCGGCTCTACCAATTCACCAATTGACATATGCATAGTCTCAAAATCAGCAATACCATCATTACAAATTGATGTAACCATATCATTCTCTTGATTTGAACTTTCACACAGTTCAGTGATATTGCTACTATTATCCATTTTTCTTATACAAATTGGATACTTGTTGAAGTCATCTGCAGACTTTTTAAGCATGATATACACTCTAACACCCATGTCATTGTGAATCAACATTGGTGTTTTGCTTTCTTTAACCCTATACTCAAGTTTCAGCTTAATCAAATTTGTATCAACACCGAGTTGCATTGCAATAACATTATACAACTCCCTATATGATGAACTTTCTTTAAAAATCACCTCCTCAATTGTATAGTCAACGTAACAATTGTCATTGTCCCATCTACCGGAATGCATAACCAAAATAGCTAATGAAGCCATTTTTCAAAATTTCTGTATAAAAAAAAAGTTATATATACATATACATTTATACTATTAAGAATTTCAACAACAAACATAATGTATATTTATTCAAATTTTAGCAACTTCAGTTATTCACATATATACATATCCAATTACATACTCATATAAACGTTTATATACACATTCAGCATATACATTTATATATAAACAATTATATACACAAATTATAACTTTATACACAATTATATAATTTCATACAAGTGCAGTGTTATGATGAAGATAACTGTATAAAACATACACATAATAGTTTCATATATGTATTATACATATCTTACTGAATCATATCTGAAAACCTATACGTATAAACTCTAAGCAAATATACAAATTCGAACACAAATATTACTGTGAAATGAGCGAATCTCCGATCACAAATTCAAAATAATCAACAAGTTCATCCAGAAAATTTCCAGATCACAAATTATTGTAGATTGTTAAACTCTATTTCGAACAAAATATACACCTCTCAATATACATTCAACTTAAATTGATGATAGTTAAAAAGGAAATCTGATTTTGAATACATGTTGAACACCATCTTCGACCTAAAAGAGCAAAATCAGAGTATGTTTTCGTCATGAAATTACCTCATATTGCTATCTCTACAGTCCAATGATCTCGATTGTTTGTGTAGTACCGTCAATTGCTTGATCAATTTTCTGAATTGAGTTACAATGGAGTTCTTACTGTTGAAGACGACGAAGAAGGAAGGGAATTCGAATGGAACAGAACGTGCGTGACTTCAGTGATTTTTTTCCTTTTTTTTCTAACCGAAATTAACGCCCTTTTATTTTTTAAAACTATCAAAATGTATAAAAAAAATAAAAATTGACAAGCGAATATACAGAAAGAAAAGTCTATAGCAAACTATAATTTTGCTACGGACTGCAATTTTACCAAGTTTGCTATAGCATACAATTAGCAATTTTTTATTTGCTATATGTAAAATTTTCTCTATTTTAAATTTATTTTTTAGTACTATTTAAAAAGGAAATAATTAAAATTAATGAAAGAGGAGTGTATAAAAGTAGGTGGGCCATCTTTGTGATAGGCCAATGAAGAGTGTGCTTATTCACTCTTCTTATATAGTAATATATATATGTAAAGAAGTTATTTTCATATATTTGCTTTATGTATTTTTATCAATTGTAATTTACTATATCTTCTCCTTTCCTTCTCTCCCTCTATAGCAATTTTTTTTTTTGTATTTTGCTTTGTGTATTTGTATTAATTATATATTTTCTTTCTCCTTCTCCAACCGTCTCTCTTTTTTTAAAAAAACTTTTTTTTTGCACTTTATTTTATGTGTTAATGTCAACTCTGTGTTTGCTCTTTTTTTTTTTATCTCCCCATCTCTCTTCCTCTATAACTTTTTTCTTGTATTTTTTTTTGTGCATTTGTATCAATTGTATTTTTGTTTTCTTTGCTTTCCTTCTCTCAAAGCCTTTCTTTTTTAAAAAAAAACAAAAAAAAAACAATTTATATTTGCTTTGTGTATTTTTATCAATTGAATATTTACTCCAATTTTTCATCTCTCCCTCTATAGCTATTTTTCTTATATTTTGCTTTGTGTATTTGTATTGATTGTGTATTTGCAATCTCTCTCTTTCCTTCACCTTTTGTCCTACCTCTCTTTTCAACCTTTTATCATATATTTTGCTTGTGTGTTTGTATCAATAGTATATTTGCTTTCTTATTTTCCTCATCTCTCTATAGCTTTTTTCTTGTATTTTATTTTGTGTGTTTGTATTAATGGTATATTTTCTCTCTATGTAGACATTTTTCTTATATTTTGTTTGGTGTGTTTGTATCAATTGTATGTTCTCTCTTCCCCTTTTTCTATACAAGTGATACAAGAACAAATAAATATAAGTGATACAAGAACGAATGAATACAAGTAATTCAAGAATTTTGAATACAAGTAATTCAAGAATTTTGAATACAACTGATACAAGAGCTTCGAATACAAGTTATACAAGAACGAGAATACAAGTGATACAAGAGAGATGTAATATAAACGATATAAAAACGAATGAATGCAAATCTATATATTTATAAAGCTGGATATAAACAATCTGATGTGGCACCTCTCTATGAACTCCATTCCTATTTATTTTTTATCTCCTTTTTTGACATTTTATATTTGTTTTCTATTTTTAAATTTATACTTTAAAAAACTGAAAGTGTTTTAATGCATTACCAATTAATCACATCCCTTTTAAACATTCCTCAAATTAATATACATTTAAGTAAATGAAAGATAAAAAGACCAACAACTTTTCATTTTTCACAACGGTTTATATTTAGCCTATAAAATAGAAACATTTGATCATCCATAAACAACAACAATAGACTCCTTCGGCTCTTCTTCTTCACGTTAATCAATTTCTGAATATCACGTTGTATATAAAGAAAGGTTATGCAACAAGCGTACCTACTCAAAATAAAAGACTTTAGAAAGGATGTTGCACTATAATTTTTCCTACAAAGAGATAGATATTTGTTGGGGAAAAAATCATTTGGGTTGAGAAATTCCTTCGCCTCTTCTTCTTCATGTCAATCGATTTCTGGATATCACATTGTTTATCAAGAAAGGTCATGCAATAAGCGTACCTCCTTAAAATAAAAGACTTTTTGAAAGGATGTTGCACTATAATTTTCCCTATAAAGAGTTATTTGTTGGGAAAAAAATTCATTTGGTTGAGAAATTTATAAGAGTGTAGATTGTTCAAAGGGCAAGAAGAATATTTGGAGAAAGAATCAATCTATTTATGGAATTCATATCAAATTAAGAGGAGAGTAAGGAAGAATTATTTGGAGGAAAAAATAATATATTTATGAAATTCATATCAAATTAGGAGGAGGATAAGGAAAACAATATTTTCTCATTTGAAAAGAGCCAAAATTAATGCTGACATTATTTCTTTCTTCTTTGTTCTACTAATTTTTTTTAATTTTTTTAAAAAAGTATTTTCTATTTTATTTTTTCTTTTATGCATCTTTATTTAAAAGTAATATATAATAATTACACCATTATATATGATGTTAATTCATGAATATATATATATATAGATGTTTTTTTTCCTAATAGGTTATATTAGGTATATATAGGTGTTCTTTTCCTAATAACATATATTATGATTACTCGCATGAAATGAGTTAATTATGTAACATTAAATATCCAATATTTAGATTATTAGGATGTTGTATAAACGTATTGGGGAAAAGATATCATGCAAATATTAGTTACAAGAAAGAAACCTAAAATTTATATTATATAATACCATGATAAATGAACATGTGTATATATATTGAGATCCCCTTCGGTACAAATTTGTTCAGTAATGTTCAGGGACACAAATAATTTTTGTCAAGTTTTCAAATAATATTTAATAGTTAGGATCATTTCATTATATATGGCTACTAAAATAATTAAAAATCTTAAATGATTCAAATAAGTAAAAAAACATAGATAGAAAAACGTTTTCAAAAGTAAACTCAAATGTTAGAATTACATTTTATTTTTGTATTTATTAATTGATAGGATTTCACCTCAAAGGAATTTGTTTTTTTTTTTGTGTGTTAGATATAGTGGGTAAGTCCATTATAGTTAAGGTAGTCATATTTTAATTATTTTCATCATTACTGCTATTAAATCTCTTTTCCATTTCTCAATTATCTCATCATTAATACTTAAATCACTCATTTTTCTTTCTTTGTGTTTTTTTTTAAGAATTTATTTAACTTAAGGAATTAGGTATTATAACTTTATATGCGTTGTATTTTACTTTTTTTTTATTAGAATTTAATTATCATTTTAATTTTTTTAGATTATTTCTTTCAGCTAAAAATCTATATCTATATATAATACTAAAGTTAAATGATAAAAAAAGTAAGGTGACATGTCTTATTGGACAATATTACTATTTATCCCTTTTTCTCGGAATTTTGAATTTTTTGATTAAGAAAAACTTGTATTTTTTTTTTGTCTTTCCTTATTAATTATTGACATTTATTACATTTCTTCAAATCTATCCCTCTTCTTCTCTTTCTTTCATCTTCCTTAAACAAAAAATGAATATAATTTCCTCATTATTGTCATTTATTTTGTTTCCTTAAAATGCATCTCTTGTCATTTTTTCTCTAAAAAAAATTATCTTAATATATCCATTATTAAAATTATTTACATAATTATGAGTATTAAATAAGGAAGAAAATCACGTAATAATATAGAATGTTAATATCGATTGAATAATAATTTAACCATTTTCTCAATTTTTTATTTAGAATTCCTATAAAATTTCTTCACTTCAATTCTCCAATCATAAAAATAGTTATTATACAATTATGGTGTTAAATTGCATTTAAATTATTATTTTACATTTTGTCTTTTCACATTCAGTAGTTGATGATCAATTTCATCAAAACTCTCTCTCTCTCTCTCTCTCTCTCTCTCTTTCTTCCATCTTCTTTCAAGTAAAAAATGTAAGTTTCCTCATTTATTTCATTTCCTTAAATACCTCCTTGAATTTATTACTATCATTTTCTCCTCTCTTTTTTTCCCTCAGTGAATAAATTAAAATTGTGAATTTATATGGATACAAAATGAACAACTATCATAAGGTATCTTAAATTTTATAATTTAATAGTTGGGGTTATGAATATGAAAACTTAAAAATCATGGAGTTAATGATATTATTAAGAGAGGAAGTTTAGTATAATATAAGTTATGGAGGTGATACGTTAAAAATAAATAAAAGGAAAAAACACATATGAAGAAGATAAAAGAAATAACTTTATATTATATAAAGATATAGATTTCTTACATTGAATAAATAAAAATAAAACAAAAAAAATGAATTGATTTAAGAAAATGATACTATAAATAACATAAACAAAATAAAAGAAAATAAGTGATTTAAGGAAATGATATAAATAAAGCGTGAAAGAAGAGATTGAGAAATATATTATAAAAAGAGAAGAGTAACATTAATAATGAAACAAAATAAATATGGCCACTTCCAACATTCTGTAAATCTCCATTTTAGGAAAAGATATTAATAGCCTTAATGACGATAGAAATTAAAAATGGCACTTTAATGTTTTGTAGAATTTTGAAGTAAAATTTTATGCCTTTTAAAATTAAAAAAGTGCCAAAAAAATCACAAAAAAGATAAATAGGATTCAACCCCTTAGAGAGCGTCACGTCACCATTTTCATATTCAGCTTTATTATTACAAATAGATTATGACTATTTTTTTTTGTTAACATTATGACGGTTAAGTACATTCAAATTATTATTTTATATTTTATCATTTCAAATTCACTATCCTATGGTCAATTTACAGTTATATATATTATTTGTATTTGTCATTATCTAACAATAAATATAAATAATATGATACAATAAAATTTATAGAACAATTAAAACAAACATATATTTAATTAATAATATAATATAACAGATAATAACCATTCAAATAAGGTGTAATATTTGAGAAAATACAACCAACCAGCACATAAGTTCCAACAAATAAATACCAAAAAGAGACTTTAGAGAAGGAAAAAAGTGGGTTACATCTCATATCTTTCAATTATCATATATTTTCATTACTTATTTATTTTATGTTATTTCTATAATCTAAAGTAAAATTGATTGTTTTTATTTAACATGGAATATTTTTTCACATTCATTCTTTAAAAAATAGGATGTTGAAAGTACTATAGAAAATTGCTTTGTTTTGTTAAGTTGATTTCTTTTCTAAAAATTTGGTATGGTATTAATTATCAATCTTATATTATCTTTTTTTTTTTTTTTTTAATTTGATTTTTTCTTCATTTTTAAATTTTTTTATTGCAATTAAAAAAGTGGAAAGAAAAATGAAAATTTACATTTGTTTAATTTGTTAATCAGTAGTCACAGCTCACAATATAAAATACTTTATTTTACCTTTTCTATAATTAATATTCAATTTTAAGAAATAATAGTAACTTATTTTGATATTAATTCTAATCTTATAAATTAGCCTACTATGTGGTTATGTGTTTGTCAATATTTGACTTACCTTTTCATATTATACATTAATAAAATTAGCACACCCTTTCATATTCCATTTAATGGAGGATAACAAAATCCTTACATGCTCCATTGCATTCATCATTTTTTTAATTCAAATACTAAAATATAATGGACTTGCATTATGTTCATCAAGTACGGTCATGACTATCATTACTATCCATTACAAGATAAACTTAGACAGATTGGGCATGAATTTAATTTCTTTGGGTTAAGATAGTTAGAGGTCGGATATGAGTTAAGAATGAATGATGAATTATTTCTTTTTCAAAGTGGGTAATTTCATTTGATTTAGAGTTTCTATCCAATTGAAGAGTACGGATCAAAAGTTTTTAGATGATGGGTATAAATGACCAGATCGTATAATTGAGGATAGAGCCAACTATTAAACAAAAAATTAAGGATATTTTTTACCCTTCTTCCTACAATTAAATCAAGAGATAATGATAACGTCAGGCAATATAATATAGTGAACATATAATTAATCAGAAAGAAAGTTGATTCTAACACATATAGTTTAACACTCGCACGAAGCGCGGCTACGTTCCCTAGTGTGTATATATATATATATATATATATATATATATATATATATATATAGTGTAATGACCTAATCCGTTGTTATTCAAAAGTCACCTCGTGTGGAGTCCCAAAACTTTTTGAAATATACTACCAATTTAAAATTTGGGTGACACAAAAAAAAATCTTATATTTGAAATTTGACTCAAGCTGACGTCATCGCGCCATAGCGAAAATATTCCTACTATGGCGACATGTTAGCCACTACAGTGGGGCGGAAACTCAAAAACGCAAATTCTTTTGATTTTCCTCCTCTTCTTTGGTGGTAAAATAATCTAGGGTTACTCCAGAAATCCTCCAAAAGCTGCTCCAAGCTCGGGGATAAGGGAGAGGAGGGATTCTAGCATAAAGAGGGTTAAACCCATGAATTCGGGTTTATATCTGTTAGGATTCCCTCCAATTGGGTCAGAAGCTCATGTTTGTAGTTCTTCAACAATTACTTGGCATCCAGATAGGCTAGACTTTTAACTGAGTAGTTAGATCTACCTTCACTTATATCATATCTTGTAAATCGTTGGAGATTGCACGTATAGGCCTTAGGTCATGAAATTGGATGGTTGAATATGGGGTTAGTTATGATTTAGTCTGATAATGAGCTTGCTTAGTTAATGTTGACCTTGTGATAATTGTTAGGTGTTTTCTGGGGTGAAAGTGTTATGGGTAATCAAATTCCAAGCTGAAAAATGTCCATAAAAAGTAGTATGGGAGTAGGTAATGATTATTGTTTTCCAAATTATGTTATGTATGCATGTTAACTGTTTCTATAGTGAAATCAGTACAATGCATGTTGATGGAAACATAGGGATTGGATGCAGAGGCGGATCTAGGATTTGGAGGTCGTGGGTGTCGCATTGTTCAAGTACGATAAAAGGATCGGTTGCTTTAATTTTGGATTACAATTCGGGTTGTTAATCTTTTTCAATTTTTATAAACAAATCGATCAAATATGCATGTTAGTAATATTTTCTTTTAGATATTCTGAGATTAGAGATAACTAAACAATTCAATTTTTATTTCTTTTTTTGGAATTAGATGCCTTATTCGCTGAAACTTTGAGCAAAAAAAAATTCACATTAAAATTTGAGCTTGTATAAACCATCTAATAGTATTAACTTAATATATTCATATTCCATTGACTTTATGTGTTGTTGGAGATATATAGTAGGGAAAGAATAAAAATTGTAGTTTCAGGCTAGTCATCTTACTTAGCAATCGGTGAAGATCGAAAAAACCTTTAAATTAAAAAAAAAACTCTAATTATAATATTCATCATTTTAAAAATTTATACTTTTTAAAAACTACTATTTAAATATATTCTTAATAAAATTTATTTGACGTTCATAATTCAGTAGTCATTAATTGATAAAGAATATACATGTAACACTCATATCAAGAGATCAATAATTAGTGAAAGAGAAAGTAAAAATAAAATAAAAATTAATTGTGAAAAGGAGTCAATTTTGAATTAATAAAGAATAGTAAATAAATAAGAATGAATGGAAGAAAAAAAATATTAAAGCCCTTTACACATTAATGAAAAAGACAAAAAAGAAAAGAAAAAAAGCGTCACGAGCAAGCGAAAAAATAGGTGCTGGCAGCAAGGTTCAAACCCGTGTTAGTTGTGCGGCAGGCTGTCTCCTTTGACAATTAAGCTGTTCAACATCTCAATTAGTGGATGGCAAAGTTAATATATATTGAATTATTATACATATATGCATATATATACAAAGTTTTTCTCGAGATCACTAGGTGCCGTGGCACCCCCACTTGTCCACATAGATATGCACCCCTGATTGGATGTGAAGTGATGAATTAATGATAATCGCATGCAACAAAGGTATTTGTTTACTTGTATTTACAAGTGTTGTTGTATTTCATTGTGAGTGTGATTGTGTTTGTGTATCCCTCGGTTGGCTCGATATCACTCCTGGTACAAAATATACATTTGTTGACTCAAGTACCATACCTATTACATATTATCAGTTGGCTCATGTACCACGTTTTGTATGGAGTATCTTTCAATTGACTTAGGTATAACACCTGATATGTGATACTACTGGTTGGTTGGTTCGGGTACTATACCTAGTACATGTTACTATTGGTTAGCTCGGATATTACGCTTGGTATATATTACTATATGGTTGGCTCGGTATCATGCTTGATACATTTTTATTATTCTCTTGTATTTTGGTTTCATGAGTTAACCAAATTTACTTCCTTGTATTGTGGTTGTTACTTATTGGTCCATGAGTGATTGAGATTTGTGTTTAAATGTTGAGATGGTTTTTGCGTAGATCAAAATTACATGTTACACATTGTAGATGATATTTTATGGATCTTTGGTAGTTTAGATTGTTTGAAAAGTGTAATGTATCATGTATGACTTGTTGTAATGCTTATAATCATGTAGGACATGCTTCATGTAGATGTTAAGTCAAGATGTTGATGAAGAACTCTGCTCATTCACTAGCTTGCATGGTATTATAACTTTTAATGGTATGGGACATGTCTAATAAGGGGGATTCGAGTCAAGAGACTTTAGTAAGTGTCTTGCATGTGGTTTACTAAATTGGTCAAGAGCCAGGATGCTAGCACGTAAGCTTGAGAAAGAGTCGTAGACCGAAAACAAAGTGGTAGAAGTTCGGGTTCAGGAATGAGAAAAGTAGAGGAGCTCTAGGGTTAATAGAACAAGTGGTTCATAAAATCTCTATGTGATAGAGGGTTAGATTATGAGTTAATATGAGGGTGAAGTGGCATAGATGGTAGAGTTGACAACAAAAAGAGGTAGGGTGATTTAAGGATCAAGGTCATAATTACATCTCCAAGTTCCACGTTTCTTGATTATTTCCATGATGTTATGTGGTGGATTCAGGTCGATCAATGATGCCTAACAGTACGTGCTATTTGTATTGATACTACTTTTGTTATGCCACTTGGCATAATCTGGTTGCAGAATTAGTGATGTTTCACATGTGAAGACGAAGATGATCATCGACAACTTCTACCCTCTTCCTTTATTGTGTGAGTTTTGTCTTATTGTTTTGAATTCATGTAATCTCTTAGAAGCTATTTTATCTGTTTAGACTAGTTCCTTGGGGAGGGTTCTGTGTATTTCTTGACAAAAGTACTTTACTTTTACCAAATTGAGTATTTCTATATTTAAATAGGGTGTTACTTTATATTGGTTCACTTCTGCATTTGATATCCCAATATAGGGGTAAGAGTTCTCCTTGAAAACATCTTTGAACTTGACGTGAGTTATAAGTTTCATCCCCGAACTATTGACAGCCTTAAACATATCCCTTTATTTGACTAACTTAACTTAAATTCACCCTCGATCTGATACATGGCATAGCAAGTGGTCTCAAACTCTTAATAAAAAGTCGAAAAAAGTGTTGAAAACACCCCTAAATTTGGTGAGAATTTAGGGGTATATTTCACTTATATGGAAGGTCAACGGTGTATTTAAGTTCACTTAGTCAAGTAGATGAGTGTTTTTAAGTCTGCCAATAGTTCGAAGAAGAAACTAATAATTCATGCCAAGTTTAGGAGTGTTTTTAATACTTCTCTCAATTCCAAAGTTCAAGCCCATGAATAAAACGGTAATGATGGGGCAATGGCAGTGCTGCGAATCTTAATATAAATGGAATTGGAGCAAAAGAAAAAAAACAATGATGTAGGTAGAAGAATTGAAGTATCTGGAGGAAAAAAGAGGAAGAAAAAGGAAGTATGGTGGTGACGACGAACTGGTGTGGTGGAGGAAGTGATGGCAAATAGGAAGGAAGGAGAAATAATTATTTTTTTTCCACAAAACTACCTAGTTAAATACCTCTCACCTATTTGAGGTGAATTGGAAATAATGTACCATGTAGGCAAAAAAAAATGTTCAAATGATTCAAATTTGAGATAACTAATCTAAGTGAAATATGTTAGATAATTTTAAAGTTGTTGGAATGTGTGCGCCCACCAGTGATCTCGGGACCAGGTTCCTCGACAGAATAGCAGTGCAGAAGTAAAAGTGCGGAAAATAAATAGCACAAAGTAAAACAGGCACAAGAGTTTTACGTGGAAACCTCCTTACTCAAAGGAGTAAAACCACGACCCGTCACACATGATTTTCAAAATGTTTTCACTAATCTTCTCAAGCAAAAGCGAAACACAGTTTACAACCACAACCGTGAGATTAACACCCTAATCCCACACTAAGTAATACTCATATTACTTAACTGAGCCAAAGCAATAATCCTATTGCCCACTAAACCAACTAACTCTAGTTGATCTAGACTTTAAGAACTCCCAAGGCAAACTCTAGCCACCAACTCCGATCTCCAAGACAAGAGCTCAACAAGCAGCAACTCTGCTGCACCACACATCAACTACCTCTAGTTGACACTCCTAGGTAACTCTACCCAAGAGAACACAAAAAAAATGGTGTAAAAAGGCTTGACCAAAACTTAGAAGATTCGACTAATTAACTCTAGTTAATACGACTCAAACTAAATATTTAGACAAGCAAATGATCTACTATCCTTTAGAACTTAGGAGTAGATTTACAATGTAAGCACATAAGACACAAAGCTCAAGTCCCTTTGTTGAGTTGAGCAATGTTCTTCCTTGAAGATGACTTTCTCTTTGTAAGCTTAAGAATTTTTGTTTGCCAAATCTTGAGTTTATGTTTTGTGTAAGAGATTATATCAAAATGAACACAAACTCCTTGGGACCTGATGAGTCCACGATTTGGACTCTTTTAGGGATTTATTTTAATGGATTTAGTGTCCTCAAATGCATATTTTGTCTCAATAACTGATGTAAATACTTGAATTTCAAGTATTTGAACTTAGGGACAAAGCATGGACACTATGGAGGAAAAAGGAACAAGGCAGCCGAAAGAACGAAGAAAAGAAGGTCTGAGGATCGCCTAAACCATTGGGCGAGTCACCGAATGGCTTTAATCTCGCCCAAAGTTCCAGTATGCCAAGCCTTGAAGGACAAAATCAAATGGGTGATAGAAAAGAGCAGTCGATGACTCGCCGAATAGTTCCGTGATGTAGTGCCTTATAGCCCAAAGTTACAGTGCTTGAAGTTGCTGAAGGACAATGCAGAAAGGCGATGAACTGGACCAAAAGACGGATCTCCGAGTGGATCGGCGATCCCAACTAAGTGCGCCAAGTGATCCTTCGCAGCACAATTTTCGACAACTGTAAATACCTGTTTGAATTTTAGTTTAATAGAAAGTTTTAGAGGAAGTGAGATATCAAGTTTTATATTTTTCAGAACTCAGTTTTAGAACTTAGTTTTTTGAGACAATTTTCCTTAGCTTTTGAAGATTCGAAGACTTCCAATTCCAAGAAATTGAAAGTGGGTATTGAAAATTCTTCATCGTAGACTTGTTTCAAGTGAATATAACTCGGACCCAGTTGATTATCATGCAATTTGGTATTGATTTCTTCCCTCTTACTATGTCAAGCTAAAACCCCAATTCTTGGGGTGTGATTTTGTAAATATGGGTTGAATTTACTGTTGGGTATTGCTAATTGATTGTTTATTCACTGTTTAAAGGTGATTTCATTCAGTAGCTGTGTTTGAATTAAATGGGGTTGTAGTTGCAAATACAATTTTATCTTTGTCTTTTTTACTTGCTCGAGAGAGAAGATTTAAAACCAAAACTATTGAATCGATAGTCCGTGGTTATTGGGTTGTCGTGGGTTCAGCTCGAGAGAGTGAATCCTAAATCCTCTCCCACACATTCAGCTCGAGAGAGTGAATAGACTAAGGCGAAGGCTATGCTTCATTGCCGCTTATCTGTGTTCGAGAGAAACCAATTTGATTTGAGGTAAATCGTTCGAGAGAAAATTTACCCCCATGAAAGTCTAGCCTAGTTATCAGTTTGCAGCGAGTTACTATCAATAGTATTTACCCGGTTATGTATTTTAACCTATATTCATATCACATCTCAAGAATCTCGTCTCCATATTTGTATTTTCGTTTTAGTTGTCATTTTAGTTGATAATTGCTTACAAAACCCCTTTCGATATTTGACACTTGTGTCACCCCCTTTGATTTATCATGTTTTTACTCGTTAATGTTTATAGCTATAATTAACTTGAACATACTTTTGCTTTTATATTGATTCTCAATTACAAACCACTTCCTGTGGGAACAATCCCAACCCTTGGTTGGGTTATATTACTATTGAACGAACGTGGATGCTTAGTATTGGATGAAGCGCCTGGATACGTCAAGTGAAAATGGCGCTGCTGTCGGGGAGTGGTGCTAATTGAATTTTTTTAGTTAAGTCAGATTTTTTTCTTGTTAGTTATAATAATACTTACTTAATATTTAGCTTTGTGTTTTGCTTGTTTGAGCTTTGAAACAGAGGAGGTGAGTATGTCGAGCAGTACTCGCGAGCAAATGAAGTTTCCTCCATTAGAAGTAATGATGTTCAGGGATCGCATTCAAACCTTCAAATAATTGGAAGGTGAACGGATTCATGAGGCATAGGCAAGGTTTAAAGAACTTCTAGTTCAATGCCCATCTCATGAAATTCCCAATATAGTCCTCATGGATTGCTTTTATAGAAGTCTTGGTCTCGGAAACAAGGTATTGGCTGACCAACTCATTCCGAGTGGTATTACACAACAACCCTATGTGATAGCAACCCACCTGCTTGATAACATGGCTGAAACAAACCAAGAAGTAGAGAAAGACTTCATGTTGGCCGCACTGATGACTCAAATGGATGAGTTGGCCAAAAAAATAGCGGAGATTGAAGTCCAATGCAAAAGGAAGGACAAATACATCCCTCCTCATGAGAGAAAAAAGCCTAAGAACAATGAGGGTAAGCGTGTTGAAGAAATGCTCTCGATCATTCTCCACAAGGTGAATGAGCATGATAGGGTGCTGAAAGAGATGAAGGAGAACATCGAAGTGGTGAAACATATGATTGGTTTTCATTCCAGATCTATCCAGCTTCTCGAGAACCTTATAGGTCATGTGATGCCTCAGCTCTACCCGCAGCAAAACATGGGGTTGCCAGGTGATGCTATGGCTTGCCTCGAAAGTAGAGTTTAGGTGTTGACTTGGGTCGTGCCATGACATTTACTAAGACATTGTTTGGGAGGCAACCCAAAACCCTTTATTGCTTTATTTTTGTTTTAGAAATAATGGTGTGTTGATTTTGTAAGTTAAAGTGTGGAGAGTGTTTGAAAATTGCAGGTTGGCGAGCTAAAAAGTCCAGTCGGCGCATCGCTGAAAAGTTCGGTGAGCCCAACCTAATCCGTTGTTTGACTCAATACATCTTCAAAATGGAGTCTGTAAAACTCGGAGAGCCCAGGAAATCATTGGCGAATCACCGACCAGGTCGGCGATCCCGACCAGGTCGGCGATCCCGACGTAGATTGCTGTTTGGACCCCCACATTAACTGGAGGGCCTGTAAAACTCGGCGAGGTAAGTGAGCATTCGGCGCATCACCGAGTGGGTCGGCGAGCACGACTAACGTCGTCGAATGGGCGAGAACTGGACTGTTTTAAAGGCCAATGGTTTCAAAGTTCTAAAACCTTCACTTTCCCTCGCTTTCAAACTTCGCAAAATCGCACCTAGTTAGTATTTTCAATATTTTTTGCACTCCATTAGTATTTTGGTTGTTGATTTGTGCTCGGACTTTGGATTACATTGCCTCCTAGATTTTCAAAATACTTTAGTCTGCATAAAAGGTTGGTTTTCCAAACCCTGAGTTTATTTTATTGAATTTGTACTCATTTGCAATGATCTTATCTTAATGATGTGTGCTGGGCCTTTTTGATAGAATTAGTATGTTTGAATTCCTGATTTAATTTGATAATCTTGCCCGCAATGTTTTTGAATGTCGAAATCCCGTAGTCTTGTGCTTAAAATGAAGAAAAATTCGTGGATTTATGCTTGGGTGTCATGTGGTGTACTTTAATTTCACTAGAGCATCCGTTGATTTTGTTTTCGGGGGTTGCAGGGTTGAATTCGAGAAGTTGGGTTAAAAGTAGGCACGTTGGGTCGTTTGGCAAGCTGGGTCGAGCTCGCCGAACCACTTGGCGGTTCGCCTAGTGTCCCCATCTCGCCTTTAATTTGTTGCTAAATGTGTTGTTGGAGTCTGTAACTTTCCATGAGAAAGTCGTCGAAGGAACTCATCGACTCGCCGAAAGACTTCTTGATCACCCTATGTATGCACTTTTGAACCCTTATTTCACTGTAACTTTCGGCGGGCTAACCCAGTTCTCAAAACAATTCGGCGAGCCGCCAACTTTTTCGGTGAGCCTATCTGCGCCTAATTTTCTGTGCGTTTGTTTGGATATGTCCTAACTTCTCCTCGAGATTTTACAGACATGACTAGATCAAAAGCAACTGAAAGAATAATACCAGCCCAAGAGAAGACTAAGAGGATTATGATAAATGAGAATGCAGTTATATATCCAGAGTCAAAGATACGAACTTCCCACACCGAATGGGAAAGACAATGGCAAGAGGTCCACCTTGGACAGGAAAACCACTATCAAAGATCCTAATGTTCCTTCATGGGCCCGAGGATTATGTGCAGTTGTGCATGTCTTTTTGAAAGACTCGCACGTGACATCCCCTAGTGGATCTAGCACTGCCGTTCCTCC
This sequence comes from Solanum verrucosum, assembly GCF_900185275.1. Lineage (NCBI taxonomy): Eukaryota > Viridiplantae > Streptophyta > Magnoliopsida > Solanales > Solanaceae > Solanum > Solanum verrucosum. The sequence goes on from NW_026020441.1 coordinate 1,478,454, forward strand.
TGAGGTGACCCCGAGCACTAATGCTCAGACTCAGAGTGATACATCAGGCACTGATGCCCAAACAGATGGAGCGATTGTGTAGACATGACCCTCTCTTTACCTCCATCTCTGTCTTACTTTATTTCGACTTGTGGATATTTTTATTTGCTTTTGAGGACAAATATTTTTATTTGTGGTGGGGTGAGGCCCATCTTTTGTGACCTTTTGTGACTCCGTTTTGTTTATATATTTTAGGTTGAAATCTAAATTCGTGTTATACACTGCTTTTTGTGGAAGGTTTGAACTTGTGGCTCCTTGCTTTTAATTGTAAATGATTTGTTACCCTTCTGAAAATTTGTTGCCACCACTTGTATGTGTTGAATGTGGTTGTTCTCTTGCAAATTTGAGTATCGATTTTGATAAATACCGATGACTTGAATAGTGCTCATAATCGAACATAAATGAATGCGCGGCTACGAAGAGGCCAATTGAAGTTGCATAGACAATATGTGAACTCTTTGCATCTCGTTGTGACTAGCCAATTATCGAATCGAGTTTTCTTGTGATAAACATTGCACACTAGCGAAAGTGTGGAGTCTTGTTTGACTTGGGTGTCAATGCCTTATGTGATGAGCTTACCGTGAACCATGTGTGATGACACCTAGAATTTGTCCCGTTGGTTCGGTTGACTAAGTGATGCAAATTTCTTGAGATGATCTTAGGCAACTTTAAAGAGTGTGAACCAATTTGACATTATACCTCTTTTGTGGCTTACCTTGTGAGTGTGTAAACCTCTTTTGAGCACCCTTTGAGCCTTAACCTTTTCTTGAATAAACTTGATAACATTGCCACCCTTTTATTGATCCATTACCCATAATCATCATGACGTGTGGTTTGTTTGAATAGTCAACTTATGCCAAAAGTCTTAGTTGGGGGTGTGGCGAAAAGAAAAGGCAAATCAAGTAATTGCAAAGGAGTCCGTCATGCCCATGTTTTGAGAAAAATAGAACCCCTCCATATAAAAAAAAAGGGAGAAAAAGAAGAAAAAATTGAAGAAGAAAAAGAAAGAAAAAAGAGTCGTGAAATAAAGTTGTGGAAATACAAAGAAAATAGGGTTCCCAATGACTCATGGAAGATGAATAAGAGGTGACTTTTGAGCTTGAATGAAAATGATAAAGAGAAGGAAATAAGGTGTTGTTCATATCACACTTCATGAGGATTTTCAGCCTATAAACCTAAATGATCATACCATTACACTCAGCCCTATTACAAGCCTTGTAAAGACCTTTTTGATCTTGAATGAGCTGAGGCAAAAGTCGATAGGAAAATAAGGGTAAACCTATGGGTGAAATCATGCATTGTGTTTATCTTCGTGAGTTTGAGTGTTGATCTTGATTTCAGAACTTTAAATTGTTGAACTATTGTGTGTGAATATGGAATCATTCTTTGTTTGAGGGCATTGATTTCCTTTGTTGAGCTTGAACTTGCATTTGAAGCAAGTATAGTGAGCCCGAGACTCTTTGATAATGGTGAGTCTCAACTTGAAACTTTGAGTGCACAATTAATCCTTGTATGAGTGAGTTGAGACTTGTTGTGTGCATTCACGATTGAATCTTTTGTAGCACTATTCGAGACATCCTTTTTGAAATGCTGAACTTGAGTTTTACTTGAGGACAAACAAAAGTTTAAGTTGGGGGTGTTGATGAGTCCACAATTTGGACTCTTTTAGGGATTTATTTTAATGGATTTAGTGTCCTCAAATGCATATTTTGTCTCAATAACTAATGTAAATACTTGAATTTCAAGTATTTGAACTTAGGGACAAAACATGGACACTATGGAGGAAAAAGGAACAAGGCAGCCGAAATAACGAAGAAAAGAAGGCCTGAGGATCGCCTAAACTATTGGGCGAGTCGCCGAATGACCTTAATCTCGCCCAAAGTTCCAGTGTGCCAAGCCCTGAAGGACAAAATCAAATAGGCGATAGAAATGAGTAGTCGACGATTCGCCAAACAGTTCCGCGATGTAGTGCCTTATCGCCCAAAGTTACAGTGCTTGAAGTTGCTGAAGGACAATGCATAAAGGAGATGAACTGGACCAAAGGGCGGATCGCCGATCCAACTGTGCCGAGTGATCCTTCGCAGCACAAGTTTTGACAACTATAAATACCTGTTTGAATTTTTAGTTTTATAGAAAGTTTTAGAGGAAGTGAGATATCAAGTTTTATATTTTTCATAACTCAGTTTTAGAACTTAGTTTTTGGAGACTATTTTTCTTAGCTTTTGAAGATTTGAAGACTTCCAATTCCAAGAAATTGGAAGTGGATGTTGAAAATTCTTCATCGTAGACTTGTTTCAAGTGAATACAAATCGGACCTAATTGATTATCATGCAATTTGGTATCAATTTCTTCCCTTTTACTATGTCTAGCTAAACCCCAATTCTTGGGGTGTGATTTTGTGAATATGAGTTGAATTTACTGCTGGGTATTGCTAATTGAATGTTTATTCGCTGTTTAGAGGTGATTTTGTTCAGTAGTTGTGTTTGAATTAAATGAGGTTGTAGTTGCAAATATAATTTTATCTTTATCTTTTTGACTTGCTCGAGAAAGAAGTTTTAAAACCAAAACTACTGAATCGATAGTCTGTGGTTATTGGGTTGTCGTGGGTTCAACTCGAGAGAGTGAATCCTAAACCCTCTCCCACACATTCAGCTCGAGAGAGTGAATGGACTAAGGCGAAGGAAGAAGGTTGTGCTTCATTGCCGCTTATTTGTGTTCGAGATAAACCGATTTGATTCGGTATAAATTGTTCGAGAGAAAATTTACCCCACTAAAGTCTAGCCTAGTTACCAATTTGCAGCGAGTTACTATCAGTAGTATTTACCCAATTGTGTATTTTAGCCCATATTCCTATCACATCCCAAGAATCCCGTCTCCATATTTGCATTTTCGCTTTAGTTGTCATTTTAGTTGATAATTGCTTACAAAACCCCCTTCGGTATTTGATAGTTGTGTCACCCCTTTGATTTATCATGTTTTTACTCGTTAATGTCTATAGCTATAATTAACTTGAACATATTTTTGCTTTTCTATTAATTCTCAATTACAAACCACTCCAGGTTGGGTTATATTACTATTGAACAATCGTGGACGCTTAGTATTGGGTGAAGCGTCCGGATACGTCAAGTCAGGACCCCCCATTGGTTGAGAGCCTGCCTCTTTGGAAAGACGTGCACCTACCATATTAGAGGTGGCAGCTTTTTTGACAGCTGTCTTGTCGTCCTTTCACATACACAGTCTTGCAGGGATCAGGTCCCTTGCAAACTTTTCTTGGTGAGTTCTTGAGAAGACTTGTTGGCTCTCCCTCCTTTTGAATGAATGAATTAATTTGTTGTTTGTCATGTTGACTAAGTCAACCATAAAGAGTTATTGACCGTTGGACAAATAACCTCGTTCATTCTGATTGGTGTTGTACGCTGACGCCTCACCAACCTCTGACAGGACAGCTTTGCAATTATACACCATTATAAATCTAGACGAGAGAACTCTGCCAGGGACCGGATCCCTACATTTGTGAGACAGAAACAGACAGTCTCATCCGCTCTTCCTGTTGGTGCTTAACACTGCACTTTTCACCTACCACCTGACATGACAGCTTTACAGTTGTACCCCATTTGAATCTGGACAAGAACACTCTGCCAGAGACCAGGTCCCTGCATTAGTGAGGATCATCAAAACACCTAGAATATAACAAGTTGTCGTCAATGACTTAAGGCTGTTAGGAATAAATCTGATGGGCACGAGATGCTATTTTTTTTATTTTTTTTGCCAATTGGTGGAGCAGCAAGATGGAGCTGTCAATAGGGCCCTCCTCCTTTCATTTTTATCTTACCTACACCTTATCTTGTCGTAATTCACCAACATCACAAGATCACCGACACATGCTACATTAGATACAATACATTAGATACAAACCTGACTATTTACATCATGGACATAATTATCTGCTAATCATTGTGAGAATAATAAAGTCAGTCTAATTTGCTTCAAATTAAGAAGTTGCTATTGTTGTAGAACTATTTGCTATTTGCCTTGGAAACCTAGAAACAGTGAAGAATAAAAGAACTGGTAAATAATATTACCATTACATGATTAGTCCAAACAAATAAGGGGAATTTTTATTTATCTATACATAACAAAAATTACACATTTCCCAGTCTTACAATATCTCATACCTTTCACAACATAACAACAATTCAGTAAGAAAAAGTTTACATCACTCAAATTCTCAGGACCAACTTTTCACACTTGAAGAAGAGGAGAACTGGAAACCAGCCAAAACAGGAATAGGTAAGGAAAAAGACATCATAAAGAACTGAATACATAAACTTATATTTTTCCTAGTTGCTAACAAACAAATCCTCACATCACGATTTCAGGTTTCAATATACTGGATTTGATCTCCTTGTGGGGTAAAACTACACCTCCATTGCTGTAAATTTCATCACAAACATGGACATCTTCCCCGAGAATGGTCATGTTCTCAACACGAGCCCATTGTCCAACAGTAGAGTGCCAGCCAATGATGCTACCTGAGATGCATGCATGTTTCTTGATGCGGACTCCTCGCATCACAGTGCAACGGGAGAGTCTAACTCCAGACTCAATCACACAACCAGAACCAATTGCAACATCTGGTCCTATCAAACAACCCTCTCCAATCTTGGCAGATTCATCCACTATGACATTTCCGACAATGTGTGGTCCTGAAGCCAATTTAGGTGAAGAGTGTTTCTTTAAAGAGTCCAGATAGAGTCTGAGGCCAGTAATGTAATCTCTTGGTTGGCCAACGTCCATCCAAAATCCAGGTAGCACCATTGCATACAGTTTCTTCTCTGCTGCAATTTTTGGAAAAACCTCTTTCTCAATTGATGTTGGCCGTAATTGAATTCTGTCTAGGACAGAAGGGTTCAGCAGGTAAAATCCAGCATTGATCTTGTTGCCAACAAATAACTTTGGCTTCTCCACAAATCTCTCTACTTGCCCAGTGGATTCTTCCATGACAACAACACCATATTTAGAAGGCTCATCCACCTACATTAACCAGTGAATATTTACCTTAAGTATTCAGCATTGCCTCAGAGATGTTGAAATATCCAAAAAGAAGTTCAATTCCAACAGAATAATAACTACGAAAAATTTACCTTGGTCACCATCAAAGAAGCCTCACCACCGTGGGATTTGTGGAATTGAATCATCTCCTTAAATGGATATTCACTGATAACATCACTGTTAAGAACAAAAAATGGTTCACCAGAGTCATCTATCAGCTTATCTCTAGCCAAAGCAAGGGGACCAGCAGTGCCAAGTGGTTCAGTTTCTTGAGAACAGGTGATCTTGATTCCAAGGCTTGCCTCAAATTCTTTCAAGAAGTTCAGCATCACCTGTATCAAAAGACGCTTGTATTGTGTTAATTTACAAGTAACTAGCTGCACTAGAATCTCCAATAATTGCAAATTCTGTGATGGGTAAGAAATTGACCTCAGGTTGGTAGTTAATAGCCAGTACAACTTCGGTTACTCCAACAGCCTTGAGAGCCTCAATCTGAAGACAAAGCTTTTATTTTAGAAAGAAAAAGAGTACAAATAAATAAATAACACGTCGATACGCTTTGCTTGTTTATTTGGATTGATGATAGGGCAGAGGTTGGGGGAGCCTCTTTACAGGAAATTCAGAACATAACACACATATGAGGATTCTCTAGCAATGACAGGATATATAGAATGAGATGTTTAACACTGCAATTTGAAACTGTTGATGATATCTACAACACCAAATTCTCTTATCTGATAACAAGCTAAGTGCAAACAAAAATAACGAGTTGGAAAAAATCACAATCCAAAGCATGATGAATATTGTGTAAAGTAGGTACCTGATGCAAAATCATTGGTTTGTTAGCAAATTCGACAAGTGGCTTTGGGACGCTGAGGGTGAGTGGCCTGAGCCGAGTACCGAACCCTCCAACAAGGATAAGTGCCTTCATCTTGAGATATCAAAATTCCTGCTTATAATCAATCATAATTAAGATATTAGAGAAGAAAGATGGGACATTCTGCTCTCAATCCATCAGACCAAAGTTTTCTACACTCGAAGAAATTCATATCCTATTGTTCTAGAGACCGGAAAATTGCTTATTCCCCTGAAAGCTGCATAGGCTGATCCATCTACACAACTATATCAGCAACTTCACTTTGAGAAAAAAAACAGCCTCACGCATCAGATCCAAGGGAGTACGTTACAGAATTAGTAAACTTCCATACAATCATTTGTTAATTAATAGGAAAAGCTATCACCGAACCAAAAGATGAGGCAAATTGCAAGCACATTATCAAATTATCCAGAAAAATCGAAATCGAGAAGAAAAGAGAGAAATTCACCTTTAAGAATTGTAGATCGAGAAAATCCAAAGACTGAATTGAAGAATGAGTGGACTCAAGTCAGAGAGAGAGACCCAACCGAACAAACAAGAAAGAATAAGAGGGGAGGGGGAGTGAGTGTGTTTAGGGAGTTTGTTAGAAGATCAATCGGTGTTAGAAAAGCCACTTGTAATAGATGGAGATATATATACACATAAACACCTCTCCCCTGTAAATCTATATGTAACTAACAAGTAACCATAGACTCTTTTTGTTTTTTAGCACTAAGAAATCTGTTGGCGTCCAATTCAGTTTATAACATTAATTACTCTTCTCTCCGTCTTTGACTTATTTTAACTTGACACAAAATTTAAGAAAATAATAAGGGACTCTAAATTGAACATACAAAGTTATTCTTCGATCTTATCCTCTTAGACATGTAAAAAGTTGAAATTAAAAAATAGATAAAAAACTAAATTAAAACAAAACTAGGTCAAATAAGTTAATTTTTCCATTTACTTAAAAATGTGTGTTAATATCTGAGTTGGCAATATAGAGAATGCTGATTGGCTCTTGCTTCTAATTACAGCAGGGTAATCATGAGGTTGACGTGTACTTTACCTTGGTGGTCAAACATCTAAGGTATTATAAAATCCATAGGATTTATTTTATTTTTAATATATAAAGTCCAGTCATACTTTTTTTAAATAATCTTTATAAGGATATTTTTAAGTCTCCCTATTTTCATTTTATAAATAATAGTTCTGCCGACAGTATTTATAAATATTTAACTTCAGTATTTTAAATATTGGTGAAGTATATATTAAAAAAATTACTTAAGAAGTTTATAAGCTAAATAATAATATTCACTTACCAATCACTAATTTTTTTCCTACAGAAAAACAGAATTTCAATTTTCAAATTTAACTTTAACTATGTTTTTTCTTATCATAAATCAAATATTGTGTCTAAGCACTTACTAATTAATGTTTCATTTTTCTTAATCATATAGTACCCCTGTTGGTGTATGTTGATCTCAGAATACTTTACCTTTTTAATTTAGACCATCTCTAGGGGGCGGGGGGCATATTGAAATCTGGTAAGTGTTTTTGAATGTCACAATTAGATAACAATGTGTCTACTTGTTAATTTTGACTTAACAACGTAATGTGATTATTAATTATTTATAGTGAAAAGTAATTATGTAAAAAACTCTAGTATTATTGGAAAACATTCAATGTTTTTGCACAATATTTATTGTAGAAATGTAATTATGTAAGTAACATGGAATGATTATAAATGAATGCAATCAAAATACTACTCATAGTTTCATAGCTAGACAATTTTCATTTGTTTTATTTTAATTAATAAAAAACAGCTCATGTGGTCATATTCATTTAAAAGGGAAAAAAAAAATTAGTTTCATGAATATTTTTAACTTTATAATTGTTTAGTGTAAAATGAAAAAGAATCATAAATTTTTTCTTTAATGTAAAGCTTCTAAAATGGCAAATACTAGTTATGTTCATTTTTATTCGTACATTTGGAGTTTCGACGTCTCCTAAGAGACAATGATTTATATAAATATTTTATTATAATATCTATATTAATTGATGTTTATTCTTAGATCTTGCAAAATGATTTGTTGAATAAGTAATTTATTAATGTTACGCATAGAACATGAATTATTTTTTTTGATATGCTAAAAGTGACAAGTGAAAATTTACTTTTAGTATATAGCCAAGTAAAAGTGAATGACTGAAGTAATTTGAGACAACTATTTATTTTCAAAATAAATAAATAAAAACACTACAAGTAATTTGAGATAGAAGAAATATATCTAACATAGCACATTGCACCACATAATCGTACTTTTAGTTTACACTCACACAATTAATATATTTTTCTAAAATAATATTTATACACCTAATATACAATAGTATACATTATATAATAAACAATATTTTAATCTTGTGTGTATATAAAATATGTCTATACATACTCTTACACTATAATATAAAATTTTATAATGTTGACTCAATTTAATTAAGATTGGACTAAGTAATATGGGATATAAAAATCTCTCAAACTTTTAAGGGGTATGAGGGTATCCATATTTTGTAAAACTCTAAATTACCACCAAGCCTTTTAGGTTCCATTATATTTTTTTCTTTATATCAATTCATGAGGAAATTGAGACCTAAAGGAAAGCTCCTAAAAAAGAAGTGACACAATTTTCCTACAAAGGATAAGAAATGAGTTACTCTCACGAAAAAAGAAAAATAAAGAAAAGCAGACGTATCACATTTTAAAACACTTCTAAAATAAACAAATTTTAAATTTTAACCAAACATGTTCATAGGAAAAATGCTGCCTGTGCAGCGAATTTTCTTTTTTTTTTTAAAACAATTTACAAAATCGCTGATAGAGTAGCAATTTTCAGATTTTTTTTTTAAAGAAAATAATTTCTTTTAACAAAATTACTAACAAAGTAGTGATTTTGTTGAAAAGTCACCTTTGGTTAAACTAAAAATTGAATGGCGTTTTACGTATTTTGGAGGAAAAAAGTGATAAAATCCTCCGAACTTCATTAAAATTTATCTTTGTGGTAGTGATATGTTTGCCAATTGCCACTTAAATCTAATTAGGCTTTATTTTGTTTTCATTAAGTTTAAGACGTCTCAATCTGAATGCACATGCATCTGAATATTGAAATGTACATTAATTTTTAGAGGTCTGAATTTGAATATTAAGATGTTGATTAAGATCTGAATACTAAATAGTTAAGCCCGTTTGTTTTCTCAACATTTGAATGTGTAAAATTATTTTTCTTTGAACAAAATTAATATATATATTTTTAAAAAAATACTAAATTGATCTAATATTATATTATA
>NW_026020441.1:1487842-1579562 GCF_900185275.1 Solanum verrucosum
CTTTAGTTCTTGAATTACACATGCTAGGTCAGATATTTCAGTATTCAGTTTACATGCCTCAGTTTTATGAATGCATCATTATCAGATTTAATTGTTGCATTCTCAGTTTTGCATGTTCAGTTTCGAGCTATTCCAGTATTTACAAAAAATTCAGTCATAACCAGTTAAACTACTTAATTCATTGGGAGTAGCATAATACCGAGTTGGACTAGGGTTTTCAGCGTACCCATATAGTCCCAGAAAACTACGAGCCACGTAGGTGTAAGTCCCCTCTGTGGTGCAACATCAGTTTAGTGATCACGCCAGCATGCTCTATACCTCTGGCAGGGTATATTGGGTCCCTCTCGATGGCGTATACATCGGACTCCACATTTAGCTCATGTGGTTTTATGTCGGGTTATTAGTAGCTCCCACAGTTCAGTCAGACTCTATTGCATTGACCATATTTCAGTACAGTCAGTATTCAGTCTCAGCATGTTATAAATTTGGTCATTGCATCAGTTAGCTCAGTATTCAGTATTTTCAGTATCTATATCATGTTCAGATTATTTCATTGCTTATTGCTTTGTTCAGTTATATGTTCTTTCAGCTTTACTCCATCCTGCATGCTCAGTACCCTTCAAGTACTGACGCATACGTGCGCTAATCTTCTCGTGATGTAGGTTCAGGTTCTCAGCATCCAGATCACGCTTAGATCGGTTCCCGATCTCCAGTTCAGCAGAATCAGTGGTGAGTCCTCATTCTCCGAGGACAATAGTCATGAGTTTCATTTCAGTATTTAGTCCCTTTAGTTTCAGTTTTTGCTAGATCTAGTTGGGCAATGTCCCAACATTTCTAGTCAGTTTAGAGGCTTATTTCAGACATAGTTAGATTCAGCTTAGTGTTTTTGAGTTTGATATTTCTTTTGTATTAAACTCTCAGATTTCATAATTCAGTTACAGTATATGGGATTCCCCATCTTTTCAGATGTATTTATGAATTAGCTTCCGCATCAGTTTATTATCTTTAGTATGCTCATGATCATGCCAGCAGGGTTAGCTTGGGATCACTTGTGGTCCTAGGTCCCGTGTCCGCGTCTTGGGGTAGCTTGGGGTTAAGGATTCTAGTTCTGAAACCCCAACTCTTGAGTCAGTTCCTGTAGTCAGTGAGTTTCCAGAAGTGTTCCCAGAAGATCTTCCTGGAGTTCCTCCCGAAAGGGAAATAGACTTTGGAATTGATCTCCTTCCAGATACCCAGCCTATCTCTATCCCTCCTTACAGAATGGCTCCAGCTGAGCTTAAGGAATTGAAAGAGCAGTTGAAAGACCTTCTAGATAAGGGCTTCATCAGACCCAGTATTTCGCCATGGGGTGCACCAGTGTTGTTCGTAAGAAGAAAGATGGTTCTCTCAGAATGTGCATTGACTATAGGCAGTTGAACAAGTCACAATCAAGAATAAGTATCCATCCCCAGGATTGATGACTTGTTTGACCAACTTCAGGGTGCTAGTCATTTCTCAAAGATAGACCTCAGATCAGGTTATCATCAGCTTAGAGTCAGAGATAGTGACATTCCGAAGACAGCCTTCAGAACTCGGTATGGTCATTACGAATTTGTAGTTATGTCATTTGGACTAACCAATGCTCCTGCAGCTTTCATGGATTTGATGAACAGAGTGTTCAAGCAGTACTTGGACTTGTTCGTTATCGTCTTTATTGATGATATCCTCATTTACTCTAGGAATGAGGAAGAACATGCGAGTCATTTGAGAGTTGTTCTGCAAACTCTCAAAGATCGCAGTTTGCAAAATTTAGTAAGTGTGAGTTTTGGTTACAATCAGTTGCCTTCCTTGGGCATATTGTGTCTAGTGAAGGAATTCGAGTAGATTCCCAGAAGATAGAAGCAGTGAAACAATGGCCCAGACCTACCTCTGCTACAGATATCAGAAGTTTCTTGGGTCTAGCAGGCTATTACAGAAGGTTTGTGGAAGGATTTTCATCCATAGCCTCTCCATTGACTAAGTTAACTCAGAAAAAGGTTAAGTTCCAATGGTCAGATGATTGTGAGAAAAGCTTTGCAGAACTGAAAACTAGGTTGACTACAGCTCCTGTCTTGACTCTACCAGAGGGTTCAGATGGTTATGTGATCTATTGTGATGCATCCAGAGTCGGCCTAGGTTGTGTGTTGATGCAGCGAGGTAAGGTTATAGCTTATGCTTCTAGACAACTTAAGGTACATGAGAAGAATTATCCAACTCATGACCTCGAGCTAGCAGCAGTGGTGTTTGCACTTAAGATTTGGAGACATACTTGTATGGTGTTCATGTAGATGTGTTCACAGACCATAAGAGCCTCCAGTATGTATTCACCCAGAAAGAGTTGAATCTTCGCCAGAGAAGATGGCTAGAGTTCCTCAAAGATTATGATATGAGTGTGCATTACCATCCTGGTAAGGCAAATGTAGTAGCAGATGCCCTTAGCAGACTATCTATGGGTAGTGTAGCACATGTTGAGGAAGAAAGAAAAGAGCTAGCAAAGGATGTTCACAGACTTGCTCGCCTAGGAGTTCGTCTTATGAGCATATCAGATGGTGGTGTAACGGTTCAGAATGGGGCAGAATCTTCTTTGGTAGTAGAGGTTAAGGAAAAGCAAGATAGTGATCCAATCTTGCTTGAACTTAAGGGTGCAGTCCACAATCAGAGAGTGGAGGTTTTCTCCCAAGGGGGAGATGGTGTACTTCGCTATCAAGGTAGATTGTGTGTTCCTGATGTGGGTGAATTGAGACAGCATATTCTCGCAGAAGCCCACAATTCCAGATATTCTATTCATCCAGGCGCCACTAAGATGTACCTGATCTGCGGGAAGTCTATTGGTGGAATGGTATGAAAAGAGATATAGCAGATTTTGGCTAAGTGCCCCAATTGCCAGCAAGTAAGGTAGAACATCAGAAACCAGGAGGTATGACTCAAGAGATTGACATTCCTACTTGGAAGTGGGAAGTGATCAACATGGACTTCATCACAGGTTTACCTCGTACTCGCAGACAACATGACTCCATTTGGGTGATTGTTGATAGGGTTACTAAGTCTTCTCGCTTTTTGGCGGTCAAGACTACAGATTCGGCGGAGGATTACGCCAAGCTTTACATTAATGAGATTGTGAGGTTGCATGGGTTCCTTTGTCTATCATCTCAGATAGAGGTCCTCAGTTTACATCTCATTTCTGGAAGTCATTTCAGAAAGGTCTTGGTACTCAGGTTAATCTTAGCACAGCATTTCATCCACAGACGGATGGTCAGGCAGAGCGTACCATTCAGACCTTAGAGGACATGTTGAGAGCTTGTGTGATCGACTTCAAGGGTAGTTGGGATGATCACCTTCCTCTTATTGAGTTCGCCTACAACAATAGTTACCATTCCAGCATTCAGATGGCCCCTTATGAGGCATTATGGGCGTAGATGTAGATCTCCAGTTGGTTGGTTTGAAGTAGGTGAAGCAGCCTTGATAGGACCAGATTCGGTCCTTGATGCTATGGAGAAAGTGCAACTCATTAGAGATAGACTTAAGACTGCTCAGAGTCGCCAGAAGTCTTATGCAGATGTGAGAAGAAGGGAACTAGAGTTCCAAGTTGATGATTGGGTTTTCCTGAAAGTGTCACCTATGAAAGGGGTGATGAGATTTGGCAAGAAAGGAAGCTCAGTCCCAGATATGTAGGCCCTTACCGGATCTTGAAAAGGATTGGTAAAGTGGCTTATGAGTTAGAGTTGCCAGCAGACTTAGCAGCAGTGCATCCAGTCTTTCACATTTCTCTTTTGAAGAAGTGTGTGGGTGATCCAGCATCCATAGTGCCATTAGAGAGTGTGGCCTGAAAGATAGTCCTTTCTTATGAGGATGTACCAGTTGAGATTCTCGATCGTCAGGTTAGAAGGTTGAGAAATAAAGAAGTCGCTTCAGTCAAGGTTTTGTGGAGGAGTCAGTCAGTAGAGGGAGCTACTTGGGAAGCAGAAGCAGCCATGAAGTCCAAGTATCCTCACCTCTTTCCTTCCGATTCCATTCCAGCTTGAGGTAATAGTTCCTCTTCAGTTTTTCAGTCATTCATGCGAAAATTCAGTCTTAGAATCATGTTCCTTCAGTTTGTACTTGCATTTTCAGCGTATTTGCATGTTCTTGGAACTCAGTTCAGTCAGAAATTCAGTTCTCAGTGTTTAGTGGTAGGGATTGCAGCCCTCTCCCTCTATTTCAGCTAGTTTAGTCTTCATTCGAGGACGAATGGTCCCAAGGGGGAGATAATGTAACACCCCGTATTCGAAAAGACGAAAAATGCAGATTTTGAGAAGTTGCAGGTGCAACTTACGGTCACCATCCACGGACCGTAGGTCAGACCACGGCCCCGTGCTGGTCCGTGGTTCGCCACTGCAACCCCTCCCCAGCCAGCTCAGAAAATTGGCTAAGTCTCGACTCACGGACAGACCCACGGTCCGTAGATCAGACCACGGTCCGTGGTCTGTGTCCGTGGATCAAGACCTCCTTTACCCAGCCTCTGACAGAACTACGGTTGACCAGCACGGACCGTCATTCGATCCACGGTCCGTAGGTCTGACCGTAGATCGAAGGTTAGCAGCCAGTTAGCTGAAAATTCTGATGGGTCAACTTCAGATGGTCATAACTTTTAGCACAAAATGAATTATGTGTCCCATGACCTATGGTTAGATAGATAATTGAATTATCTTTCCAACGCCACCGAGTTTGCTAAATTCCGACCTCCGAGTAAAAAGTTATGCTTGTTTTAGTGAAGCCTGTCGGGCAGACTCGACTACGGACCCAATCGACGGACCGTAGATTGACCTACGGCCCGTAGGTCCATCCGTAGTCACTCCGACAGCAGTTAATTCAGGGGTCTTTTGGTCTTTTCCTATTTCGTTTAACCCCTAAGATACGTCGTTTAGACCCTAAATCATGAGGTTTTAATTAGTTTAAGCCTAGAAACATAACTAGAACTTACCTAAGTCAAATCATTAATCAAACTTAGAAAATTAGAAGCAAGAGGAGAAAAAGGTCAAGAACCCTAGTTCAAGAACGCAGCAGGTTTCTTCAGTTCCAGCCCCGAAATCGAAAGATTTCTCCGTGGAATTCGTCACCAGGTATGTGGGATTTCACTAGTGGGTTCCTTTCGCCCATTAGGTCCCTAGAATTCAGTCAGATTCTTGATTCCATGATTATGAACAGACCTAGGGTTTCTAGAATTATAGCAGATCATCATGAATTAGTTATTTAAATGTTCCAAATCAGATTATCATGTTATTGCTCAGTTTATCGCATGAATTTCAGAACCCTAGCTATGTATTTCTTTAGTTCTTGAATTACACATGCTAGGTCAGATATTTCAGTATTCAGTTTTACATGCCTCAGTTTATGAATGCATCATTATCAGATTAATTGTTGCATTCTCAGTTTGCATGTTCAGTTTCGAGCTATCCAGTATTTACAGAAATTCAGTCATAACCAGTTAACTACTTAATTCATTGGGAGTAGCATAATACCGAGTTGGACTAGGGTTTCAGCGTACCCATATAGTCCCAGAACTACGAGCCACGTAGGTGTAAGTCCCCTCTGTGGGCAACATCAGTTTAGTGATCACGCCAGCATGCCTCTATACCTCTGGCAGGGTATATTGGGTCCTCTCGATGGGGCGTATACATCGGACTCCACATTTAGCTCATGTGGTTTTATGTCGGTTATTAGTAGCTCCCACAGTTCAGTCAGACTCTATTGCATTGACCATATTTCAGTACAGTCAGTATTCAGTCTCAGCATGTTATAAATTTGGTCATTGCATCAGTTAGCTCAGTATTCAGTATTTCAGTATCTATATCATGTTCAGATTATTTCATTGCTTTATTGCTTTGTTCAGTTATATGTTATTTCAGCTTTACTCTATCCTGCATGCTCAGTACCTTTCAAGTACTGACGCATACGTGCGCTACATCTTCTCGTGATGTAGGTTCAGGTTCTCAGCATCCAGATCACGCTTAGATCGGTTCCCGATCTCAGTTCAGCAGAATCAGTGGTGAGTCCTCATTCTTCGAGGACAATAGTCATGAGTTTCATTTTCAGTATTTAGTCTTTAGTTTCAGTTTTGCTAGATCTAGTTGGGGCATGTCCCAACATTTCTAGTCAGTTTAGAGGCTTATTTCAGACATAGTTAGATTCAGCTTAGTGTTTTGAGTTTGATATTTCTTTTGTATTAAACTCTCAGATTTGATATATTCAGTTAGTATATGGGTATTCCCCATCTTTTCAGATTTATTTATGAATTAGCTTCCGCATCAGTTTATTATCTTTAGTATGCTCATGATCATGCCAGCAGGGTTAGCTTGGGATCACTTGTGGTCCTAGGTCCCGTGTCCGCGTCTTGGGGTAGCTTGGGGGGTTAAGGATTCCAGTTCTGAAACCCCAACTCTTGAGTCAGTTCCTGTAGTCAGTGAGTTTCCAGAAGTGTTCCCAGAAGATCTTCCTGGAGTTCCTCCCGAAAGGGAAATAGACTTTGGAATTGATCTCCTTCCAGATACCCAGCCTATCTCTATCCCTCCTTACAGAATGGCTCCAGCTGAGCTTAAGGAATTGAAAGAGCAGTTGAAAGACCTTCTAGATAAGGGCTTCATCAGACCCAGTATTTCGCCATGGGGTGCACCAGTGTTGTTCGTAAAAAGAAAGATGGTTCTCTCAGAATGTGCATTGACTATAGGCAGTTGAACAAGGTCACAATCAAGAATAAGTATCCATCCCCAGGATTGATGACTTGTTTGACCAACTTCAGGGTGCTAGTCATTTCTCAAAGATAGACCTCAGATCAGGTTATCATCAGCTTAGAGTCAGAGATAGTGACATTCCGAAGACAGCCTTCAGAACTCGGTATGGTCATTACGAATTTGTAGTTATGTCATTTGGACTAACCAATGCTCCTGCAGCTTTCATGGATTTGATGAACAGAGTGTTCAAGCAGTACTTGGACTTGTTCGTTATCGTCTTTATTGATGATATCCTCATTTACTCTAGGAATGAGGAAGAACATGCGAGTCATTTGAGAGTTGTTCTGCAAACTCTCAAAGATCGCCAGTTATTTGCAAAATTTAGTAAGTGAGTTTTGGTTACAATCAGTTGCTTCCTTGGGCATATTGTGTCTAGTGAAGGAATTCAGTAGATTCCCAGAAGATAGAAGCAGTGAAACAATGGCCCAGACCTACCTCTGCTACAGATATCAGAAGTTTCTTGGGTCTAGCAGGTATTACAGACGGTTTGTGGAAGGATTTTCATCCATAGCCTCTCCATTGACTAAGTTAACTCAGAAAAAGGTTAAGTTCAATGGTCAGATGATTGTGAGAAAAGCTTTGCAGAATGAAAACTAGGTTGACTACAGCTCCTGTCTTGACTCTACCAGAGGGTTCAGATGGTTATGTGATCTATTGTGATGCATCCAGAGTCGGCCTAGGTTGTGTGTTGATGCAGCGAGGTAAGGTTATAGCTTATGCTTCTAGACAACTTAAGGTACATGAGAAGAATTATCCAACTCATGACCTCGAGCTAGCAGCAGTGGTGTTTGCACTTAAGATTTGGAGACACTACTTGTATGGTGTTCATGTAGATGTGTTCACAGACCATAAGAGCCTTCAGTATGTATTCACCCAGAAAGAGTTGAATCTTCGCCAGAGAAGATGGCTTGAGTTCCTCAAAGATTATGATATGAGTGTGCATTACCATCCTGGTAAGGCAAATGTAGTAGCAGATGCCTTAGCAGACTATCTATGGGTAGTGTAGCACATGTTGAGGAAGAAAGAAAAGAGCTAGCAAAGGATGTTCACAGACTTGCTCGCCTAGGAGTTCGTCTTATGAGCATATCAGATGTGTGGTGTAACGGTTCAGAATGGGGCAGAATCTTCTTTGGTAGTAGAGGTTAAGGAAAAGCAAGATAGTGATCCAATCTTGCTTGAACTTAAGGGTGCAGTCCACAATCAGAGAGTGGAGGTTTTCTCCCAAGGGGGAGATGGTGTACTTCGCTATCAAGGTAGATTGTGTGTTCCTGATGTGGGTGAATTGAGACAGCATATTCTCGCAGAAGCCCACAATTCCAGATATTCTATTCATCCAGGCGCCACTAAGATGTACCGATCTGCGGGAAGTCTATTGGTGGAATGGTATGAAAAGAGATATAGCAGACTTTGTGGCTAAGTGCCCCAATTGCCAGCAAGTAAGGTAGAACATCAGAAACCAGGAGGTATGACTCAAGAGATTGACATTCCTACTTGGAAGTGGGAAGTGATCAACATGGACTTCATCACAGGTTTACCTCGTACTCGCAGACAACATGACTCCATTTGGGTGATTGTTGATAGGGTTACTAAGTCTTCTCGCTTTTTGGCGGTCAAGACTACAGATTCGGCGGAGGATTACGCCAAGCTTTACATTAATGAGATTGTGAGGTTGCATGGAGTTCCTTTGTCTATCATCTCAGATAGAGGTCCTCAGTTTACATCTCATTTCTGGAAGTCATTTCAGAAAGGTCTTGGTACTCAGGTTAATCTTAGCACAGCATTTCATCCACAGACGGATGGTCAGGCAGAGCGTACCATTCAGACCTTAGAGGACATGTTGAGAGCTTGTGTGATCGACTTCAAGGGTAGTTGGGATGATCACCTTCCTCTTATTGAGTTCGCCTACAACAATAGTTACCATTCCAGCATTCAGATGGCCCCTTATGAGGCATTGTATGGGCGTAGATGTAGATCTCCAGTTGGTTGGTTTGAAGTAGGTGAAGCAGCCTTGATAGGACCAGATTCGGTCCTTGATGCTATGGAGAAAGTGCAACTCATTAGAGATAGACTTAAGACTGCTCAGAGTCGCCAGAAGTCTTATGCAGATGTGAGAAGAAGGGAACTAGAGTTCCAAGTTGATGATTGGGTTTTCTGAAAGTGTCACCTATGAAAGGGGTGATGAGATTTGGCAAGAAAGGAAAGCTCAGTCCCAGATATGTAGGCCCTTACCGGATCTTGAAAAGGATTGGTAAAGTGGCTTATGAGTTAGAGTTGCCAGCAGACTTAGCAGCAGTGCATCCAGTCTTTCACATTTCTCTTTTGAAGAAGTGTGTGGGTGATCCAGCATCCATAGTGCCATTAGAGAGTGTGGCCGTGAAAGATAGCCTTTCTTATGAGGATGTACCAGTTGAGATTCTCGATCGTCAGGTTAGAAGGTTGAGAAATAAAGAAGTCGCTTCAGTCAAGGTTTTGTGGAGGAGTCAGTCAGTAGAGGGAGCTACTTGGGAAGCAGAAGCAGCCATGAAGTCCAAGTATCCTCACCTCTTTCCTTCCGATTCCATTCCAGCTTGAGGTAATAGTTCCTCTTCAGTTTTTCAGTCATTCATGCGAAAATTCAGTCTTAGAATCATGTTCCTTCAGTTTGTACTTGCATTTTCAGCGTATTTGCATGTTCTTGGAACTCAGTTCAGTCAGAAATTCAGTTCTCAGTGTTTAGTGGTAGGGATTGCAGCCCTCTCCCTCTATTTCAGCTAGTTTAGTCTTCATTCGAGGACGAATGGTCCCAAGGGGGAGATAATGTAACACCCCGTATTCGAAACAGACAAAAATGCAGATTTTGAGAAGTTGCAGGTGCAACTTACGGTCACCATCCACGGACCGTAGGTCAGACCACGGCCCGTGCTGGTGGTCCGTGGTTCGCCACTGCAACCCCTCCCCAGCCAGCTCAGAAAATTGGTAAGTCTCGACTCACGGACAGACCCACGGTCCGTAGATCAGACCACGGTCCGTGGTCTGTGTCCGTGGATCAGACCTCCTTTACCCAGCCTCTGAACAAACTACGGTTGACCAGCACGGACCGTCATTCGATCCACGGTCCGTAGGTCTGACCGTAGATGAAGGTTAGCAGCCAGTTAGCTGAAAATTCTGATGGGTCAACTTCAGATGGTCATAACTTTTAGACAAAATGAATTATGTGTCCCATGACCTATGGTTAGATAGATAATTGAATTATCTTTCCAACGCCACCGAGTTTGCTAAATTCCGACCTCCGAGTAAAAAGTTATGCTTGTTTTAGTGAAGCCCTGTCGGGCAGACTCGACTACGGACCCAATCTACGGACCGTAGATTGACCTACGGCCGTAGGTCCATCCGTAGTCACTCCGACAGCAGTTAATTCAGGGGTCTTTTGGTCTTTTCCTATTTCGTTTAACCCCTAAGATACGTCGTTTAGACCCTAAATCATGAGGTTTTAATTAGTTTAAGCCTAGAAACATAACTAGAACTTACCTAAGTCAAATCATTAATCAAAACTTAGAAAAATTAGAAGCAAGAGAGGAGAAAAAGGTCAAGAACCCTAGTTCAAGAACGCAGCAGGTTTCTTCAGTTCCAGCCCCGAAATCGAAAGATTTCTCCGTGGAATTCGTCACCAGGTATGTGGGATTTCACTAGTGGGTTCCTTTCGCCCATTAGGTCCCTAGAATTCAGTCAGATTCTTGATTCCATGATTATGAACAGACCTAGGGTTTCTAGAATTATAGCAGATCATCATGAATTAGTTATTTAAATGTTCCAAATCAGATTATCATGTTATTGCTCAGTTTATCGCATGAATTTCAGAACCCTAGCTATGTATTTCTTTAGTTCTTGAATTACACATGCTAGGTCAGATATTTCAGTATTCAGTTTTACATGCCTCAGTTTATGAATGCATCATTATCAGATTAATTGTTGCATTCTCAGTTTGCATGTTCAGTTTCGAGCTATCCAGTATTTACAGAAATTCAGTCATAACCAGTTAACTACTTAATTCATTGGGAGTAGCATAATACCGAGTTGGACTAGGGTTTCAGCGTACCCATATAGTCCCAGAACTACGAGCCACGTAGGTGTAAGTCCCCTCTGTGGGCAACATCAGTTTAGTGATCACGCCAGCATGCCTCTATACCTCTGGCAGGGTATATTGGGTCCTCTCGATGGGGCGTATACATCGGACTCCACATTTAGCTCATGTGGTTTTATGTCGGTTATTAGTAGCTCCCACAGTTCAGTCAGACTCTATTGCATTGACCATATTTCAGTACAGTCAGTATTCAGTCTCAGCATGTTATAAATTGGTCATTGCATCAGTTAGCTCAGTATTCAGTATTTCAGTATCTATATCATGTTCAGATTATTTCATTGCTTTATTGCTTTGTTCAGTTATATGTTCTTTCAGCTTTACTCTATCCTGCATGCTCAGTACCTTTCAAGTACTGACGCATACGTGCGCTACATCTTCTCGTGATGTAGGTTCAGGTTCTCAGCATCCAGATCACGCTTAGATCGGTTCCCGATCTTCAGTTCAGCAGAATCAGTGGTGAGTCCTCATTCTCGGAGGACAATAGTCATGAGTTTATTTCAGTATTTAGTCTTTAGTTTCAGTTTTGCTAGATCTAGTTGGGGCATGTCCCAACATTTCTAGTCAGTTTAGAGGCTTATTTCAGACATAGTTAGATTCAGCTTAGTGTTTTGAGTTTGATATTTCTTTTGTATTAAACTCTCAGATTTCATATATTCAGTTATAGTATATGGGTATTCCCCATCTTTTCAGATTTATTTATGAATTAGCTTCCGCATCAGTTTATTATCTTTAGTATGCTCATGATCATGCCAGCAGGGTTAGCTTGGGATCACTTGTGGTCCTAGGTCCCGTGTCCGCGTCTTGGGGGTAGCTTGGGGGTTAAGGATTCCAGTTCTGAAACCCCAACTCTTGAGTCAGTTCCTGTAGTCAATGAGTTTCTAGAAGTGTTCCCAGAAGATCTTCCTGGAGTTCCTCCCGAAAGGGAAATAGACTTTGGAATTGATCTCCTTCCAGATACCCAGCCTATCTCTATCCCTCCTTACAGAATGGCTCCAGCTGAGCTTAAGGAATTGAAAGAGCAGTTGAAAGACCTTCTAGATAAGGGCTTCATCAGACCTAGTATTTCGCCATGGGGTGCACCAGTGTTGTTCGTGAAGAAGAAAGATGGTTCTCTCAGAATGTGCATTGACTATAGGCAGTTGAACAAGGTCACAATCAAGAATAAGTATCCTATCCCCAGGATTGATGACTTATTTGACCAACTTCAGGGTGCTAGTCATTTCTCAAAGATAGACCTCAGATCAGGTTATCATCAGCTTAGAGTCAGAGATAGTGACATTCCGAAGACAGCCTTCAGAACTCGGTATGGTCATTATGAATTTGTAGTTATGTCATTTGGACTAACCAATGCTCCTGCAGCTTTCATGGATTTGATGAACAGAGTGTTCAAGCAGTACTTAGACTTGTTCGTTATCGTCTTTATTGATGATATCCTCATTTACTCTAAGAATGAGGAAGAACATGCGAGTCATTTGAGAGTTGTTCTGCAAACTCTCAAAGATCGTCAATTGTTTGCAAAATTTAGTAAGTGTGAGTTTTGGTTACAATCAGTTGCTTTCCTTGGGCATATTGTGTCTAGTGAAGGAATTCGAGTAGATTCCCAGAAGATAGAAGCAGTGAAACAATGGCCCAGACCTACCTCTGCTACAGATATCAGAAGTTTCTTGGGTCTAGCAGGCTATTACAGACGGTTTGTGGAAGGATTTTCATCCATAGCCTCTCCATTGACTAAGTTAACTCAGAAAAAGGTTAAGTTCCAATGGTCAGATGATTGTGAGAAAAGCTTTGCAGAACTGAAAACTAGGTTGACTACAGCTCCTGTCTTGACTCTACCAGAGGGTTCAGATGGTTATGTGATCTATTGTGATGCATCCAGGGTCGGCCTAGGTTGTGTGTTGATGCAGCGAGGTAAGGTTATAGCTTATGCTTCTAGACAGCTTAAGGTGCATGAGAAGAACTACCCAACTCATGACCTCGAGCTAGCAGCAGTGGTGTTTGCACTTAAGATTTGGAGACATTACTTGTATGGTGTTCACGTAGATGTGTTCACAGACCATAAAAGCCTTCAATATGTGTTCACCTAGAAAAAGTTGAATCTTCGCCAGAGAAGGTGGCTAGAGTTCCTCAAAGATTATGATATGAGTGTGCATTACCATCCTGGTAAGGCAAATGTAGTAGCAGATGACCTTAGCAGACTATCCATGGGTAGTGTAGCACATGTTGAGGAAGAAAAGAGAGAGCTAGCAAAGGATGTTCATAGACTTGCTCGCCTAGGAGTTCGTCTTATGAGCATATCAGATGGTGGTGTAACGGTTCAGAATGGGGCAGAATCTTCTTTGGTAGTGGAGGTTAAGGAAAAGCAAGACAGTGATCCAATCTTGCTTGAACTTAAGGGTGCAGTCCACAATCAGAGAGTGGAGGTTTTCTCCCAAGGGGGAGATGGTGTACTTCGCTATCAAGGTAGATTGTGTGTTCCTGATGTGGGTGAATTGAGACAACATATTCTCGCAGAAGCCCACAATTCCAGATATTCTATTCATCCAGGCGCCACTAAGATGTACCGTGATCTACGGAAAGTCTATTGGTGGACTGGTATGAAAAGAGATATAGCAGATTTTGTGGCTAAGTGCCCCAATTGCCAGCAAGTAAAGGTAGAACATCAGAAACCAGGAGGTATGACTCAAGAAATTGACATTCCTACTTGGAAGTGGGAAGTGATCAATATGGACTTCGTCACAGGTTTACCTCGTACTCGCAGACAACATGACTCCATTTGGGTGATTGTTGATAGGGTTACTAAGTCTTCTCGCTTTTTGGCGGTCAAGACTACAGATTCGGCGGAGGATTACGCCAAGCTTTACATTAATGAGATTGTGAGGTTGCATGGAGTTCCTTTTTCTATCATCTCAGATAGAGGTCCTCAGTTTACATCTCATTTCTGGAAGTCATTTCAGAAAGGTCTTGGTACTCAGGTTAATCTTAGCACAGCATTCCATCCACAGACGGATGGTCAGGCAGAGCGTACCATTCATACCTTAGAGGACATGTTGAGAGCTTGTGTGATCGACTTCAAGGGTAGTTGGGATGATCACCTTCCTCTTATTGAGTTCGCCTACAACAATAGTTACCATTCCAGCATTCAGATGGCCCCTTATGAGGCATTATATGGGCGTAGATGTAGATCTCCAGTTGGTTGGTTTGAAGTAGGTGAAGCAGCCTTGATAGGACCAGATTCGGTCCTTGATGCTATGGAGAAAGTGCAACTCATTAGAGATAGACTTAAGACTGCTCAGAGTCGCCAGAAGTCTTATGCAGATGTGAGAAGAAGGGAACTAGAGTTCCAAGTTGATGATTGGGTTTTCTTGAAAGTGTCACCTATGAAAGGGGTGATGAGGTTTGGCAAGAAAGGGAAGCTCAGTCCCAGATATGTAGGCCCTTACCGGATCTTGAAAAGGATTGGTAAAGTGGCTTATGAGTTAGAGTTGCCAGCAGACCTAGCAGCAGTGCATCCAGTTTTTCATATTTCTCTTTTGAAGAAGTGTGTGGGTGATCCAGCACCCATAGTGCAATTAGAGAGTGTGGCCGTGAAAGATAGTCTTTCTTATGAGGATGTACCAGTTGAGATTCTCTATCGTCAGGTTAGAAGGTTGAGAAATAAAGAAGTCACTTCAGTCAAGGTTTTGTGGAGGAGTCAGTCAGTAGAGGGAGCTACTTGGGAAGCAGAAGCAGCCATGAAGTCCAAGTATCCTCACCTCTTTCCTTCCGATTCCATTCCAACTTGAGGTAATAGTTCCTCTTCAGTCTTTCAGTCATTCATGCGAAAATTCAGTCTTAGAATCATGTTCCTTCAGTTGGTACTTGCATTTTCAGCGTATTTGCATGTCCTTGGAACTCAGTTCAGTCAGAAATTCAGTTCTCAGTGTTTAGTGGTAGGGATTGCAGCCCTCTCCCTCTATTTCAGCTAGTTTAGTCTTCATTAGAGGACGAATGGTCCCAAGGGGGAGATAATGTAACACCCCGTATCCGAAACAGACAAAAAAATGCAGATTTTGAGAAGTTGCAGGTGCAACCTACAGTTGCCATCCACGGACCGTAGGTCAGACCACGGCCCGTGCTGGTGGTCCGTGGTTCGCCACTGCAACCCCTCCCCAGCCAGCTCAGAAATTTGGTTAAGTCTCGACTCACGGACAGATCCACGGTCCGTAGATCAGACCACGGTCCGTGGTCTGTGTCCGTGGATCAAGACCTCCTTTACCCAGCCTCTGACAGGAACTACGGTTGACCAGCACAGACCGTCGTTCGATCCACGGTCCGTAGGTCTGACCGTAGATCGAAGGTTAGCAGCCAGTTAGCTGAAAATTCTGATGGGTCAACTTCAGATGGTCATAACTTTTAGTACAAAATGAATTATGTGTCCCATGACCTATGGTTAGATAGATAATTGAATTATCTTTCCAACGCCACCGAGTTTGCTAAATTCCGACCTCCGAGTAAAAAGTTATGCTTGTTTTAGTGAAGCCCTGTCGGGCAGACTCGAACTACGGACCCAATCTACGGACCGTAGATTGACCTACGGCCCGTAGGTCCATTCCGTAGATCACTCCGACAGCAGTTAATTCAGGGGTCCTTTGGTCTTTTCCTATTTCGTTTAACCCCTAAGATACGTCGTTTAGACCCTAAATCATGAGGTTTTAATTAGTTTAAACCTAGAAACATAACTAGAACTTACCTAAGTCAATTCATTAAATCAAAACTTAGAAAATTAGAAGCTAGAGAGGAGAAAAAGGTCAAGAACCCTAGTTCAAGAACGCAGCAAGGTTCCTTCAGTTCCAGCCCCGAAATCGAAAGATTTCTCCGTGAAATTCGTCACCAGGTATGTGGGATTTCACTAGTGGGTTCCTTTCGCCCATTAGGTCCCTAGAATTCAGTCAGATTCTTGATTCCATGATTATGAACAGACCTAGGGTTTCTAGAATTATAGCAGATCATCATTAATTAGTTATTTAAATGTTCCAAATCAGATTATCATGTTATTGCTCAGTTTATCGCATGAATTTCAGCACCCTAGCTATGTATTTCTTCAGTTCTTGAATTACACATGCTAGGTCAGATATTTCAGTATTCAGTTTTACATGCCTCAGTTTATGAATGCATCATTATCAGATTAATTGTTGCATTCTCAGTTTGCATGTTCAGTTTCGAACTATCCAGTATTTACAGAAATTCAGTCATAACCAGTTAACCAGTTAATTCATTGGGAGTAGCATAATACCGAGTTGGACTAGGGTTTCAGCGTACCCATATAGTCCCAGAACTACGAGCCACGTAGGTGTAAGTCCCCTCTGTGGGCAACATCAGTTTAGTGATCACGCCAGCATGCCTCTATACCTCTGGCAGGGTATATTGGGTCCTCTCGATGGGGCGTATACATCGGACTCCACATTTAGCTCATGTGGTTTTATGTCGGTTATTAGTAGCTCCCACAGTTCAGTCAGACTCTATTGCATTGACCATATTTCAGTACAGTCAGTATTCAGTCTCAGCATGTTATAAATTTGGTCATTGCATCAGTTAGCTCAGTATTCAGTATTTTCAGTATCTATATCATGTTCAGATTATTTCATTGCTTTATTGCTTTGTTCAGTTATATGTTCTTTCAGCTTTACTCCATCCTGCATGCTCAGTACCCTTCAAGTACTGACGCATACGTGCGCTACATCTTCTCGTGATGTAGGTTCAGGTTCTCAGCATCCAGATCACGCTTAGATCGGTTCCCGATCTCCAGTTCAGCAGAATCAGTGGTGAGTCCTCATTCTCCGAGGACAATAGTCATGAGTTTCATTTCAGTATTTAGTCCTTTAGTTTCAGTTTTTGCTAGATCTAGTTGGGGCATGTCCCAACATTTCTAGTCAATTTAGAGGCTTATTTCAGACATAGTTAGATTCAGCTTAGTATTTGAGTTTGATAACTTCTTTGTATTAAACTCTCAGATTTGATATATTCAGTTATAGTATATGGGTATTCCTCATCTCTTCAGATTTATTTATGAATTAGCTTCCGCATCAGTTTATTTTCTTTAGTATGCTCATGATCATGCCAGCAGGGTTAGCTTGGGATCACTTGTGGTCCTAGGTCCCGTGTCCGCGTCTCGGGGGTAGCTCGGGGCGTGACATAAGTGATGATTGTTATTTTCAAGTTTATGTATGTATGCAAACTGTCTTTATAGTGAATCTTGTACAATGCATGTTGGGAAAAGCATAAGAGTTGAACGTGAAATAATAAATTGTTGACAACCTCATGCAAATGAAGGTGTTTTGTTTATTTGTATTTACAAGTGTGGTTGTATTTCTTCGTGATTGTGATTGTGCCTGTGTGACTAATGGTTGACTCAAATATCACGCCTGGTATGTTCTAACAGTTGACTCGATATCACACTTGGTACGAGATATCTCTATGATTGACTTGAGTACCACGCCGATACAAATTAATAAAGATTGACTCTGATACTACGCCTTCTACAGATATTAACGATTGGCTCGGGTACCAGGCGCATACTTGACTATTCTCTTGTATATTGATTCTATGAGCGAATCAGGTTTACTTCTTATACTATGGTTATTATATATTGGTCCTGAGGGGCCGAGATTTGTGTTTAAATGATGGGATATTTCTTGTGTAGATCGGAATTGTATCTTAAACACTGTAGATGGTGTTTAGGGACCCTTGGGTGATTGCTTGATAGGTGTGATGTATCATGTATGACTTGATGTAATGGTTGTAATCATGTGGGACATGTTCCTGTGAATGTTAAGTTTGGGTAAGGACTGAGAGTCAGGATTATGTTTCTAGCGGAAGTTATAAGGGTAGGTTTTCTATTTTACTAAGTTATAGTTAAGAAGAATAATTTAAAAATACAATTTAAATTGAGGATATAATTTGAGCATGTATTTGATAAAAAAAACTCATTTATACATGAGTTGTTGAAGTTAATAATTAGAAATAATCTAACAATAGATCTTGAGATCAATGTCTCTTGCGACATCATAGGAGTAGCTGTCAAAAGCTATATATAAATCCCAAGGATCTAGCTATAGGATCTTTAAACAACATAAAGGTATATAACTCTATTTTTTTAAAAAAAAATTCATTAGCTCAAAATTCAAATGTAGAGGTAGCTATCAAATGTAAAACATTAACAAAAATTACAAAAGAATATAATATTCAGTAATTCTATTAAGCTCCTCATGTTAATATGAAACTATGTTCCAAATTTGACAAAATATTGGTGTAAGCGTCTAAAGTTTCAATCCTGAAATACAACAAACAAGAAAGGAAAATAGCAAGCAAATTAAACAACAATATTTATATTTGAATTTATGCGAAGGTTACAATCTTTATAAAATCTTTAAGAAAAAATATGTAATCCACTGATTCTTCTCTTCAATGATGTTCTTGATATGATGGAATACTTGCGGCTCAACTTTTGGAGCGAAGACATTTTTGTACTTGCGGCTTAGCACTTGGAGCGAAGACTTCTTTGTATGCGGAAGACTTGCAGATCACCACTGAAGAGCAGTGATTCTCTATGTATTTCTATGTGTCTTCTTCTTTTTCTTCCATCTTTCTTTTGGTCTTATGAAGACCTCTTTATATAGGCTTGAGCTAGGATTTTAGGGGTATTTTTGTCCAAGCAATTTTGGTCCTTGGACATGAAGAACATGAGTTGGGCTCGTCTTGTCAACTTAATTGACTAACCCAAATGTGATTTGTACTTTATTTAAGTCATATATTTTGACTTAAATATTAATCCGATTTTATTAACCAGTAATTTGACTTGGTCAATATATCATGAATTTATAGATTAATCCAAAATTTAATATGGATTTATCAAAAAAAATTCATTGTCTACAAATGACCCCTGCTTCGAGGCTTGTTGTGGTGTCCAACCTTTAAAGACAAGGCTTGAAGCATTCGTGATTTTTTTCTATGGAGTCTTTCAAAACTTTCCATATTTGATTCCAATGGAAACTTTCCATAACTTAATCCAATGGAATTTTCCATAACTTGATTCCTATAGAAACTTACCATAATTTGGTTCCTAGAAAAATTTACCATAATTTTATTTTAAATATGGTTTTTTCATAATTTGTAGGAACACAATTTATGTACTTTTGATTTCTATAAATACACATGCTCTTACAATGATTCATTGTCGACTTGAGGCATACCAAACTCAATTTTCGTCACTTTTTTTCAGCACAGCATGCCTGCGGTAGAAAGTTCATAACTTGTTGTAGAAATATCGAAATCATGATTCGTTTGATGTTCCAGAAACTAGACTTAGAGGGCTACGACATCTCCGAAATTCAAAATCAAAACCCTTCTGAATTGGTGGAAATTGATTTTTCAAGTTTGCTATCAAATCTGTCTTCTTTTTTTTACAGCTCTATATATGCAGTCTCACCAAAACATCTCTACCTTGGTGTAGGAGATTTCCAATGACGAATGACTTGATTCATTAGAAACTATACATCAAAGTCTATGACATATCCAAAAATCAAGGTAAAAACCTTCATGAATTGACGATAATTATTTTTTTGAAGTGGTGATCTAACTTATTTTTGACAACAATCATGAGTTCACTTCTCTGCATCTTCGCCGAATAGCCGCCTATTGAGTTCCGTATTGATTGAGAATTTTGTCATCATCTACATGGAGAGAGAACAAAAAACTCTTAAGCCAAAACAATCATATTCATCATGACGAGCGCGAGAGCATATGCCACAATTTTTTTTCATGCCGATTAGAAGTTTCGTGCAATTGGCACCGCGAGACATAACACTTTTTTTTACAGGTTTATGATGGACCGCAAACATTCTCAATACCATACAAAAAAAAGAGGGGTAATCCATAATTGACAAGGAATCACTTGATGCATATTCATTTGTAGTTGCGATTTTTGACGATGAATCATACATGGTGCAATATTTTAGTGATTGGGGCATTGATGAAGACGAACCACACTTCGTGATCTTCTTTTGCAATTGTGGCTTTGACGACGAACTACACTTGATGCATTTATTTCTTGAAGTTGCTGCTTTAGTAATGTACCACACTTAATGCATCTTCTTCTACAGTCGCACATTTGATGATCAACCATGCATGATGCATCTTCCTTTTCAATTGCGACTTTGACGACGAATCATATTTACTGCATTTTCTTTTGCAGTTGTGACTTTGATGACAAATCACATATTATGCATCTTCTTTTGTAGTTGTGAATTTTATGATGAACCACACTTGGTGCATTTTCTTTTGCAATTTCGGCTTTAGCGACGAACGACATTAGTACATCTCTTCTTCTACAATTGCGAATTTGATGACAAACCACACGTGGTGCATTTACTTTTAGAGTTGTGGCTTTGATGACAAACCACACATGAAATATTTTTTTTTTGCAGATGCGACTTTAGCGACGAACCACACTTAATGCATCTTCTTCTACAATTACAGCTTTGGATAGAACAACACTTAGTGTATCTTCCTCTGAATTGAAGCTTAGCGATGAATCATACTTTGTACCTCTTCCTCTGTACTTTTGGCTTTGGCGAGAAAGAGATTTTGCCGCAGTTTGTCCTAATTCTGGAGAAAAATTACTTGTCACATTATCAACTCATTTAATCAAAACTTCAAATTATGCCCACATGTCAAATATAGAGGCTCGCTTATGGCTGCATCGATCTATAAAAATATTTGAAGCAATGATGTTTGATGAAGAGGTGATGCGAACTTGACGAAGACATCCAAGACGAGTTCACAAACCACTTCGTTATGTTTGATTTTTTCTTCTACTTAGACCTTTTGTATGGGATGATATGTCGATTTTGTTTTCATCCCTTCCTTATGACATGTAAAAACTCTTGCAATTTTAAAGCAATAAAATGTATTAACTTTACAGTTCAATACAAAATATGTGAGTTTTTTTTCTTCTAATTTTTCTAGGCCACGTATTTCGAGGTTTTCAACCTATTGGATTTTTTGGACCATATAGATTTAAACTCATGAGGGTCAAAAGTAACAATTTGAAGATTTAACTCATTTTCATGGAGCTTTTCTGACTTGAAGACTTGGCTCGCATTTGAGAAGTATCATGATTTGAAAACTTAGCTCAAATGTGAAAAGCTTCGAAACTTGAGACTTAGCACAAATTTTATGAGCTTCATGACATATTTTTTTTTGCTTGAATTTGATTAGCTTTGAAACTTGAAGATTCAATAGAATTTGATGAACTTTATGACCTGCATTTTAGGTTCGTGCGTCGAGGAGCATTTTGATTTGAAGATTTTTTTTGCTCGAATTTGATATGCTTCATGACATATATATATTTATTTCCTTGTGCGTCAATGAACATTTTGATTTGAAGATTTTGCTTGAATTTGATGAGCGTTGAAACTTGAAGATTTTGCTCAAATTTGAGAAGCCTCGTGACTTGAATACTTAGCTTGAACTCAACGAGCTTCACGACATGGAGATTTAACTCGAATTTGATAAGTTTTATGCAATAAAGACTTAGCTCAAATTTGATGAGCTAGGAGTATTTTGATTTGAAGACTTAACACGAATTTGAAGAGCTTTGGAGCTTGAAAATTTAGCTTGAATTTGATGAGTTTCATGACATGCATTTTAGGCTCGTGCGTCGATGAGCATTATGATTTGCAGTTTAGGCTCGTACATCAAGGAGCACATCGACTTACATAGACTCTTCAATTTTTATGTCGGGTGAAAACTTGTCCTCATCCTCAATGTCAATTATATTTCCTTTGTAAGTTTCGAAGTTGGACAACTCTTGATCTCCATTTGAAGTCATACTCAGTTCCATATCATGAGCACGCGTTGCTAGTTCTTCAAACGTTTTAGGCTTTATGCCTTGCAATATGTAACGAAGATCCCAATGCATACCTTGGATGCATATTTCGATCCTAGAAGTTTCACTAATGTGATCTTTGTAGTTAAGGCTCAAGCTCTTCCAACAATTTATGAAGTCAATGACTTGTTCATCATTTCTTTGACGGGCATTTGCAATCTCTATCATTCTCACAACACTCCTTGTGCTATAAAAACGCTTAAGGAGTTGTTGCTCCATCTGCTCCCAGCTATCGATGGAAATAAACTGAAAATTTATGTACCATTCGAAAGAAATTACCATGAGAGATCTAACAAACTACTGAACAAGACAATCATTATATGTTCCAGCATTATTGCAAGTTTCGACGAAGTGTGCTACATGTTGTTTTGGATTCCATTGCCGTCGAATTGCTGTAACTTAGGAGATTGATAGCCAACATGTATTTTTATGTTATCAATTC
The DNA here is from genome assembly GCF_900185275.1 of Solanum verrucosum. Classification (NCBI taxonomy): domain Eukaryota; kingdom Viridiplantae; phylum Streptophyta; class Magnoliopsida; order Solanales; family Solanaceae; genus Solanum; species Solanum verrucosum. The sequence continues at coordinate 1,510,114 of NW_026020441.1, forward strand.
TTTGAGAATACGACTTTACATATGTGGAGGAGACTTAGACGTACACTCAGATTTATTTTTGATAACCTCTTTTATGAAGTCCTTCAATTTGTCAATAGGAATCAGACCTTCGGCAGACACTTGAAACTCATTGATAATTGTTATTTGTTTTGCGGAGGACTTTATTTTCTCCTGAGTTTCATGAAGCTGTGCACATAATTGAGTGGATTTTTTTTCTCCATATTCTCCATCATATTTGTCAACTTGGTAATTTGAACGTCTTGACCTTTGATGTACTTTGATAGGCCTTCAACTGCTTTCGTGAAATTTGCAAGATTTTCTTCTATAGTGGAAGTTTCAATCACCATCGCTTGCATCACCATTGTAGATGATGGAGAATAACGTCGATTTTCCATGACATGAGATCCATATATGTTATGCGGAGTAGATTTAGTGCTTTAGTCATCATTGTCGACTAAAATGAATGGTTTTTTAGATGTGGATAGGTTCAATTAGGTAACAACCCTCTCAACCATTTCGGCAATGTCTTCTTTTGCGGCTTCTGCAAGCGAATTTACACCTTTTGGAGATGAACCAAAGACAATAACATATTCAGACGACATTTATGAGGCTTGTTGTCGTAGCAATTTGGCTTGGTTCCTTGTGAAAGGTCTCATGCTTCCTACAGTAATATCAAGATTGTTTTCCTCAGCAATGCAAAATTTGGATCCATTAGTTTTTGCAGATGCAGAAGCAGATCCAGATGCATATACAAATGCAGACTTATATTTAGATGCAGATGCGGATACAGATACAGATCCAGATTTAAATGCAGATGTAGATTTTGAATTGATTTTCTTGAAAGTCATCTCGACATTTTTTAACTTTGATTTTCTTGAAGAGAAGAGATGAGAGGTAAAGATTGTCCCAGTGGGCGTGCCAATTTGTAAGCTTCTAAAGTTTCAATACTGAAATACAACAAACAAAAAAGGAAAATAGCAAGCAAACAATAATATTTGTATTTGAATTTATGCGAATAATGCAATCTTTATAAAATCTTTAAGAAAAGATATGTAATCCACTGATTTTTCTCTTCAATGATGTCTTCATTTGATGGAATACTTGCGGCTCAACTTTTGGAGCGAAAATTTCTTTGTACTTGCGGCTTAGCACTTGGAGCGAAAACTTCATTGTATGCGGAAAACTTGCATATCTCCACTGAAGAGCAAGGATTCTCTATGTATTTCTATGTGCCTTCTTCTTTTTCTTCCTTCTTTCTTTTGGTCTTATGAAGATCTCTTTATATAGGTTTGAACTAGGATTTTAGGGGTATTTTTGTCCAAGCAATTTTGGTCCTTGGGTTTGAAGAACATGAGTTGGGCTCGTCTTGTCAACTTAATTTACTGACCCAAATGTGATTTGGACTTTATTTAAGTCATATATTTTGACTTAAATATTAATCCGACTTTATTAACTAGTAATTTGACTTGGTCAATATATCATGAATTTATAGATTAATCCAAAATTTAATATGGATTTATCAAAAAAATTTCATTGTCTACAAATGCCTCCTGGTTCAAGGCTTGTTACGGTGTCCAACCTTTAAAGACAAGGCTTGAAGCATTCGTGATTTTTTTCTATGGAGTCTGTCAAAACTTTCCAGATTTGATTCCAATGGAAATTTTTCATAACTTAATCCAATGGAATTTTCCATAACTTGATTCCTATAGAAACTTACCATAATTTGGTTCCTCGAAAAATTTACCATAATTTTATTTTAAATATGGTTTTTCCATAATTTGTAGAAACACAATTTATGTACTTTTGATCTCTATAAATACACATGCTCTTACAATGATTCATTGTCGACTTGAGGCATACCAAACTCAATTTTCGACACTTTTTCTGCACAGCATGCCTGCGGTAGAAAGTTCATAACTTGTTGTAGAAATATCGAAATCATGATTCGTTTGATGTTCCAGAAACTAGACTCAGAGGGATACGACATATCCGAAATTGAAAATTAAAACACTTGAATTGGTGGGAATTGATTTTTCAAGTTTGCTATCAAATCTGTCTTTTTTTTTTTACAGCTCTATGCAATCTCACCAAACATCTCTACCTTGGTGTAGAAGATTTCCAATGACGAATGACTTGATTCTATAGAAACTATACATCAAAGTCTACGACATATCTAAAAATCAAGGTAAAAATACTCATGAATTGAAGATAATTATTTTTTGAAGTTGGTGATCTAATTGATTTTTGACAACATTATGAGTTCACTTCTCTGCATCTTCGTCGAAGAGCCGTCTATTGAGTTCCGTATTGATTGAGAATTTTGTCATCATCTACATGGATAGAGAACACAAAACTCTTTAGTCAAAATAACTATATTCATCATGACGAGCGCGAGAGCACCTGCCACAATTCTTTTTCATGCCGATTAGAAGCTTAGTGCATTTGGCACCGTGAGACACATCACTTTTTTTACAGGTTTATGATGCACCGCAAACATTCTCAATACCATACAAAAAAAGAGGGGTAATCTGTAATTGACGAGGAATCACTTGATGCATATTCATTTGTAGTTGCGATTTTTGACGACGAATCATACATGGTGCAATATTTTAGCGATTGTGGCATTGATGAAGACGAACCGCACTTCGTGATCTTCTTTTGCAATTGCGCCTTTGACGATGAACTACCCTTGATGCATTTATTTTTGCAGTTGCTGCTTTAGTAATGAACCACACTTAGTGCATCTTCTTCTACTGTCGCACATTTGATGATCAACCACGCATGATGCATCTTCCTTTTCAATTGTGACTTTGACGACGAATCATACATGGTGCAATATTTTAGCGATTGTGGCATTGATGAAGACGAACCGCACTTCGTGATCTTCTTTTGCAATTGCGCCTTTGACGATGAACTACCCTTGATGCATTTATTTTTGCAGTTGCTGCTTTAGTAATGAACCACACTTAGTGCATCTTCTTCTACTGTCGCACATTTGATGATCAACCACGCATGATGCATCTTCCTTTTCAATTGTGACTTTGACGACGAATCATATTTACTGCATCTTCTTTTGCAGTTGTGACTTTGAGGACGAATCACATATCATGTATCTTCTTTTGTAGTTGTGAATTTGATGATGAACCACAGTTGGTGCATCTTCTTTTGTAATTTCGGTTATAGCGACGAACGACATTAGTACATCTTCTTCTACAGTTGCGACTTTGATGACAAACCACACGTGGTGCATCTTCTTTTAAAGTTGTGGCTTTGATGACAAACTACACATGAAACATTTTTTTTTTGCAAATGCGGCTTTAGCGACGGACCACACTTAATGCATCTTCTTCTACATTTGCAGCTTTGGAGAGAACAACACTTAGTGTATGTTCCTCTAAATTGAAGCTTAGCGATGAATCACACTTTGTACCTCTTTCTCTGTAGTTTTGGCTTTGGCGAGAAAGAGATTTTACCGTAGTTTGTCCTAATTCTAGAGAGAATCTACTTGTATATTATCAACTCATTTAATCAAAACTTTAAAATATACCCACATGTCAAATATAGGGGATCGCTTATGGATTCATCGATCAATAAAAATATTAGAAGCAATGATGAAGAGGTGATGTGAACTTGATGAAGATATCCAAGACGAGTTGACAAACCACTTCATGATGTTTGATTTTGTTTTCTACTTAGACCTTTTGTATGGAATGATATGTCCATTTTTTTCTTCTTCCCTTCCTTATGATGTGTAAAAACTCTTACAATTTTGAAGCAATAAAATGCATTTACTTTACACTTCAATGCAAAACATGTGAGTTATTTTTCTTCTAATTTTTCTAGGCCACTTATTTCAAGGTTTTCAACCTATTGGATTTTTGGGACCATATAGATTTAAACTCATGAGGGTCAAAAGTAACAGTTTGAAGATTTAACTCATTTTAATGGAGCTTTTCTGACTTGAAGACTTGGCTTGCATTTGAGAAATATTATGATTTGAAAACTTAGCTCAAATGTGAAGAGCTTCGAAACTTGAGGCTTAACACGAATTTTATGAGCTTTATGACATATTTTTTTTTTTTACTTGAAGATTTTGCTCGAATTTGATGAGCTTTGAAACTTGAAGATTCAACAGAATTTGATGAACTTTATGACTTGCATTTTAGGCTCGTGCGTCAAGGAGCATTTTGATTTGAAGATTTTCTTTTGCTCGAATTTGATGTGCTTCGTGACATATATATATATATTCCTTTACTTGTGCGTCAATGATCATTTTGATTTGAAGATTTTGTTTGAACTTGATTAGCTTTGAAATTTGAAGATTTTGCTCAAATTTGAGAAGTCTCGTGACTTAAATACTTAGCTTGAACTCAACGAGCTTCACAACATGAAGATTTAGCTCGAATTTAATAAGTTTTATGCCATGAAGACTTCACTCAAATTTTATGAGCTAGGAATATTTTGATTTGAAGAATTAACTCGAATTTGAGGAGCTTTGGAGCTTGAAAATTTAGCTTGAATTTGATGAGTTTCATGACATGCATTTTAGGCTCGTGCGTCGATGAGCATTATGATTTGCAGTTGAGGCTCGTACATCAAGGAGCGTGTCGACTTACATAGACTCTTCAATTTCGATTTCGGATGAAAACTTATCCTCATCCTCAATGTCAATTATATTTCCTTTGTAAGTTTCGAAGTTGGACAACTCTTGATCTCCATTTGAAGTCATACTCATATCTATATCATGAGCACGCGTTGCTAGTTCTTCAAACGTTTTAGGCTTTATGCCTTGCATTATGTAACGAAGATCCCAGTGCATACCTTGGAAGCATGTTTCGATCCTAGAAGTTTCACTATGACGATCTTTGCAGTAAAGACTCAAGCCCCTCCAGCAATTTATGAAGTCAATGACTTGTTTATCATTTCTTTGACTGACATTTGCAATCTCTATCATGCTCACAACACGCCTTGTGCTATAAAAACGCTTAAGGAATTGTTGCTCCATCTGCTCCCAGCTATCGATGGAACTAGACTCAAGATTTATGTACCATTCGTAAGCAATTCCCATGAGTTATCTAACAAACTGCTTAACAAGATAATCATCATATGTTTCAGCATTATTGCAAGTTTCGACGAAGTGTGCTATATGTTGTTTTGGATTTCCATTGCCGTCGAATGCTGCAACTTAGGAGGTTGATAGCCAACATGTATTTTTATGTTATCAATTCTTTGAGAATATGACTTTACATATGTGAGAGGAGACTTAGACGTACACTCAGATTTATTTTTGATAACCTCTTTTATGAAGTCCTTCAATTTGTCAATAGGAATCAGACCTTCGGCAGGTACTTGAAACTCATTGATAATTGTTATTTGTTTTGCGGAGGACTTTATTTTCTCTTGAGTTTCATGAAGCGGTGCACATAATTGAGTGGATTTTTTTTTCTTCATATTCTCCATCATATTTGTCAACTTGGTAATTTGAACGTCTTGACCTTTGATGTACTTTGATAGGCCTTCAACTGCTTTCGTGAAATTTGCAAGTTTTTCTTCTATAGTGGAAGTTTTAATCACCATCGCTTGCATCACCATTGTAGATGATGGAGAATAACGTCGATTTTCCATGACATGAGATCCAGATATGTTATGTGAAGTAGATTCAGTGCTTAAGTCATCATTGTCGACTGAAGTGAATGGTTTTTTAGATGTGGATAGGTTCAATTGGGGAAGAACCCTCTCAACCATTTCGGCAATGTCTTCTTTTTGCGGCTTTTGCAAGCGTCTTTACACCTTTTGGTGATGAACCAAAGACAATAGCATATTCGGACGATACTTGGGAGGCTTGTTGCCGTAGCAATTTGGCTTGGTTCCTTGTGACAAGTCTCATGCTTCCCACAGTAATATCAAGAATGTTTTCCTCAGCAATGCAGAATTTGGATCCATCAGTTTTTGCGGATGCATATCCATATTTAGATGCAAATGCGGATACAGATGCAGATCCAGATTTAGATGCAGATGCAGATTTTGAGTTGATCTTCTTGAAAGTCATCTCGACGTTTTTGAACTTTGATTTTCTTGAAGAGAAGAGATGAGAGGTAAAGATTGTCCCACTGGGCATGCCAAATTGTAAGCTTCTAAAGTTTCAATCCTGAAATACAACAAACAGAAAAGGAAAATAGCAAGCAAACAATAATATTTGTATTTGAATTTATGCAAATAATACAATCTTTATAAAATCTTTAAGAAAAGGTATGTAATCCCCTGATTCTTCTCTTCCATGATGTTCTTGATTTGATGGAATACTTGCGGCTCAGCACTTGGAGCGAATATTTCTTTGTACTTGCGGCTCAACACTTGGAGCGAATACTTCTTTGTATGCGGAAGACTTGCAGATCATCACTGAAGAGCAATGATTCTCTATGTATTTCTATGCGTCTTCTTCTTTTTCTTCCTTCTTTCTTTTTATCTTATGAAGACCTCTTTATATAGTCTTGAGCTAGGGTTTTAGGGGTATTTTTGTCCAAGCAATTTTGGTCCTTGGGCTTGAAGAACATGAGTTGGGCTTGTCTTGTCAATTTAATTGACTGACCCAAATGTGATTTGGGCTTTATTTAAGTCATATATTTTGACTTAAATATTAATTCGACTTTATTAATCAGTAATTTGACTTGGTCAATATATCATAAATTTATAGATTAATCCAAAATTTAATATAGATTTATCAATAAAATTTAGTGTCTACAATTGGCTTTGATTCGAATTCAAATACCCCTACCTACCACACACTTGTAGTAATTGTAGACGTGTCACCTCCAAAACACACTACATATACTTTCTCCGATCTCTTTTAATTGTATTAATTGGAAACGTGTCACCTCCAAAACACACTATATATATACTTTTTCCAATCTCTTTTAATTGTAGTAATTGTAGCGTGTCACCTCCAAAACACACTATATATATACTTTCTCCGATCTCTTTTATTTGTTCAATTTGTATTTTTTACTTTACTTAATGGAATTATTTTAATCAAGTTCATATTTTAGGTCCACAAGTTAATTTACTCTCTATATTGCTTCCTAGTCAAGACCTAAAACACTTCATCATGTGGTAATAGCATGTGAGTTGTAAAGGAGATTGACTTGGCAGACGTACGCCTTGGACTGCGGATTCATGTGTAAACATGTATTCTTTTTGTTTTTTATGCGGTGTTCGAAGTTCACATTAGAGTTTTGATTAAATTTGAATCCCGCAGTGTAAGATCTATTTGGAGATGACACTCCCAACAAGATTTTTCTCATATTCAGGACTTAAATTTAAAACTTTTGATTAAGGATGAAACCGTCTCACCACTGCACCACAACTCATGTTGGTGTTAACATGTTACCAAACAATAAGAAATCCTATAATTGGGTTGACAATTTTTTATTATATATATTTGCCTTTGAAGTTATCCACATTCCCCACATTGTGTTTTCTTCAGATTTGCTTCAGTCAGGCCTTGCAATTAGCTACTACTCCGTTGACCCTCCCCACACTATTTCAAGCAAAGGGCTTTATTACGTTTACACTTTTCTTTAGTGATAATTGGAGTGGCATTAACAGTTTTTGAAATTACAAGTACCTCCTAATTAAAGTAGGATTTATGGCAAAACTACAACTTCTTACCTTTGTTTCCTAAGAATATTTTATTTCTTAAAATATAATTATATCTCCTACTTCACTTATTGGAGTATATTCTTAAGTTTCCTTCTTAAAGGATATTTTATTCCTTTTTTTTTTTTGACAAATAAAGTTTTCTATAAAATTTGGTCCGTCAACTTAATTACTTTGTATATTCTTAAGCTTCCTCAATTGAGTATTAACACAAAGGAACTTGACGTACCTCCCTTTCATCTCAAGTTTCTCTCTTTATTTATGCAAAAACATCTATCTATATATCTATCTATATATAATAGGAGAAGTAAAAAGTGACATGTGTTAGCACCTCAAAATATGAATTTTTAAATACTTAAAATTAATTACATGTAATAAGATTAAATAATAAATTATTAATTAATTTTTTAAAGTGACTTTAAATTAGTGCCACGTGTCAACACCACAAAAAACAAAATTTTAGAAAAATAATAAATAATAAAATAAAATAAAATCATAAACGGTTGTGAATCAACCATTTTCAAAAAATAAAAATTAAAGTTTTTAACTCTTATTAATAATAGATAAAAAGAAAAAATGCCACTAATTAATATGGAAAAATCATTTAAATAACAAATTTATAAATTGAAAAAGTATAAATGAAAAAGAAAATCAAAAGGGTTGTGAATCAACCATTTTCAATAAATAAAAATTTAACTTAACTCTTATCAATAATAATAATAATAATTAGTAAAATGGCCACTAATTAAATGTGAATTTTTCAAAAAAATAACCAACTCACGAATTTTTTTTTAAAAAAGAAAAGTATATATAAAAAAAAGACCAAAAAAAAAAAAAGAAAAAGATAAAATCTAATAAATTCCATGTTTATCTAGATTCCCATTTAAATCTGAAAATTTGCTTAAAGGATAATCAAATACTGTTTAATTTGAATCTAAAAAAAACATATCTGAAAATATGGTTTGTTTCAAATATTAACCACCTTTTATTTATGAATTCCTATAATAAAGGCAACCACCTACCCATTCATCCATTTGCTTCATTCATTCTATAAATAAATGTCTTTCTTTTTTCAGAAAAATTGTATTCATTTTGTTAGTATTATCTTTTAGAACAATCATTTTTCAGAGTGAGAAATTCATCTTCAATGCACAGATGTATTGCTTCAAGCAATGAATTATCATATGCATTAATTTAAAATCAGGTATGAAAAACTATCCAAGATTTTTTTAAATTACATATAAAAAATGTGGACTTCTATCAACTATCAATATGATTGATGGTTGTTACAGTTGATTAATTATTTACAGTCTAATGTTCTTCTTCTAATAAAATAATAGTTTGAGGAAAAAATGTTGTTTAAAAGGGTATGTGTAGTCGTTGATTATTTATATTATAATTATAATAAATATAATTCTTTATTTATCATGCGAGTTTCTAATATAAAAAATAACATGCACTAGTATTGTTTTATATGATTTGAGTTGATGTGATCCCTGCAACATGAAAATGTTAAGTTGAAAGTGGTGTTTGTTTTCTATCTATACATATTTGCTTTTTAGTATATATATATATATATATATAATATTGCTTTTGTGAGAAAATCTACTATGTCATTTGTTAAATTTACAAGTACTAGTTTTTTAGACTTATTTTAATTAAAGAAGAAAAAGTTTTAGAATTTATAGAAAAAGGTCATTCTAATGATAAGATTGTGCAATTGAATTCATGGTACATAAAATAAAATTAAAAAGAATCAAAACAATTTTAGGCAACATATTACCATTTAAAATATAAATATAAATATATCAATAAAATTGTCACGAGGTCAATGTGTTGTATTTGCAATGGTAAAACTGGAGGAAGAAGTTATCAACATTCTTGCTAAGAGTAGGTAGATCTGATGTTCACTTCATATTACTTTCAAATTTACATTTTAAGAAATCGTGCTATCGTATTTTTCATGTAGGAAACTTATTTTGCTTTCCTAATTTTCTATCAATTTCCATTAGTTTTTGCCTTATCTTTTACATTTTAGTTTGGAGATGTTATTTGCTTTATAGAGAATGTCGTTTTATGCTATTATTTGAAAAAATATATGTTGGATACAAAAATAAATTGACGAACTATTAAAAAAATATTGTAATGAAGACATAGTATGTGCTAACATATATGAAATCATCTGGGACTTGATAACTGAAGAAGATGATTAACATAATTTTACCGAAAATGTTCAGTAAGTTCTATTTCTTAATTTATTTTATATTTATTAATGATTATCTTTATTATGCCCTATAATGAAATGACTTAAAATAGTGTGATTTTTTTTTTTCAGATTGAAGGATTGCATAGCCTGTTGAGGATTGAAGGGTTGCATAGGCTGTGACAAGATTTTTTATTTTTTTTTAAATTTAATAACTCAAATTTATTATTTATTATAATAATAAATTGAATTTTAAAAATAATAATTCCTCTTTAGCCAAAATAATAAATTAAATAATTTTAAAATAATACTTTATTTTAATAATAATAATAATTCTTCTTTAAAAACTAATAAATTACTCTTTTATTTTTTTAAATTTATAATAATTTTAAAGCAATTTTCACAATTAAACGATAAAATTAATAATTATAATTAGGGATAAAGAGATAATAGACAAAATAGCTACAATGATTGTCTTTCTTTTAAAAAGAGCAGTTTTATAGTTTTTTTAACTATTTTTTTAAAACTAAATTTCAGGTTGTTTAGAAACACGTTTTTATATATCTCTTTTGTTGAGACAATTATGGCAAAATGGTAATTTTTTTTTCTTTTTAATATATTTTGATGACCGTCTATTTTAAAATTTTAAAAATCTAATATATTTTTTTAATTTAGTGAAATAATTAAAGCAAAAGCTGATATCTTGTATTATTTTTAAATGTCACATTTTCTTTTAGTTATATACAATTTTAAAATTATTTTAGACTTAATATGGGTTTTTCAAGTTAGTAATAATTTTAAATTTTACTATGTTGAAAACCTTTTATTTTATCAGTAATCATCTTAAACAAATTTTTTAAAAAATCACAAAACAAAAAATTACGATTATATAACAGATTTATTTTTTTAAAATCATTTTAAATTAATACTTATAGTTTTGGAGATGATTACAACTTCTTCACTTTATCAAACTGCCATAATTGTTGGAGTTTTCAAGTTTAAAATATATGTTTAATCTATTGCTCTTACAAATCAAGAAGAAGCAGAATGATAAACAGAAGAACACTTAAATTGAAGTTTCAAAAAAGATGGCACAAAAACTTTCGTGGGAGTGACTAAATTGTTGGCGAATTGATGAGAGATAAAATTAAATTAATATTTCATTAAGTTATGATGGTAATTGCAACTTAATTTTATAGTTTATTTATATATATGTATCTCTCTATATATATAGAGAGAGACTTATTTCTTCCATTATTTATATAGTTTTAGTTTCATATGTATAAATTAAAAAATTAACAAATATAGTATTGGGCACATTACTATTTTTTAAGTCTGATATTATTAGAATATTATTATTATTATAATATTATAACAAATAAAATTATGTATTATTAAGCTACTATGATCATATTAATTGTAATATTTAATTATTATAACTAATTAAAAAAAGTTAACAAGTGAATAACAAATTTTCTACATTATTATTATTTTTAAAAAAATTATGACATTTAAAAATATCCATGCAATGGGCGAATACGAATAATTCTAGTTCCTTTAATAGGAACATCCCATATATTGTGGTTCAAATTTTACAGCCTTTCTTACTCATCTTTATCAAATTTTCATTATTTGGTTCTTTTGCCAAATCATCAGGAAAAAATTATTTATAACTACAGAAGAGACATATTGGCATTAATTCTATATGAATGTATAAATACCCCATATAATTTTGAATAATAATATTATAAATTAGTATATAATATTGCATATCAATTTTTTCTATTTTTGTAAAAATAAAATATGAAAGTTTTGTATATTTTTGTATACCTGATGTATATTATTGTAAATCGATTTAAATTTTGAGGTAAAAATTTGGAAAATAAGTTTTAAATTATATTTTTGCAATAAGGTAAGAATCCTTTTCTGATTTATTTTCAAATTATTATGTATATTATTTTATAGTATGTCACAGAAATTTTTTGGTGTGATGTAAATATCAAGCACAAACAATTATTTTATAGAGGTTATATGTGAACACACACATTGTCTCCTCACAACATACCTTGGGCAGCACATAGATTTTCCTACACGACCTACATTTTCTCACATTGCTTCACTTGAACGAAACTTTGTTTGTTAGCTTGTGGCTGGATATGCAATATTACAATATAATTTTAAATAAGTATATTAATATATATTTTGGTATTTCAATAATAATGATTTTTTAAAATGTAAGAACTTGATTCATAAGTTTGTGTTTACAAAAAAGGTCTCATCTATTTAAATTTTGTAAAAAAGGATGCATGTTCATCATGAAAAGAAATTGTTTATACTACATGAGAGAACAACTGGTTATTACTTTTTAGTTAGTGCTTTTATATAAATTATGTGTATCAAAATCTGTAACCATAAATATTTATTTATAAAAGGGACATGATAATATATGACTTAATAATGTGATATTTTAAACTATCTCGATATTTTGTTTATGAACTTTGATTTGTTCATTTGGTAATATTGTATAAGAAATAATTTTTAATCGTTTGTGAGATTTTCATGTTTATGAAAGACATATAATTTAAAAAATTTAAATTATATGTCCAACTTTATATTGATTTAATCTCATAGCATAATTTTAAATTATAATTTCATATAGCATGTCCCAGGCATAGTACCAAAACACTATGGTTAGTTAATCCTTTTCTGTTTTCTTATTCATAAATCATAATGATAATAGAGTAGGAGTAGCTACCGGGTACTACTCTTTTGGTGGGTTTTGCAATGACATAATATGTGGCAGTTAATTCTCACTTTTATCTTCATTGTCTTAAAAGATTTATCATTGGGACAATAGTATTTTTGATCTGTTATTTATTGATAAATTTTAATTTATTTTGATCGTTATAATATATGATTTAATATATTTAATTTTTAATTCGTTAGAATTTTTTTGGTTTTTTTTTTTAGGGATATATGGTATAATTGAATTATTTTAAAAAATATATTATTCTCAAATATGAAGTAACAATATAAATTTTACATATATAACTAATAACACATGAATACTTAAACAACAGAAGGGTTAATAGTCCTATAAAATTGTGAATATTCATAAGCAAAAGTATAAAAAAAAATACACATTTTATGTGATTTAAAATTAAATATGCTTAGTCAAATATTATAAAGACTAGAATTAGATTTACATATAACCCTTTATCATTCTTTATTCTTTTTCTAGAATTGTTATGTCATAAAAATAATAAACAAACATAAGGTTGTAGATCTCTATCTATGTAAGTAACAAATTTATGTTAGCTCATAATTGGAATAGACATTTGTTGACTGAATTAAGCATTTGGAGAAAATTGCAAGATCCGTGGGTCGCTTAAATTTTAGTCAAATTTCAATTTAGATGAAGGGCCAATTACTCGGAATTTGTTGACTATTAATTTCCTAGAACTAATTTTTTATATTCCAAACTCTAGGGATGTGCAAAAACCGATTTAATCAATAAATTGAATCGGAAAAAACACTTTTGGTTTATTGATATTGGGTTATTGGGCTAACAGTTTTTAAACGGTTTTGCAAAATTTTTTATTGGGTTATTGGTTCAGTTTTCGATTTTATGATTTTTGTTAATGGTTAAACCAATAACCCAATAAGAATATACTAAATTTACTAGTCTTATTGTTAATGGTTAAACGATTGTTACTTTCACACTTTTTGTTAATGGTTAAACGACTGTTACTTTCACACTTTTTCCTTTGAATGTGTCTAGTGTCTAAACTTGGGCCAAATGCTGGAAAAATCATATGATTTATATGAAATTTTTTTATCATGTATATAATATATGAGTATTTTCTTATTGGTTAAATCGAAAACTGAACCATTAAATACCATAAACCGATTAACCAAAAGCCGATAAGAAATATGTTATTGGTTTGATTATCGGTTTGATGTATTTACAAATCAAAAACTGATAAACCGAACCAATAACACATAAAACCGAACCGAACCGACCGATGCGCACCCCACCCAAACTCTACCTATTTGATGGCATATTTTTAGTAACTTAAGATTGAGATGTGATTTATGTCTTTATATTCAATGGATTCTTTTTTTATATATATATCATTGATTTAAGCATCAAATTGAGGATATACGCATGATGACAACACAAAATTAAGAATTGACAATTGGATCATGTTAAGAATTCTCAAATCGGAAAAGGGATGAAAATTTGATTTCTTTTATGGATTTGGATAAATCTCTTCTTGTGAACTAGCTTTTGGGGTTAAGTTAGACCCAAGATTCATCTTTACATGATATCAAATCCAGATCCATTTCAATTCTTTGTTCACCGATGTTGGGCTCCATATTATAGTGTCCACGCTCCAATTAATGAGGTCTGAGCGCGTGAGGAAGTGTTAAGAATTTTCACATCGAAAAAGGAATGAAAATTTAGTCTTCTTATATAGACTTGGACAAACCTCTCCTCATGAGCTACCTTTTTAGGTTGAGTTAGGCCCAAGATCCATCTTTACAAATCAAGATAGAAGAGATTGAATATTCATATTTGGGATCCAGAAAGATAGTGGAAGAAAAAACGAATCTGATTTTTATTTTCGAATTTTAACTTATTTTAAGAAGTATCGATCTGTAAAATAATGGCATAAAGCACCTATAATCACTATAAAATATTTGCTATTTTTTTTTAAAATTATAAGCAATCCATAAAAATTCTATTAGCCGTAGGCGCACTGGCCAACACATATTTGATAGTAATTATCATAACAGGTTGGTAATATATAGAAGCATATGTTGTTTATATATTATTTGTTATTTCACTGCCTATGCGTGTTTATAATATGCTTTATACATATTTACATATTTGTACACAAAATGCAAAATAGATGGTGGAGGTAAGTCATCTTGATGCTTCGTAGCTGACAAAATATCTGCAGTTGTAAAGAAAAGTGTTTTAGGTTGTGGATGTATAACTTAGTAAGAATGGAGCTAGTATGACTGATTGTGACATACTTGTTCTCCGGATGTCTTGACCTTTTTTTTTTTTTTTGGATTTTCATTGAAGACAGTGTATAGGTAAAAGCATAGCAAACTGAGGTTTACCTTATTGCAAAAACTTTCTGAAAAATCAAGTGTGAAAATAGAAATGAATGATTATTTGAGTAAAATGATAGTAAGCAGTTGAGACAATAGAATAGACATGTTAGCAATTAGACATAATATGTTGTTCAAATAATGTCTAGAATGTATGAACTAATTGTATAAGTGATAAATAATAATGAGAAAAGTCATTTTATTTACTCATATTGTTGGTGTGACATTTTAATATTAATAAAAACATATTATATATCACATTATATATCATGTTATGTCTATTGATGAACATTATATTTGTGCCTCTTTACTCTCATCAATTGTGGAAGAAAGTGGCCATTAGTTTTTAGTAACTTATGTAACCACTAACTCTTCATTTCATCCATTATTCTATCTTTATGTCTTGTAACTTAAGTAGTATTTGAGCCATTCAATTGACAAATTTACTATCCACTATCTTCCTATTCATTGCAAGGAAGAATTCATCACCTATAAACAGTGTGGTCTTCCTTTGTGTTGTGATAAAACAGAAGAAACATGAGAAGTACAAGAAAGTATAGAGTAAAAAAGATGAGTAGTATTTTATTGTGTTTATATTGAGATTAGTGTAGTTGGTGTAATATACCACAAATACAAAATATTACAGTTGAAAATAAAATTAAAAAATATGAATAATAGGCTGAGACACGGATATCTCGTTCTCTTTAAGAAGATTCAGGCCCACTGCGACATAATCTACACTGATCTAGCAGTAATACTCTTGACTTGTCCCCTCCAGGATACAACAACCCAACAACGTCGTACAACTTAAATAACTCCGAATTAGTTGAAGAGTCCAAAGCTCCACATAAGAACACCTTCCTTCAACATATAAATGCTCTCTTGTTTGTATAGTGAATATAGTTGAAGACTAAAAATATTATTCTTGTCTAAACTCTCTCTTTCACTACTACACTAATCTCAATATAAACACAATAAAATACTACTCATTTTTTTTACTCTATATTTTCTTGTACTTCTCATGTTTCTTCTTTTTTTATCACAACACAAAGGAAGACCACACTATTTATAGGTAATGAATTTTTCCTTGCAATGAATAGGAAGATAGTGGATAGTAAATTTGCCAATTGAATGGCTCAAATGTCAATAAGTTACAAGACATAAAGATAGAATAATGGATGAAATGAAGAGTTGGTGGTTACATAAGTTACTAAAAACTAATGACCACTTTCTTCCACAATTGATGAGAGTAAAGAGGCACAAATGTAATGTCCATCAATAGACATAACATGATATATAATGTGACATATAATATATTTTTATTAATATTAAAATGTCAGACCAACAATCCCCCACTCATTTTAATATTAAGATAAGAGAGTACATCACCATTTTGTTGAAGGGAGACTATTATGCATAATGAATGTGTGCTCTGCATTGAACATTCACTTAGTAAAACAATAATCTTTACTCCAGAGTCAATAATTGTCATAGACTTGAACTATCACTACTAAAAAATTGCCAAAAAGAGATGGAAAAAAGCGACGGATTGCATCACTTTTTTGGCCAAAAGCGACGGAAAAAGTGACGCAGTCAATCTCGTTGCTTTTCAAAAGCGACGAGCGACGGATAATGTCGCTTTTTTTTAAAAAAAAATATTATTTTTTTTGACAAATGCGACGTCGTCCGTCGCTTTTTTTAATTTTTTTTAATCTTCAAAAAGAGACAAATGTGACGTCGTCCGTCACTTTTTTTAATTTTTTTTAATCTTCAAAAAGAGACGAAGTTCGTCGCTTTTCTTAATTTTTAATTTTTTTAGAATCTTTAAAAGCGACGGACTAAAAGACCCCGTCCGTCGCTTTTCTGGATTTTTCAAAAAATAAAACCTAGAAAAGTGACGGACTAAAGGACCCTGTCCGTCGCTTTTCTGGGTTTTTTTCAAAAATAAAATCCAGAAAAGCGACGGACAAAACCACCCTGTCCATCACTTTTTCTGCAATTTTTTTGACAATAGAAACTACCAGTTTCTGTTGCCCACCTGCGAAAGCAATTCAATTCAATTCAAATCAACTCAATCAATCCCAAAACATTATAAAAAAGTTACACAAAATCTAAAACAACAAACTTAAATTAACATTCAAAAATATCTAAATCACAATTTAAAGACTTATAAAGACTTTCAAAATTCGTTTCAAGATTTGAAATAATTCAAACTTCAAATTAAGTTCAAATTATGTTCAAGCTTAGTTAAATAGTTCATAAAGACTATATTTTATCAACATTTCTAAAGTTCAACCTAATAATTAGTTCATAAATTCTATAAATCAAGATTTCTAAAGTTCACAATCAAAAGTTTAAAATCCTACAATAATTCAAGATTCCTAAAGTTCACAACTTAAAGTTCTAAAATCCCACAATAATTCAAGGTTTCTAAAGTTCACAACCCAAAGTTCTAAAATCCTACAACAATTCAAGATTTCTAATGTTCACAATCTAAAGTATAAAATACTACAATAATTCAAGATTTCTAAAGTTCACAACTTAAAGTTCTAAAATCCCACAATAATTCAAGATTTCTAAAGTTCACAACCTAAAGTTCTAAAATCCTAAAATAATTCAAGATTTCTAAAGTTCTAAAATCCTACAAAAATTCAAGTTCTCTAAAGGTCACAACTTAAAGTTCTAAAATCCTACAAAAATTAAAGTTTTCTAAAATTCATAACTTAAAGTTCTAATATTCTACAATAATTCAAGATTTCTAAGGTTTCACACCCTAAAGTTCTAAAATCTTACAAAAATTTAAGTTTTCTAGAGTTCACAATTTAAAGTTCTAAAAGCCTACAATAATTCAAGACTTCTAACGCTCATAATCTTATAAACTTCTAAAATCCTACAAAAATTCAAGTTCTCTAAAGTTCACAACTTAAAGTTTTAAAGTCCCACAATAATTCAAGATTTCTAAGGTTCACAACCTAAAGTTCTAAAATCCTATAATAATTCAAGATTTCCAAAGTTCACAACCTAATTAAAGTTCTAAAATTCTACAAAAATTCAAGTTCATATCTAATTTCTAGAATTTCTAAGTTCAAGAATATAATTCAAGTAACCCAATTTTCAACAACAATATAATATATAAGCACAAATACAATGACAAATTGAAAAATTCAACTAATCTCTAACTTCTAACTTCTAATTATTTGTTTGTTCTAACTTCTAATACTTAATTTACAATCATATTTAAAAATCCTCAATTTAAAAGAAAACTAATCCTAAAATCTAAAATCTTCAATTCTCTCCCTAACTAACAATAATCAAATGTACAAATTAACAATTGAATAACACAATTCTTCAAACTAAAAAAATATACAAACTAAGAAATCAAATATAATTACTAGAATTGAAAAAATAAATAAAATTAAACTCTAAATTTAAGTTCTCAAAAGTTCACAACTTAAAGTTCTAAAATCCTACAATAATTCTATATAAACTTCAAATTCAAGAATTTCTAAGTTCAAGAATTCAAGTAACCTAATTTTAACTTTCATATAATATATATCCAATATTTTTCTAACTTTAAAGTAATCTAACTTTCATGTACAATCTAATATTTTTCTAACTTCAACTTTTAAAAAAAATAAAAATTCAAGAACTTCTAAGTTGAAAATTCAACTAATCTAATTTCGACTTTCATATACTAATATTTTTCTAACTTCAAAGTAATCTAACTTTCATATACAATTCAATGTTTTTCTAACTTCAACCGTCAAACATACAAAATTCAAGAATTTCAAAGTTGGAAAATGCAACTAATCTAACTTCTAACTTCTAATTTCTAATTATTTGTTCGTTCTAACTTCTAATACTCAATTCACAATCATATTTAAAAAAAAAAACCAATTTAGAAGAAAACCCTAAAATCAAAAATCCCCAATTCTCTCCTAGCTAACAATAATCAAATATACAAGTTAGCAATTGACTAACATAATTCATCAAACTAAAACAATATACTAATTTATAACAAATCAAATATTACTAGAGTTGAAAAAAAACTAAAATTAAATCCTAACCTTAACAAGCTAAGGAAAAGAGGCAGTGAGGATGACGGGTGGCGGCGCCAACGGGACTAATGCTCAAGGAGAGAAGGGCGAAGGCGGCGGCGCCGACGGGACTAATGCTCAAGGAGAGAAGAGAGAAGAGAGAGAAAGAGAGATGGGAAAATGGGTGGAAAACCCGTTTTTGGTTCAACTTAATTTAAAAAAAGCGACGGACAACGTCTCTTTGTCCATCGCTTTTTAAAAAATATTTGACCAAAATTTTGACTAAAAAGCGACGGACTAAGAGACGCTGTTCGTCGCTTTTTACAAATGTTTGACTAGATATTTTGACCAAAAAGCGACGGACTAAGAGATGCCGTCCGTCGCTTTTTTTAAAAACTAATTAATAAAATAAAGTAAATTAAAAACGACGGACAACATGGTTATCGTTTAATTTATAAATAATTATTTTTAATAAAAAGCGACGGACGGCGTCTCTATATATATTAAATAAATAATTATTAATTATATATATATTTAGTGCAAAAATTCGCAAAAAAAGCGACGGACTAAGAGATGCCGTCCGTCACTTTTTGTAAAATAATTTTAAAAATAATTATTTTTATTAAAAAGCGACGGACGGCATCTCTTAGTCCGTCGCTTTTTGGAGCGATGCTGTCCGTCGCTTTTTCTTCCGTCGTTTTTTAGCAGTTTTTAGTAGTGTATGACTGCTTAAGGGAAATAAAGTACCACTGCTTACACACAATAATCAAGGTGTTGCCATAAGCTTTAATAGCCATCACATTACGGCCTTGTGCTATCCCGGTTTTCATGAGTATTTTTGAGAACAAGCCCATTCTCATAGAAAGCGACCTACTTTCACACTCACATAGGTGAAATCTATCAAGGGTGCTCCTATAGTTTGACACCCACTCCTACGAGATACAAAATTTGATTAAGAGTTCAAGACTCAACCTCCACAAATCATTATAGGATAAATGCACTCACATCATAGGGATTGAATAAAATTAAGAATAGTGAATTTCACAACAAGTCATCATATGATTCGTTCTTCCCATTGAACCTGGTTATAGGATCTCTAGTCCCCAGGTTGGATTTTCTCGTATATGACTCAGAAATTTATGTGCTTCAATTTCATCCCCCTCGATGTGCTTCATATTGAGATAAACATGTGGTTATCTATTTGTTAGTATTTTAAGTTTAAATTTTGAATTAGTTTGAATAAGTCAACTAATCTTTTAGATAAGATTAAGTTGTTAGATTAGTTGCTTAAAGCTAGTCGAGTTAGTTCCTTTAAGTTAGTCAAGTTAGTTGCATTTACTTGTATTTAAGCAGATGTAAGCAATGAATAAAATCATTCAAGTTTTCTTTTAATTCTCAATCTCTTTATGGTATCAGAGCCTCTCTAAACTCTCACGAGTCTGATCCATTTTTTTTCTTCACTAAGCTATACTATGTGTCCACCTGCTACCACCGGCAACAATGGCGCTACAGGTCTTCCTATCCCTCAATTGATACAATTTAATCCTGCTGCCCAATTACCTATCAAACTGCAAGGTAATCTTAACTTTGCAACATGGAAAACACAATTAGTGATGCTGCTCAACGGACACAAACTCATTGGGCACCTCACTGGAGCAAAACCTACTCCGCCATCCACCATCACTCAAAATGATACCACTATCGAAAATCCTGAATTTGAAATGTGGTTCTGCCAGGATCAACTGATCCAACATACAATGATGGCATCAGTCGATCCTACCATTGCTCCCACGGTTGCAACGGCTTCCTCGGTTAAACTGGCCTGGGAACTCCTTCATACGGCGTATGCCAACAAGAGTCACACTCGCATCTTCAGCCTGCGAGATCAGTTGCAAAATTTGAAAAAGGCCAACAGATTTGTTGCTAATTACTTACAACAAATTAGATCAATTGTTGATTCTTTCAAAGTAGCTGGTTCACCAGTAGCTGATAAAGAACTCGCTGTCAATATCTTGAGTGGCTAGGGTCTTGAGTATCGTGAGATCTCTGTCGCCATAAGAGCACGAGATACAACCTTAAGCTTTGAGGAACTATTCCACAAACTCACGGAGCAAGAACTCTTCCTGAAACACCAAGATCTTGAAAAATCGTCCTCAACCATCACTTCTGCAGTTGCACAAAGGACCAACTTTCAGCCTCAACAATACAAGAACAATCGTCGCTTCTCCAACCAATCATGGAAATCATCAGGCCAACGACAAGAGTCCACTGACAACCCACAAAGTGGCAGACAACCAAGGCAAGCTGTGAAATGTCAATTGTGCCAAAAGATTGGTCACACGGCTGATGTGTGTCGCTCAAAGTCACTTAATCACTTGAAGCAAAGGTTAATTTTGTGTCGAATCATCACCCAGTGCAAATCCTTGGATCCTTGATTCTGGAGCAACACATCATGTAACGACAGATTCAGACAATCTTGAAGAATACACTGGCAATGAGGAAGTGTCCATGGGTGACAATAAAACTATTCCCATTACTCATACTGGTCTAACTCAAATAAAAGCTTCTAATGCTAATTTCATGCTTTCTGACACTCTTTGTGCTCCTTCTATAAAAAGAATCTCATTTCAGTTGCCAAGTTTTGTAGTGACAATCTAACCTCTGTTGAATTTTTTCCATACTCTTTTCATGTGAAGGACCTCAAAACTCGGAGACTACTGGTACGAGGCCGGAACAAAAATGGACTCTATGAGTGGCCACATATGCGTCATAATCTTCCCTCCATCAATTTCACCTCTATCAAAGTCTCTCGACAACTGTGGCATCGTCGCCTTGGTCATCCTCATTTGAAAATTCTAGATTTTGTCCTAAATAAATTTTCACTTCCTACTTCTAGCAAAGAAAAGTTTGAGTTTTGTAATTCTTGTTCATCCAATAAAGCTCATCGTTTGCCATTTCAAAAACTCACTTTTAATAGCAATGCTCCATTACAAACTTTATTTAGTGATTTATGGGGTCCATCACCCGTTTTATCCATTGATAAAAAGTTGTATTACTGCATCTTTGTTGATCACTACACCAAATATATTTGGTTGTATACAATAAAAAATAAAAGTGAAGTTGCCACTATTTTTGAAAAATTTCATCCTTTGGTGGAAATTTTTTTCAAACACAAAATTGCCTCTGTTTATACAGATGGCGGGGGTGAATACATGGGTCTTAAACACTACCTACAACAAAAGGGCATTGAGCATTTAATTTCACCACCTTACACTCTTCAACGAGTCGCCATAGCTGAACGACTAGATCGTCACATTGTCGAAACAGCAAGAACTCTTCTCAATGAAGCCTCACTTCCACCTAAATTGTGGTCCTTTGCCTGTCACCATGCAGTCTATCTAATAAATAGACTTCCTGCTCCTGGTTTAAATAATGAGTCTCCTTATCAAAAATTATTTGGCAAAACCCCAAAATACTCTTCGCTAAAAATTTTTGGTTGTCTTTGTTATCCATGGCTCAAACCATATACTGAAAATAAATTTCAACCAAGATCCACGCCTTGCGTATATTTAGGAGTTTCAATTGTTCATCATGCACACCTATGTTTTGATCTAGTAAATTCAAAGGTATTTGTTAGTCGTGATGTACAATTTTTTGAAACTATTTTTCCTTTTACCACCATGTTCTCACAGTTAAAAAATAAATTTTCCAAGATAAACTGGGAAATAATAGAATCCCATTCAGAAAAGAGTTCAAAAAATCAACAGACTTTGGACTCTAACCTTGTTCCAACTCTTCTGCCACCTATCCCTATCTCCTTATCAATTCCATCTCCTTCTAGTTATCCACAAGATTTGAACTCATCCTCAAATAATCAAGAGTCCATGACGGAAGGCCAACTACTAGCAGACCTCCATCAATCAGGTATTTTCCCCATCTCTTCCTCTTCTTCTCGTCTATATAATAATCTTGCAGATGCCACTTCTACTCCATCACTCACTCATAATCACCCTTTAGAAATATCAAACCAGCATCCACAAAACCCTCCTCCCACCATGAACACATCATCTGGTGTGATCACAAGGTCCAAAAATAACATTTTCAAACCAACACAACGATTCACCTTCTTGGCTTATCTCTCCCCCACTCCAAACACCTTTAAACAAGCTGTTAAGCACAACGAATGGAAGAAAGCCATGGATTTAGAATATGAAGCACTAATGAGAAACCAAATTTGGGAGTTAGTTCCTCGGGAGCCGACGAAAAATATTGTAGACTGTAAATGGTTGTTTCACATTAAACGAAAAGCTGATGGTTCTATTGATAGGTATAAGGCGCGCTTAGTGGCAAAAGGTTTTACACAATGTCCGGGATTGGACTTTCATGAAACCTTTAGTCCAGTAGTCAAACCAACCACCATTAGAATTGTTCTGTCCATTGCTGTCCAAAATAACTGGTAGGTTCACCAACTTGACGTGAACAATGCATTTTTACAGAGTAACTTACATGAGGAGGTATTCATGGCTTAGCCTAAAGGCTATGTTAATTCTGATTTTCCAGATCATGTATGCAGCCTTAAAAAGGCCATTTATGGCCTAAAACAAGCCCCGCGCGCCTGGTATGAGGCCCTCACGGCTTATTTGAATACTATTGGATATGTTAAGTCCGAATCAGATGCCTCACTGTTCATTAATCCCTGGCTGTTACTGTTTACAGTTTAGTATATGTGGATGATATTCTCATTACTGGAAACCATCCAAACTTAGTTGCGCAGGTCATCAACTCTTTGGCTAGCAGGTTCTCACTAAAGAATCTTGGTGAACTTAATTATTTTTTGGGAATAGAAGTTAAGCGTGTTACAAATGGGATCATCCTATCTCAATCTCGATATATTCTTGAGATTCTATCTGATGTGGATATGACAGACTGCAAAGGGGTTGCCACACCGATGTGCTCCAACTCGCCACCTAAAGAAGATGATGGTTCACCCCCTGCCGATGCAACCCTCTATCGACGCACTCTGGGTAAGCTGCAATACTTATCATTCAGGCGTCCTGACATCTCATTTGCAGTAAACAAATTATCCCAATTTATGCATTCTCCAAGTCTGGAACATTGGAAGGCTGTAAAAAGGGTCCTGCGCTACCTCAAGTCAACAACAACATTGTGCTTGAAAATTCGTCATCATGCTGATAGGAATTTGTATATGTATGCTGATGCTGACTGGGCAGGTGATCCCAGTGATAGAATCTCAACATCGGGTCATATGCTCTTCTTGGGACCAAATCCTATATCTTGGTCCTCCAGGAAGCAACAATCAGTTGCTCGATCATCCACAGAAGCTGAATACAAATCGGTCGCCAATGCACTCGCGGAGCTTACATGGGTCCAAAACCTCTTGGATGAACTGAGGTACCATATATCAAACACGCCAAGTATTTTTTGTGACAACATTGGCGTATCATATCTTAGCAAGAATCTAGTTTTTCACACTAAGATGAAACACATTGCGGTAGACTTCCATTATCTTCGCAACAGTGTGAACTCTGGCAAAGTGACTGTCAGATATCTTCCTTCCATGGATCAAGTAGCAGACACTCTAACCAAGCCGCTGCCCAAACCTGCCTTTCTTCGATGTCTAACCAAGTTAGGTGTTGTTGCACCACACCTAACTTGAGGGGGGTGTATTGAGATAAACATGTGGTTATCTATTTGTTAGTATTTTAATTTTAAATTTTGAATTAGTTTGAATAGTCAACTAATCTTTTAGATAAGATTAAGTTGTTAGATTAGTTGCTTAAAGCTAGTCGAGTTAGTTCCTTTAAGTTAGTCAGGTTAGTTGCATTTACTTGTATTTAAGCAGATGTAAGCAATGAATAAAATCATTCAAGTTTTCTTTTAATTCTCAATCTCTTTACTTCAGACCCTTTTTCTTGCAAAGGCCTTAGTTCATGAATCTACAAGATTATCACAAATAATTTAAACACAATTAATATTGATGGTATACCAATGATCGATACGATCTCACAATATTGTGTTTTCTTCTCATGAGTATGAATTTACCGTTATAATAACGATTTTGTATTCAACCATTATATTGGTGCTATCACAATTAATCAAAATTAGAAAATTATTTTCTCAAAATAAAGTGTTTTAGTTCACTTTTTCACTAGTTGAAGTTTAATTTTTTTACTTTAACCTTCATAATAGAGTTGGCAAAAAATAATTTGCTTTTCTCATCCCACCAAATAACACCAAATTTTTCTCATCTAGTTTGCTTGTACCTTCAAAGTACTTTTACTGCAAACACAACATCAAGTCAAGCTGTTAGTCACATAACTCATATTTTTATTAGGCTAGCAAACTCCCCTTTTTTTTTTGTTACCATTTTCTCACACAATTGAATCAAAAGGAGTTGCAAGACTCACACAACCAACAAAATTGTATTTCACAAACTTTTCAATATTATGTGACTTGACAAGAAAAATTCCATCACATGTTTTACGGTACTTTTCATTTCAAGAATGAAATTTTTTTTACCAAAACATTTCAGGTTAAATGACTACTCAACATGTTTTTCATAATTTATTTATAACTCTCATGTTAGAGCCAAAAATTATCTCATTATAGCCAAACAACAACATGTGATTTATTCCACAATAAATATATACACTTGTAATACCCTTTTTAGAACATTTCTCAAAGATGCAAAAATTATTTTTTTTCACAATGATTTTTTTATTTCATGAGCCCTCACTATTTAAAAAATTTAAATATCATTTTTTCATGAAAAGTACTATCACTTTATTCATGAAAATACTAGGTAAACATTTTTTTTTCTTTTCCTTTTCTCCACTTGAATTGAGCAAGTAGAAAAATACTTTACCGTACACCTCTTCTCTTCCATCTCTTGAAGAGAGCAACGTTGACGGAATTATATTGAGATCCCTATCTTGATATCCACACCTTTTCAAACTGTAACAAAATACGAATGTCCTTAAAATTGGTGCTATCACAATCAATCAAAATTAGAAAAATTATTTTCTCACAATAAAGTGTTTCAATTCACTTTTTCACTAGTTGAAGTTTAATTTTTTTTTTTACTTCAACCTTCATAATAGAGTTAGCAAAAAATAATTTGCTTTTCTCATACCACCAAATAACATTAAATTTTTCTCATCTAGTTTGCTTGTACCTTCAAAGTACTTTTACTGCAAACACAACATCAAATCAAGCTGTTAGTCACATAGCTCATATTTTTATTAGGCTAGCAAACTCCATCTTTTTTATTGGTCACAACTTTTTTACGCAATTGAATCAGAAGGAGTTGCAAGACTCACACAAACAACAAAATTGCGTTTCACAATTATTTCAATATTATGTGACTTGACAAGAAAATTTTCATCACATGTTTTATGGTATTTTTTCATTCCAAGAATGAAATTTATCTCAACATATATTTCTTATCAAAATGGCTACTCAAAATATTTTTCATAATTTATTTATAACTCTCATGTTAGAGCTAAAAATCATCTCATTATAGCCAAACAACAACATGTGATTTATTCCATAATAAATATATATTCACTTGTAATACTCTTTCTTAGAGCATTTCTCAAAGATGCAAAAATCACAATTTCACATTGATTTTTTTTTTTCATTTCATAAACCCCCACTATTTTAAGAATTTAAAAATCTTTTTTTCCATGAAAAGTAGTATCACATTTTTCATGAAATATTAGGTAAAAAGTTTTTTTTTTCTTTACCTTTTCTCCACTTGAATTGAGCAAGTAGAAAAACACATTACCGAATCGTTAGTATAATGGTAACTTCGGACTCACTATTGAGGTTGAAATAAAAAATTTAAACTTCAACTGAATTGATTTTATTATATCAAACACTTTATTTTGAGAAAATAATTTTTCTAATTGTTGGTGTAATATACCACAAATACAAAATATTACAGTTGAAAATAAAATTAAAAAATACGAATAATAGGCTGAGGCACAAATATCTCGCTATCTTTAAGGAGATTCAAGCCCACTGCGGCATAATCTACACCGATCCAGCAATAATACTCTTGACTTGTCCCCTCTAGGATACAACAGCCCGATAACGTCGTACAACTCAAACAACTCCAAATTAGTTGAAGAGTCCAAAGCTCCACATAAGAACACCTTCCTTCAACATATACATACTCTCTTGTTTGTATAGTGAATACAATTGAAGACTTAGAGTATTATTCTTTGTCTCAACTCTCTCTTTTCAACCTTCATAATAGAGTTAGCAAAATGTATACTCAACACATTTTTCATAATTTATTTATAACTCTCATGTTAGAGCCAAAAATCATCTCATGAATCTGCAAGATGTAACACAATCAACAGTATTGCATTTCACAATTATTTCAATATTATGTGACTTGACAAGGAAAATTTCATCACATGTTTTATGGTATTTTTTCATTCCAAGAATAAAATTTATCTCACCATATATTTCTTATCAAAATGGCTACTCAACACACTTTTCATAATTTATTTATAACTCTCATGTTAGAGCCAAAAATCATCTCATTATAGCCAAAAAACAACATGTGATTTATTCCATAATAAATATATATGCACTTGTAATACTCTTTCTTAGAGCATTTCTCAAAGATGCAAAAATCACAATTTCACAATAATTTTTTTTCTCATTACATAAAAAGTTGGAAATAAAATAACAAAAATGTCAGGCTAGCAAACTCATTCTTTCTTTGTTTCACCATTTAAGTTACAAGAACTAATTGCCATATAAGTTACAAGAACCAATAGTCATCTTCTACCACAATTTATATCCACTAACTTATGCACTTAATATTTTATTTTAATAATAAAATGCATAATACACCAACACATATCATTTAAGGAAATAAAATAATAGGCTAAAAAAAGTTTGTCACGACCCCGACCATCGTGATTGGCACCCACACTAACTCTCCGGTGGGAGAACCACTACTACAACTCAAACCAAGCACCTAAACCAAAACTAAGGCATTTAAGTATATGAAAGTAGAAATAATAGCTAAAAACTGAAGTTCCCAAAAACTTCAAGAAAAGATCTAACAACTAACAATGCGGAAGAAATAACTTAGAACTTGAAAGTCAATGTACCAAAACATCTAAGTTCAACAAGTCTAAACAAGAAGGGATGCAACCCTAATCTAATGAACTAATAACTAATAGAACATAGTCTAAGTCCGGAAATGGTGGACATAGATGAAAGAGAACCCATGGAAGCTCGAAAGAATTGGCTCACCCTTGAATTCGAATGATCACTAATCTCCTAAGCGAGGTTTGTCACTAGCCGCTTGAAGATGCCATGTACTCAACAAAAATAAGACCAAGTGCAGTATCAGTAGACAACCACAGTGTACTAAGTGCAACATAAGCAAGCCATGACAACAATATAATCACATGTATATATATCAACACATACAATATTATCAAACATCAACGAACAACGAACAACGAACAACTTCACATTTATATCAAATCATTGGTCCTCTCATGGAACCCAAACCCAAACAGTTAGCATACCGAAACGTGGTATCCGATCCCATAATTATGCCAGAATGTGGCAACCGATCCCATAGTTATGCCGAAACATGGAAACCGATCCAAGTTAGTTATGCCGAAACGTGGCAACCGATCCATTCAACACACCACAATCACATTCACAAGTATATCATTAAGATCATACATTTAAGTCATGATTTCATGACAATCATCATTCATCTATCTCATTTACAACAAGTGTGATCAACATTGCAACATTTATACCTATACAAGTATCATAATGAAGCAAGAACAAACATACATGACACAATCATGGAATCACAACCATCTTCTACCTCGAAACAAACTTGAAACCCTAAAAGAATCTTGATCCTTCCCTTTTCGAATTCGTTCCGCTTGTTCTTGGTCTACAAACAATCAACATAATATGGAAATCAATAAAAAAACACTAATTACCCAAATTACTAACAATTCTATGAACCCTAGATCAAACCCATGATCCCAATTATCCAATTTAGGGTTGTTTCCACCATTGAATCCATAACCAAACCCTCTCACATCAATATTCACCCATTCTATTACGTTCTACGGATCAAAAAATATATTCGGGGAGTAAAAAACTTGCCTTTAGACGCAAGAACAGTGAAAAATGAGTAGGAGTAATCTGGGGTTCGTTCCTTAGCTCTAAAAGTCAAAAAGTGCATAATGAGGTCGTTAAGGGGTTTATTAACGACATTAATTCACGTCGAGTCCACCACAACGACCGTCACCCCACTTTAGCGGCCTCGCCAGAGCAGCAAAACTCAGCACCAAAGTGGGTTACGCGAGACAGAGAGTTATTTCAAGAATTTCAAGATTCCCATTTAACAACACACCTTTAACTAATGACGCTCAGAAAATACCCTTTACACCAAGATCAATTTCGAGAGTTATACTCATCCTAATTCAATTTCGTAAAGTCGTATGGATTCTTTAACGAGTTATCTAACTACTTATATAATTGTTATCAGATTTCCCTACACCTCGATTACTCCAATTTCATCCAAATTTGGACAAGGTTGGGAAAAATCTAAATACTACGAAAAAGTTTTTCGGCTTCAAATTTCCCCCCGTTGGCTTTTCTATATCAACGGGAACATGTCATTACAATAGATACCAATTTACCCATCACTCGTCCCCACAAAACTTAGGAAAATAGGCTAAGGAAGGGATGAAGTAGTACATTAATCGACGAATAATTGGCGATACTTGTCTCGCATGTCTCTCTCAGTTTCCCAAGTAGCTTCCTCAACTAGATGATGCTTCTATTGAACTTTTACTGACTTAATCTCCTTGGTCCTCAACTTACGCACATCACGATCAAGAATTGCAATCGGTTCCTCCTCATATTGGAGGTCCCTGTCTAACAGAATTGAGTCCCACTTAATGATATAATCCCCATCACCTTGATACCTCTTCAACATGGACATATGAAATACCTGTTGAACACTTGATAAATTAGGAGGTAAAGCCAATCTAGATGCTACCGATCCCACACATTCAAGAATTTCAAATGGGCCAATGTATCTTGGACTTAGCTTACCCTTCTTACCAAATCTCATCATCCCTTTCATGGGTGATACCTTAAGAAGAACATTTTCACCGGATTGAAACACCATGTCTCTTACCTTATAATCTGCATACATCTTTTGTCTACTCTGGACTTCTAGGAGATTAGCTAGAATACACCTCACCTTATCTTGAGCATCCTTCACTAAATCAACCCCCAAAGGTTTCACATTGCCAGCCCCAAACCATCATATGGGTGATCTACACCCCGTCCCATAGAGTGCCTTAAATGGTGCCATATCAATACTGGAGTGATAACTATTATTATAGGAGAATTCATACAAAGGTAAGAACTTATCCCAATGTCCTCCAAAATCAATCACACATGCCCTCAACATGTCTTCTGATACTTGAATAGTCCTCTCCGACTGCCCGTCTATCTGTGGATGGAAGGCTGTACTAAAAGTGAGTTATGTGCCCAATTCATCAAGTAATTTCCTCCAAAACTTGGATGCGAATTAGGTACCACGGTTTGAGATGATAGAGAGGGCACCCCATGTAACGTCACTATCTCTTTCACATAAGCTTTATTCAATTGTTCAACATATAATCTATTTTTACCAGAATAAATGGGCTGACTTAGTCAATCTATCAACCACTACCCAAATAGAATCAAACTTCCACAAAGTCTTGGGAAGACCAACCACAAAGTCCATGGATATTCTTTCCCACTTCCATTCTGGAATTGGCATTCTTTGAAGTAAACCTGCAGGCCTTTAATGTTCATACTTCACTTGTTGACAATTTTGACACTTCGCCACAAACTCCGCTATGTCTTTCTTCATGCCCGGCCACCAATAAATTCTCTTTAGATCTCTATACATCTTGGTCACACCCGAATGAATAGAATATCGCGAACCATGAGACTCTGCCAACAATTTCTCAATTAAGTCATCTACTCTAGGAACACATATTCTCCCTTTGAAATTTAGCACACCATCTGCATCAATAGTGGTCTCTTGTGCCTTACCAGTTGCAGTCTTTTTCTTAAGTTCCTCCAAATTCTCATCTTCAAATTGTTTGGCCTTGAACTCTTCAATGAATGTGGCCTTACTTCAATACTAGCTAACACCCATCTCTTTCTGAGATGCCCAACTGTATGAACTTAGACTCTAAGGTCTAAATTTCCTTAGCCAAAGGTCGCTTGGATGCACTCAAGCAAGCTAAACTACCCATACTTACCATTTTTCGCCTCAAAGCGTCTGCTACCACATTAGCCTTGCCCATATATTATTGAATGGTCACATTATAATCTTTAAGTAACTCCATTCACCTTCGCTATCTTAAATTCAGATCCTCTTAAGTGAACACATGCTGCAAACTACGATGATCTGTAAACACTTCACACTTAACACCATAGAGGAAATGTCGCTAGATCATCAGAGCAAACACTACCGCTGCCAACTCCCAATCATGCGTTGAATAAATCCTCTCATGCACCTTTAATTGATGCGAGGCATAAGCTATAACATTCT
The DNA here is from genome assembly GCF_900185275.1 of Solanum verrucosum. NCBI lineage: Eukaryota > Viridiplantae > Streptophyta > Magnoliopsida > Solanales > Solanaceae > Solanum > Solanum verrucosum. The sequence goes on from NW_026020441.1 coordinate 1,541,774, forward strand.
TATCCTGCATCAATACAACACCCTAACTAGAATGTGAAGCATCACAATAAATAATAAAATCTTTACCTTCAATCGGTAATGCTAGAATAGGCGCGGTGGTCAAGAGAGTCTTAAGCTTTTGGAAGCTCTCCTCACATTTTTCAATCCATTCAAATGGTATATCCTTTTTGGTCAAGTTAGTCAAGTGAGTGGCAATGGAAGCAAAAATTTTCACAAATCGACGATAATAGCTAGCGAGCCCCACAAAACTCCTATCTTCCATCACAGAGCTAGGCCTAACCCAATTCTTAACCGCATCAATCTTTTGGGGATCTACCATTACCCCTTATTTTGAAACTTCATGCTCCAAAAATGCAATCGATTTCAACCAAAATTCACACTTAGAAAATTTAGCATATAGCTTTTGCTTTTCAGGAACACCCAAAACACTGCGAAGATGGTTGACATGCTCTTCCTCACTTTTCGAATAGACCAAAATATCATCAATAAAAACTATGATGAAAGAATCAAGAAATGGCTTGAATACCCCATTCATTAAACTCATAAAAGCTGCAGACGCATTGGTCAAACTAAAAGACATAGCCAAACACTCATAGTGCCCATAACGAGTTCTAAATATCATCTTGGGTATATCCTCATGCCTAATATTCAATTGGTGGTAACCGGATCTTAGATCAATCTTAGAGAAACTGATGCACCTTGCAATTGGTCAAAAAGATCATCTATTCGAGGCAAATAGTACTTGTTTTGAATAGTGACCCTATTCAATTGCTGGTAATCTATACACATTCTCATACTACCATCCTTTTTCTTAACAAATAAAACTGGAGCACCCCATGGGGAATCACTAGGATGAATAAATCTCTTATCAAGAAGCTCTTGGATTTGAGCCTTAAGCTCTCGTAATTCTCCTGGAGCCATGCGATATGGAGGGATAGAAATGGGATGCGTACTAGGCTCTAAATCAATGCAAAAATCTATATATCTATTCGGAGGCATACCAGACAAATCATTAGGAAACACTTCTATAAATTTTGACACCACATGGATAGACCCAATGGATGGAGCCTCAATCTCAACATCCCTACTATGAGCCAAATAAGCCAAATAACCCCGCTCTATCAATTTCTTAGCCCAAATGGAGGATATGATCTTAGTTCTCTTAGGCTTGTACACCCCGTCCCACTCTAATTTTTCCCTTCCCGAAATTTCTAGAGTTACAAACTTAGTATTACAATTAAGCACATCATAATAGGGGGACAACCAAGTCATGCCTAAAATTATATCAAAATCAGTCATATGCAAAATCACCCAATCAGCCTAAGTCTGAAAATCCATAAACAAAATAGGACAAGCACGATAGACCTGGGTAACTATGACTGACTCTTCAACTGGGATAGAAACATGGATAGGGGCATCAAGTATATCACAATGATAATCAAACTCTAAGGCAAATCGCACAGATACATAAGAGTAAGTAGAACCTGGATCAAATAACACATTAGCCATCCAGTCATAGATAAGGATAGTACCTATGATCGCTGTGTCAGACGCCTCTGCCTCATTCTTACCCGAAAAGCCATAACACTGAGCCTTATCATCTTGATGAACCACTTTGCTGCCTGGTTGCACATTACCTTTGTCTGCATTACCATTTCCTCTACCTCTACGACCTCGTTGATTACCTTCTCACCCACTTTGTGGACAACCTCTACCATTATTACCATTCCCCGCGGGTACCACTGCTCTAGACTGCTGCTGCGCGAAATCTAACACACGTGGGTGGGGATAATCTCTCCTTATATGCCAGGTTCTCTACAATTGTAACAAGTATGATCAAAAGATGGTCTGCCGCTCGTCGAAGGCGCGACTCCCTGGCTATCCTGAAAATTATGAGATGGACTTTCCGAGTAACTACCTGTAGAGGCGGGCATAGCGGACTAAATTGGCTTGGCTGCAAGCGTAGGCCTTCCGGACCCCTTGGAATAAGAACCTTGAAAGTTACCCGAGTTCTTGGCCTTTTTTCCCCATGCCTTAGCTTGACCATCTCGCCTCACCCCCTCCAATTTCTTAACATAGTCTGTCACCTCATTAAAGCTTCTCCCTGCAGAAGTCATATGAACAGATAATACTTGTAACTCATAATTTAATCCCCTAATGAATAACTGGATTCTCTCTTCCTCAATAGTCACCAATTGAGTAGCATATTTGGACAAAACATAGGACTTGACCTCATAAGCAGCCACAATTATACTACCATGTTCTAAAGCCATGAACTCATCCTTCTTGCGATCCCTCAACGTCTTAGGCACATACTTCTCTAGAAACAGAGCATGAAATTGGGTCTCAATGAAGCGTGGAAGAATTGGCTCACCCTTGAATTCGAACGATCACTGATCTCCTAAGCGAGGTTTGTCAGCAGCTGCTTGAAGATGCCCTGTACTCAACAAAAATAAGAGCAAGTGCAATATCAGTACACAACCACAGTGTACTGTTAAGATCACGCGACTATCCCACTAAATGCAACATAAGCAAGCCATCACAACAATATAATCACATGTATATATATTAACATATACAATATTATCAAACATTTATGAACAACGAACAACGAACAACTTCACATTTATATCAAATCATTGGTCCTCTCATGGAACCCAAACCCAAACAATTAGCATACCGGAACGTGGTATCCGATCCCATAATTATGCCGAAACGTGGCAACCGATCCCATAGTTATGCTGGAATGTGGCAACCGATCCAAGTTAGTTATGCCAGAACGTGGCAACCGATTCATTCAACACACCACAATCACAATCACAAGTATATCATCAAGATCATACATTTAAGTTATGATTTCATGGCAATCATCATTCATCTATCTCATTTACAATAAGTGTGATCAATATTGCAACATTCATACATATACAAGTATCATAATAAAGCCAGAACAAGCATACATCACACAATCATAGAATCATAACCATAACCTACCTTGAAACAAGCTTGAAACCTTAAGAAACTTGATCCTTCCCTTTTCAAATTCGTTCCGCTTGTTCTTGGTCTACAAACAATTAATATAATACGGAAATCAATAAGAAATCACTAATTACCCGAATTACTAACAATTCTATGAACCCTAGATCAAACACATGATCCCAATTATCCAATTTAGGGTTGTTTCCACCATATAATCCATAACCAAACCCTCCCCCATCAATATTCACCCATTATATTACGTTCGACAGATCAAAAAATGGATTCGGGGAGTGAAAAGCTTACCTTTAGCCTCAAGAATGGTGAAAAATGAGTAGGAGTCACTTGGGATTCGTTCCTTAGCTCTAAAAGTCAAAAAGTGCTCAATGAGGTCGTTTAGGGGTTTATTAACTACTTTAATTCGCGTTGAGCCTGCCACAACGGCTGTCACCCCGCTGTAGCGTTCCCGCCAGAGCGAAAATACCCAGCCCCAAAGCGGGTTATGTGAGACTTTTTTCAAGAATTCCAAGATTCCCATTTCACAACACACCTCTAACTAATGACGCTCAAAAAATATCCTTTACGCCAAGATCGATTTCGGGGGTTCAACTCACCCTAATTCAATTCCGTAAAGTCGTATGAATTCTTTAACGAGTTATCTAACTACTCATGTAATCAAAATCATAAATGATTCACCCGATTGTTACCAGATTTCCCTACACCTCGATGACTCCGATTTCATCCAAATCTGGACAATGTTGGGAAATATCCAAATACTATGAAAAAGTTTTCCGTCTCCAATTTTTTCCCCATTGGCCTTTCTATAACGACGGAAACATGTCTTTACAAAGTTATATTCATATATTCAATAATAAATACGATGATATCGAAAAAACTGAATCTTTTCTAAAGGTTTAAGGTTTCTTCTTGAAATTTAATAGTATGAGGCATATAAAAGTTGTGTGTGTGTTGATATTATGTATTCTTTATTTATTTTGTGGGTTTTTTTAAAAAAAAAAGTGTTATTGTTATATGAAAAAAATGTCAGTTCTCATGAGCAACAAAGGAAAGAAGAAGAGGAGATGTAGAGAAGAAAGAGGAGGAGGAGGAGGAGGAGGAGGAGAAGCCTTATCTTTTGGTCCCTTTTTCATAGGGAATTTAATGATGATTTTGAGTTTACAACTAGAAGGCTTGTTGATGGTGTCCAACACTTTGTGTTTTGTTGCTTGGACGGTAATCATTGGTGTTGATTGAGTGGCATTGTGTTTTTCTTTCATAATTTAGAAGATCTAATTTTATAGTTGTTGTGTCGTGATTTCTGAAGAACAATTTTTTCATTTGAATTTTGTAAGTCGCTGCTTCTAGGTGGTTGCACAGTTGTTCAAGAAGTTGTTGGTGGTTCTATAAGGGAGAAATTGAAAATTTGTACCTTAGTCTGAAGAGGTTGTGTTGATAAACTTAATAATAGTACGAAATACCTTGGCCTAACAAATTTTGTTGATTTCTTATATAGTTATATGCAATATTTTTTCCGCTATTTGGTTTGAGACAAAAGTTATAGCGAAACCAATGTGATCGGTCATTGTGATGTCAAAATAAATTTTGTATAATAAATTGAAGAATTTTAGTTTAGTCGTTAAGAAACAAATGTTAAAATAGTTTTAAAAAATTGCATAGGTTATACTTTGGGATGAGCAGAGTAGATCAGTCACAATGTATAAATGGAGAAATACCCAAATATAACTCAATTGATAAACATGACTCTTGAACTATTAAAATAAAGAACATTATTAACCAAAAATATAGTATATATGTTTTTGGGTGCCAGGAGGCTAATTCCAAGTTATATATGCTGGGACAAAGACCAAATTATCTTTAAGCTTTATAAAAAATGGCAAAAAATAGTCACGTTGAAACTAAAATAGCATACGTTATACCTTGGGATGAGAAGAGTAGATCGATCACGATATATATATATATATAATAGATTGACCTTGAGGAAGTACTTCTTGTGAATGAAATTTGCAGTCTGAGCATACCATGATGCCGAAATGTTGGTCCTCATTTGTTAATGTGAGTTGACCATCTATGTAGAATATCTGGCCCTATCAAATTTGAGGATGGTATTAATTTATGTGTAGTTGTTATCAAACATTGCAATATGCCTGCTTGTTGTTGTACTTAATGGTGGTTGCATTTGTATATCAGATATGCATGTTACTCCTTATGATGGAACAGACAAAAAGGAGCCAGTTGTGGAGGTGCTTTTTGCTGTGTATTCAATGAGGAGCAGCTGGATTGTTTTTCTCCCTGCAAGAAGAGAGTTTATGTAAATTGGATGGAAAATCTGTTTTAGAAAGAGAGTTACTGTGTGTATTACCATTCATGTAACGTTGTGGCTTGTGGATATATGGGGTCCATAAGTATTATCGTATTGAATCTATTTGACAAACCTATGTGGTTAAAGAGAATTAATCTTGAGTATTTATTTATATATTAGGAATATATATATATACTGTAAAGGTAACAATGGTCTTCTTTACCTGCTGAAGATTTTGCCACCCTCTTAGCTAAAATGACGGGATAGTCTATGAGCCTTTCTACAAGGGTATTTTCATGATGCACAACAAATTCCTCCCAAAGTGTAAGCTTTATGGATATTTTTCTTGTTAAGTATGTTAAGTAGAGATGCATGCTAATTGTTTAGTTAAAAATAAAGTCAGCAACAACTAAGCTCAACAAGAATGCAAATTTTTAGCGAATATTGTGGAACTTTTTTTGATGAAGCAAGATAATTGCATTAAAAGACATCAAGAAAATGAATTTATTACTCCAATAACCAAAAAAGGTAAATTGAAATTAATTTTTCATGAAATATTATTCATTGGAATAGAAGTCAATAAGAACTTACTTAAATTTGTAGAAACCAGCAGAAGAAACAACTAAGCCTAACAAAGCTAATAAAGATGATCAGAATCGGTTTTCCATGAAATATTGTTCACTAATAGAGCCAAGAGGGCCAGTTTCAAAGCATAACAAATCACTTTTTTAGAATACGAAATGTCTAATTTTTTGGTGTAACTTCAAGAAGTTTTGACCAAAGTAAGCCACTATTCAAACTAATTCACCAAAACAATATATTTTTTTTGAAAATTTACAAAATTAGAATAAACGTATTTGGTAGTAACGCTTTAGGTATTATTTTATTCAAAAATAATCAATGACAAAAAGACAATTCTAACAGAGTAAACAAATATAAAGCGTTACTATCAAATACATTTTATTGATTCGTTATTGATAGTCACATTTTAAGGCTAAAACGTTCCTGACAATAACGACTCTTTAGAATCAAATTTACTCCATTAGTTACTGCCACCACACTTTTGTTAAATAATCTCTAATATTCAGGAAGAACTGAATTCATTTTTTCAAGCGCCTCTTTCCTGTTAAATTTTGAATTTTTATCTATTTAAAATTGAGGATCCATGGTAATAGCGTTAGGGTTTTGGAGTGAGGATATCCATCTTGAAGTGGAACAAGAACGTTTGCTTCTTGACCTGCTGTGAAACGAGATTCCCCGATAGTGAAATTAGCTGGAAAATTACTAGATGAATCTTCTACAAATTTCGATACTCATTCTAACTCTGCTACATATCATCACTCTGTAATGAAAAAGCAGAAAAAAATTGGTACTAAAAATAGTAATTTCTCAACACATGACACACAAGAAAATTCTACTTAATATCTATTTAAGCTTGAAGATTGAATTGATGTGGTGAATTCAACATGGTATATTTAGAAATACACTTTTATTTGGTCGTATTTTAAGTACAGTTGAATAAAGGAGTCCGAATATTCTTAGAGAAATGCAAGGTTGCCTTTGAAGTCGTCGTCGGAATTGGAAAGAAGAGCGTCGTAGAAATTGGTAGCGGAGTTGTGGGAGTGAGGTTAGTGGTGACAGACAGGGTGCTATTAATGGAGAAAATTTTGTCATTAGAGAAATCGAGAATGTTTCTACTTAAAAAGTCGTTATTGTTGGTAATGTATTAGCTTTAAAACATGACTGTGAGTAACAAATTAATAAAACGTATTTGACAATAATGTTTTATATCTGTTTACTCTGTCAGAATTTTGTCTTTTTGTCATTGATTATTTTGAATAAAATAATACCTAAAACGTTACTATCAAATACGTTTATTCTAGTTTTGTAAATTTTCAAAAAAACATATTATTTTGGTGAATTAGATTAAATAGTGACTTACTTCAGTAAAAAATTCGTAACTTCAACAATATCTTTAGGATTTTTTCAATAGATATCCACAATATATACCATATATTTTTCAAGAAGGGTTATCTATAAAATTAATCATCTAACTCAAAGTTTCAATCTTTACTACTATAGAAATTAAACTCCATAACATATGATATGTAACTTTGATTTCTCCAACCTAGGGCAATCATAAGAAGAATCCACTTTAATTTACAATTTGTTTTTATCAAAACATTAATTAGTTGTGAACTAAAAGTAAAGAAGTTCATATTAGCTAGCATCTACCTAGCTTAAACTTTAGACCCCCCCCCCCCCCCAACCCCCGAAATAAGTTTTGTGATAATCACATTTGTATGAGGCCTTTTCTCCTAAAAAACAGTTGAAGGAAAATATCTTATTTATAAACTCAAAGGTTCTTGAATATTGATTTAAGTTCTATCTAATTTGTATGTTTCTGTCTATTGAAAACTAACTAGTAACATCCCTATTATAATAGTAAGAAACCAAATTAAACTAGGACTAGAAAACATATTACTATATAAACTAGGACAAAAAACTTCTAACTAGACATAATTAAGTAAATACCAAAAAACAACAAATCCTAAATAACTTAGAAATCCTACTCTAACTTTGAATTATTATTCCAACATTCTCCCGTAATTCAAAGTTGTATATTGTTGCCTTTTTCTTCTTGTCATTGTTGTTGTATTGGAGTTTTCTCTTCAATCTTCAACTGTTAGATTACTTCTGTTCAATCTTCAATTGTTGGAGTACTTCTCTTCAATTCTCATTTATTTTTTTCTTGGTTGTGTTGCACCTTCTTTTCAACTTCCAAGTGTTGAAACACTTCTCTCCAACCCACAATATTATTTTTATTGGTTGCACTTCTCTCCAACTTCCAAGGTTGATGTCCTTCTCACCAACTATTTTTTTGGTATTGAAACACTCTCTTCCATCCCACCAACTCCTTTTCTTTTTGCTTTTTTTTTTGTGTTGGGGCACTTTCTCTCCAACTCTCGTTGATGCCCTTTCCATAAACTCTTTTGTTTTTTACTTTCTCTAATTTTTAATTTAGAGAAGGATTTCTTCCTCTTGTGCTTGGTTTCACTTTTATAAATTTGCAATATTTTTGTAAGTCTTTCCTCCAATCATATTTTTTCATGCATATATCATTCTCTCGATGTTTGTCGACATAATCATTGGCCAGATGGGCAACATATATGGGTTATAGCCGTTCGTCGGTAGCAAAAATTCTTAGATCGTAGAAGCTCTGATACCAATTTGAAGGAAAATATTTTATTTATAAACTCAAAAGTTCTTGAATCTTGATTCAAATTCTATCTAATTTGTATGTTTCTGTCTATTGAACACTAACTAACAGCATCCCTATTTATAATAGTAAGAAACCAAATTAAACTAGGACTAGAAAACCTATTCCTATATAAACTAGGACGAAGAAATCCTAACTAGACATAATTAAATAAATATAAAAAATAACAAATCCTAAACAACTTAGAAATCCTACTCTAACTTTAAATTATTATTCCAACAACACTTGATTCTTCTCTTGTCAAATTGCATAGATGTTGTTGTCTCCTGTATTCAGATTAGCAAATCAGAAATAATAAAAGATGAAAAGAAAAAAACAATGAACTATCTGAGTCCACAGAATCCACTGTGTGTCCTTAAGAAATTTAATTCCCTCAAGTACCCGAGGTTGTAGATTAATTCCTCCCAAGATAAAACAGATTAACCATTAAAGAAGTAGCGGTACCTTAAACTTCAATAATTTCAACGAACTCAAAATGATAGCAACGAATCACACATACAGACATGATCGATCGATTTTATTTTGTAAGAAATGTATGCAGAAGAAGAGAAGAATTCAATATAGAAAAATAAGAGAAAATCTCTCTATTTATAGCCAACAAAGGGTAAAAGTCACAACTCTTTGGAAAGAAGATAACCTTTCAAAAAGGTCACAACATTTTGGAAATGGTACAACCTTTCAAACGGTCACAACCATTTAGAAAAGACACAACCTTTCATAAAGGTCACAACCCTTTGGCATAGTCACAACACTTCAGGAGAGTCACAACCCTTCATTTCCTGTTCACACCTTTAAAACCCAACAATCCCCCACATTAATATGGAATGACTATTGTTAAAACATATGCATGAAAAACTTTGTGATTCGTAAGTAAGGATTGATTGCATCTGGATAAGTGGTTTCCCTTTGAATTTTCCATAGTGAACATATATCGGATATACTCGGTCAATCGATGGATTTGATATCTTTGCACCGTCGAGCTTTGGTGTATACCTAGACAATATAAATCACACAATCAAACCTTAAACTGTGTTTGGTTCTCATTTTGTTGTTCGTTTCAGCCATGGACACGTCTTGGTTTATAAGTGCGTACAGAACTGGCCTTATCGAATTTTCCTTGAAGAAACTTAAACTTAACACTTACATATGTGATTTCTAAATATGTTATCCTGTAGATATATTATTTGATATACCCTGTATTAAACTTAGAAATCATTAAAAAGTCCTAATGCCTTTTCCTTGTTACTTAACATTGTCTTATCATGATAATGGACCATAAAAAATATTTTGACAATGTTGAACCGTTATCAATGACTTTGTTTGATCTCTTTGAACCTATATCTTAGGATCTCCAGTCTTCTAGGTAGAGTTACTACCACAATGACTTGTCCTCGGCCATAGTCCAATTCCCTTTGATAATTTATCAACTCCCTCTCTAGTTAGACCTTTTGTAAGTTGATCCGACACATTATCATTTGACTTTACATAGTCAAGTATGATAATTCCACTAGAGAGTAGTTCTCTAACGATATTATGTCTACATCATATATGACGAGACTTTTCGTTATACATCATGCTCCATGCCCTACCTATTGCAAACTAACTCTCACAGTGTATGCATACTGGAGCAAAGGTTTGGGCCAAACATCTTTCAAGAAATTTTGGAGTCATTTAACTTCTTCACCGATCTATCTAGAGGGATAAGCTCATATCTTATAGTAGAGCGAGTGATACATTTCTGTTTGGAAGATTTTCAAGAGATTGCTCCTCCACAACGAGTAAATACACATCCACTTGTGGATTTTACTTCATTTAACCTAGTGATTCACTTTTCATCACTATATTTTTCCAATGCTGTTCAATATTAGTTATAATGCAAAACACTAGTTTTTAAGTATGTTTTAAATACTCCAAAACTATTTTCATTGTCATCCATTGAGTTTGATTGAGATTATTCGTGAACCGACTCAGTTTACTAATATCACATGTTATATCTAATCGTGTACACTTCATGATATATATCATACTTCTCAATACTCTAGAATAATCTAATTGTGAGTCACTTTTGCCTTCATTCTTTTGAAGTACAAATCTCACATTTATTGGAGTCTTGACAATATTGAAATCCAAATACTTAAACTTGTCAAGTACCTTTTCAATCACATCAGTAAATTCAATGTCTTTCATATTGAAGTTACTTTTTAGCATTTTGATTAATAACATTACAAAGACACTTCATCCAATTTTAAGCGTCAACGATTGTTAATCAGTATATAACCCAACTAAATGAATTGGGGTCGAATCCCACATGAAGCAGTACATGTTTAAGATTCAAAAGGAAAGTGCGAACATGGTCAAATCAGTCATAGGAATAGAAATTATTGAATAAAAACATTATTCAAATCAGGAGGTGACATGAATGTCAAATGGGTGGTTTTGATTTGAAATTATCAACTACAAGCAGCAAATAATACGAAATAACAATAATGAGACGGATTCTTGGGATGTGATTCAATTATAGGCTAATATAGACAAATGGGTAATTGAAAATATTAGAAAATAGCTAAATATTAGTGAGTAAGCTAGACTATAGAGGAAGTAAACTTTCTCTCGAATAATTTACCCCAAATCAAGTCTATTTCTCTCGAACATCAACAAGCACGAAAAATAAGAACATCCTACAGTTTAGTCAATTCACTCTCTCGAGCTGAATGTGTGGAAAAAGATTTAGGATTCACTCTCTCAAGCTGAATCCATGACAACCCAATACCCACAGACGATCAATCAACAATCTTAGTTTTAAAACCTCTCTCGTGTAAGCCAAAAACACAAGGGAAAAACTGCATTTGCAACTACAATTCTTAAATTAAACCACAATTATTGATTGAACTCACTTCTAAATAACATCTTAACTAACAATTAGCAACACCCATAAGCTAAATCAACCCATAATCATATAATCACACCCCAAGAATTGAGTTTTAGCTAGACATCATAAAAAGATAAAAATCGTTACCAAATTGAGTTTCCATCAACTGGGTAAGATTGATTTCATCTTTACAAAGGTCCAAATCGAAGAATCTCAAAGACCCACTTCCAATTTCTCAAAAGTAAAAAACTTCAATTCTTCAAAGCTAAAGGAAAACTAGAGAAAACTTGTCTCACAGTTCCAAACTTAATTCCAAATCTGTTCTAAAGAGTATTTGATTATGAATAATTCTCATAAACTAAATGTTCAACAATGTATTTATAGTCGCCAAAAATGTGCTGCGAGAAGCCATTCAGCGTAGTAAGTCGGTCTCGCCGATCCACTCGGTGATCCACCATTTGGTCAATTCCATCGCCTTTCTGCCTTGGCCTTCAACATCCTCAAGGTCTGTAACTATGGGCGATCCAACACTGCATCACGGAACCACTCGGTGATCTGTCGACTGCTCCTTTCTCTCACCAACTTGGTTCTTTCCTTCAGGGCTTGACACACTAGAACTTTAGGTGGTTAACCAACCGTTCGGCAACTCGCCATGTGGACTTGGCGATCACCATGCTTGCATTTCTTCATTCTTTTAGCTCGCTTCATTCCTTTTTGCTATAGTATCCTTGCTTTGTTCCTCAACCCATAGACCTGGAAATCAAGGGTTTTACATCGGTTATTGGCACAAAATAAGCATTTGAGGATGCTAAATCATTGTAAATAAAGCCCCAAATGAGTCCAAATCTCAGATCCATCAATTCCCCTAACTTAAACTTTTGCTTGTTCTCAAGTGAAACTCAAGTTCAGCAGTTCAAAAAGAATGTCTCAAATAGGGCTACAAAAGACTCAATCATGAATGCACACAACAAGACTCAACTTACTCATGCAAGGATCAATTTTGCACTTAAAGATTCAAGTTGTGACTCACCATTATCAAAGATTCTCAAGTTCATAATACTTGCTTTAAATGCAAGTTCAAGTTCAACAAAGGTACTCAAATGCCCTCACACAAAGATGATTCCATATTTACACACAATTGTTCAACAATTTATAGGTCCAGAATCACAAACAACTCACACTCAAAAAGATGAACACATGCATGACTTAACCCATAAGTTTGCCATTATTTTCCAATCGAAAACCGCTTCAGCTCACTCAAGATCAAAAAGGTCTTTTCAAGGCTTGTAACGGGGCTGAGTGTAAAGGTATGGTCATTTAGGCTCAGTGACTACTATCCTCATGAAATGTGGTATGAACATCACTTTCTTTCCTTTTCTTCAACATTTTAATTCATGCTCAAAATTCACCCCATTATTCACTTCTCATGGAATACCGAACACCCCATTTCTTTTGCAACATTCACAGCTTTATTTCTCAACTTTTTCGTTCCTTTTCTTTTTCATTCTTCTTTTTTTTTCTCTTTTTTTTTTGTATGGAGGGGTTCCATCTTTCTCAAAACCATGGATCAAGGGGGACTTCTTTGCACTTCTTGATTTACCTTCTCTTTTCACCACACCCCCAACTTTGGCTTTTGGCCTAAGTTGGCTATTCAAACAAACCACACTTCATGAGGATTATGAGTGAATGGATAAAGAGAGGTCTTATTTGCTCAAGTTTCTTCTAAGAAAAGGACAAGGCTCAAAGGGGGTTCAAGAAAGGTTCACACACTTACAAAGTTGGCCACAAAAGAGGTATATTGTCAAATTGTTTCACTCTTCAAAATTGTTGCCTAAGATCATTTCAAGAGCTTGCATAAACTTAGACAATCGGACCAACGGGGAAAATTCTAGGTGCCATCACACAAGATTCACGATAAGCTCATCACACAATGCATTGACACCAATATCAAACAGGACTCCACACTTTCGCTAGTGTGCAATGTTCATTACAAGAGTCTCATTTGATAATTGGCTAGTCACCACGAGATGCAAAACGTTCACATACTGTCTATGCAACTTCATTTGGCCTCATTGTAGCCACACATTTATTTTTGTTCGATTAAGAGCACTATTCAAGTCATCAGTATTGATCATAACAGACACTCAAATTTGCATAAGAACAACCACATTCAAACACGACAAGAGGTGGCAATTTATTTTAGAAGGGTGGGTTAAAAACTATTTGCATTCAAAATACGGTGCCACGAGCTCAAACATCCACAAAACAATGTCAAAACACAATTTACAGCACAAAAACCCAATATGTACAAAAATAATAATCACAAGAAGTAGGTATGAAAATACCTCACCCCACCATAAATAAAAAGCAATTTGTCCTCAAATGCAACAAAAATATCCAAAAGTGAATAAAAAAGACACAGAGAGAGGTAAAGAAGGTCATGTCTACACAGTTGCTCTATTTGTCGGGGCATCAGTGCCCGGTGCAACACTATGATCTTGGGAACCAATGCCCGAGGTATCAGTAACACTAGATTCAATCATGGTGGTGTCTGCCGAAGAAATCTGCACGACAGAATCTATCATCGCCTCCTCAACCTCGGTCAGGCCCTCATAGGTCGCCTCATCATCGACAACAAGCTGCTCTTCATCAGTCTCAGCCTTGGACTCTGGATCAGCTACCTCCTAAACTCGAACCTCATTTCATGTGGTAGCCGGAGGCACATCTGTATCAACAGACATATCGGGGATCTCCATTGTCCCAAATATCATGGACATATCTGTGGACTTCAACTGGTCCACGTCCTTCCTTAGATCAGTAATCTCGGCATTTAGGCCCGTCACCTCATCAGTGGCCCCCTTACCTTGCTCACACGTCACTATCCTTGCCGCAAGGGCATCAAGAGACACACTAAGGGGTGTCACGACAACACTCAGGGCCCTCTTAATCATCCTAGGGATGGTGGCCTCAATCCTGGAGGCACGCCTATCCGTAAAGTGGGATAGCTTCCCCATCTGAAGCAATGCAGCCTGGGTGAGCGGGGGTCGGGCAGCAGTAACAGTAGACCTAGGAGGTAGGGGAGCTGTAGAGGAACTGGGAGTAACAGAAGGTAACACTAGATATACCTAAAGGCCCAGGGGCCAGAGTAGGAAATATTGCCTCTGTAGGTAATGTGTCAGTAGCAACAACCGAGAAGGTGTCCACTGGGGCTGCCTTATTCTTCTCCGCCTCATCCTTCAGGTATTCAACTTCAATCCGTCAGATGCCGTTACAAGATGTGGGAGTCACTTCCATATCCTTCTCTTTATCTCGAGGCACCCGAGCCCGTCTGCTCAACTCATTGATCAACACCGAAAAAAGAAGTGAGGTATGTCGCTGCTTGGCCCTCATGACCATCTCATGTGCAATGATCATACCTAAGTTCAGCTTCATCCCATCAATAATGCAACCCAGGCAAGCTGCTTTCACGTGTCGGAGGATAGACTCATTTTGAGATGGCATTATCGAACTGCTGATGAAGCTAAACAAGAACCTTGTTGCTACGTTGAGGTCATTCTTTTCAATGGGTGTTCCAACCTCGATCAACTTAGGAGTACCATTAGATATCAGAAGAGCCAACCACTTTTTCATATTTTTTCCAACGTTTTTGTCCTGATCATGTACTGACAGTCATCCTCAATTTCTTTTAAACACTCCAGAACTGTGTTGATAACATCACTATCACACTTCACCTTTCTTCCCCTAACAACCACATAGTTTACCGGCTTGAATCTGACGACCTACTTCTTCCTTTATGGCACTAATGCTCCGTAAGTAGTGTCGAACTCCCGAACCCAATTAGGAATGTAAGGGCCATGAGGTTTCGTGAAGATTTGAAATTTGTGAGACCTCAAGCAGCTCATAATCTCTAGGTATCTGTCTATTACCCCATCAGTAGACAGCCTCTTGTCCTCGTTAATGGTCCTCAATACGTCAGTCTTCAGTATGTTCATAGACTGGGAATGAGGACCCTGTGCTGGTGGTGTAGGAACCACAGCCTGGTCTGGAGCGGGAAGAAAAGTATGAGTCTCTGGCACCCTGATCCTAGACGGATCATGCATCCTCTTGGAGCGCAACTCAGCACTCCGGACCATCAATAGCTCATTATCCTCAGGCTCAGAAGTGGTAGCCCGAGGATCCTGGTGCTCACCTTCACTCTCAGAAGTGGTGAGGTGAGTGGCATAGATTTCGTCACTGTCGGAGCTGACCTCTGGTGACGCAAGAGCATGTGCCTTGCCTTTCCCTTTTCCCTTCCCACCCATTGTAGGAAGTTTGGTAACCTTTGTCCTGGATGCAGCTGCATCCTCATTAATTGTGATTCCCTTAGCCCTCTTGCGGGGCAACATGCCTCTACCTGCCACTTTTGTTCTAGCCATATCTATAAAAACATCGTAGAAAGTTGGAAACATCTCAAGAAAAATCACAGAAATCATATTGCAGACAGACTCGCTGAATCGATCGACGAGTCACCGAATCACTTTGGCGAGCTAGATCGGGCTCACCAAAAGGATTGACTTCAAACTTTTCCAGAAAAATGGTATGTCGGTGATGTAAGGGGACTTTTGGTGAATCACCGACAACATTTGGCGAGCAAAGACTAGCCCGCCGAAAGTTACAGTGTAGTTTATGGGTTATGGGAACATAAAGGGCGATTAAAGAAGACTTTCGGCAAGTCGCCGAATGCATTCGGTGAACTCATGCTTCTCGCCGAAAGTTACAGAACCAAAAACCATGAAATTAAAGGCGATCAAGGGGGGCTCAGCGAACCGCTGAGTGGTTCGGCGAACCGCCGAGTGGTTCGACGAGCTCGACCCAGCTCGCCAAACTGCCCAACGTGCCTACTTTCTACCCCATCTTCCAAAATCAACCCTGCAGCCCCGAAAACAAAATCAAGACATACACTTATTCAATTGGACTTAGACCCATAAGAGCCATGCCACCGGGATACTCAAAAATTGGTAATTTGACGACTTAAGCCCTTAAGAATGACGTCGAACACTCCATCATTGGGCAAAACACGTCATTTAGTACAAATATAGGTTACTCAGACTTCACCCGACTAGACCCAACAATAATTTAGCACAACTCACAAGAATTTGATTACTTTTAAGGCACAAAACTCGGGAAATTAACAACTTAGGCATTCAAGGCATGATATCAAATTTAAAATCGGCAAACAAGCACACAAACATGATTTCAGAGAGGCCCAGCACACTTCATTAAGAACAATACAATTGCAAATGAGTATAATCTCTAAATACGAGTTCGGGGTTCGAAAAACAAACCTTAAAGGCCGAATATAAGAATTTGTAATGCTAGGCGGCAAAGTGTCCAACTTTAAACACAGGATCAACGACCAAAAAGCAAGAAAATGTGGGAAAATAGGAAATATAGAGTGCGGGTGTGAACTTGTGAAGTTAAAAAGTGAGGGAATGTGAAAGAGTTTGAAATTTAAACCTTTGGCCTTTTATAAACCATCCGGTTCTAGCCCTTTCGGCGACATTAATTTTCTTCGCCAAACCACTAGGCGTCACTTACGTTGCCAAGTTTTACAGGACCTCCAGTTAATGTGGGGGTCCAAACGACGAACTAAGTCGGGATCACCGACATGTTCGGCGATCGGCCGACTAGTCTATGGTCTCGCCGAGTTTTACAATCTCTAATTTCATAATTTCTTAAGTCCAACGGCGGTCCAAGTCGGGCTCGCCGACCTCTTCGGCGAGTCACTGACTGGATATTTTGCTCGCCAATCTGCACTTTTCAAACACATTCCACTTTTTTACCTGTACTTTCAACACACGATTATTCCAAAAACAAAAAGAAAGCAAATAAAAACTTAGGTTGCCTCCCAAGCAGTGCCTTAGTTAATGTCGTGGACGACGCAAGTCCTCGCTCAAACTTCATTCTTGGGGTTTGCCATAGTATCACTAGGCAACCCCCCTTGTTGTCTTGGGTTTAAGTGAAAAGAAATTTGACCCATTTGAGTCTCCAACTGCTTGATAGAGATAGAATGAAAACTTATCGTCTGGTTAAGGGTCGATACATCTTCCTTCATTTCCTTCAAAATTTTATCGATCCTTCTACCTAGTTGAGAATACGAGAGAGCATATCCTCCGGCTGGCCACACTGATAATCTTTGTGCTTTTGACGCTCATGGAGAAGAGCATACCAATCCTTCTCCCTGTCTCTTTCCTTCCAAGTGGGGTTATGATCCCTCCACTCTCTATCACGATCTTTACAGCCTTCATCCCTGTTCCAACCTTGGTTACCACCCTGTCTTGGGTAGTTAGCACGATAACCTCCAGCTTGGTTGGATAGGAAGTTCACTTTTTTATTGTACAACGCTTCGAACTTGGCCTCATCCGAGCATGCACACCCAATACCTACAACATTGACACTTCTAGCACCAGCTCCCATGATATTTTTAGCCAAAATGTCTAGTTGTGTCATCATATTTGCCATGCTTTGATCCCTCTCTTAGTCTTTCTCAAGATTCTCCTTTGTCAATTTAAAAGTGAAAGGGGAGACCTAATCTTCACGGGTGTACCATGCTCGATTAATTTTGGTCATACCATCCAAAAGTTGGGCTGCTATAATGTAAGGTTGTTGTATCAAACCTCCCGGAGAAAGTTGGTCAGCTAGGCCGTTGGTCACTGAATCAAGGGTTCGGTAAAAATATTGCAGCAAAACGTTGTCGGGCAAACTATGAGTTAGGCATTGCAGCACCAACTTCTTAAATCTTAGCCAAGTCTCATGAGTTGGTTCACCCTCCAAATGCTTGAAACTTTGGATGTTGTCCCGAAGTGTCATCATCTTAAAATGAGGGAAAAATTGCACTTGAAATGCGGTGACAAGCTCTTCCCACGAATTGATAGAGTCTCTTGGCAATTCAGCCAACCATTTATATGCTTCTCCCATTAAAGAAAATGGGAACAACCTCAACCAGACTGACTCTTGGGATATGTTTTTGAAGGAGAACGACCCGCAAACATCAACAAAGTTTCTTATATGCTCATGGGGATCCTCATGACCCAACCCACCAAACAACCCTTTCAATTGCAAGAGCTGCAACATGGTGCTTGTAATGTGGAACACAACATTCCCCTCAGCCTGAGGCAAACGAATGGCACCAATTCCACCCATTGCATTAGGGCCATTAAGATTATGCTCATTGACATCGTTGAGGTTGACATGTTATCTTGGTGGCCCATTTGGCTACCATTGCTTCCGTTGACACTCATTTCCTCTATTTCAAACAGCAACACACAAGCCAAAACTTGTGATTCAACTATGACTAACAAGAACAAAATTCAACTTCACCAAAAGAATCTTAAACAACACCACTCCCCAGCAGCGGCGCCATTTTGATTACTAACATTTCAAAGACACTTCATGCAATTCTAAGCGTCAACGATCGTTAATCAGTATATAACCCAACTAAATGAGTTGGGATCAAATCCTACAGGGATCGATATGTGTTTAAGATTCAATAGGAAAGTGTGAACATGGTCAAATCAGTCATAGGAATAGAAATTATCGAATAAAAACATTATTCTAATCAGGGGGTGACATGAATGTCAAATGGGGGTTTTTGGTTTGAAATTATCAACTACAAACAATAACTAATACAAAATAACAATAATGAGACGGGTTCTTGGGATGTTATTCGATTATAGGCTAATATAGATAAATAGGTAATTGCAACTACTAGAAAATAGCTAAATATTAGTGAGTAAGTTAGACTATAGAGCTGGTAAACTTTCTCTCGAACAATTTACCATGAATCAAGTCGATTTCTCTCGAACATCAACAGGCATGCAAAATAAGAACAACCTACATTTTAGTCAATTCACTCTCTTGAGCTGAATGTGTGGAAAAAGGTTTAGGATTCACTCTTTCGAGCTGAACCCATGACAACCCAATACCCACAGACCATCAATCAATAATCTTAGTTTTAAAATCTCTCTCTCGAGGAAGCCAAAAACACAAGGGTAGAACTGCATTTGCAACTACAATTCTTAAATTAAACCATAATTATTGATTGAACTCACTTCTAAATAGCATTTAAACTAACAATTAGCAATACCATAAGCTAAATCAACCCATAATCACATAATAGCACCCCCAGAATTGATGTTTTAGCTAGACATCATAAAAAGATAAAAATCGTTACCAAATTGAGTTTCCATCAACTGGGTAAGATTGATTTCATCTTTACAAAGGTCCAAATCGAAGAATCTCAAAGACCCACTTCTAATTTCGCAAAAGTAAAAAACTTCAATTCTTCAAAGTTAAAGGAAAACTAGAGAAAACTTGTCTCACAGTTCAAAACTTAATTCCAAATTTGTTCTAAAGAGTAATTGATTATGAATAAATCTTATAAACTAAATGTTCAACAATGTATTTATAGTCGCCAAAATTCTGCTCCGAGGAGACACTCAGTGCAGTAAGTTGGGCTCGGCGATCCGCCATTTGGTCAATTCCATCGCCTTTCTGCCTTGGCCTTCAGCAACCTCAAAGTCTGTAACTTTGGGCGATCCAACACTCCATTGCGGAACCACTCGGCAATCCGCCGACTGCTCCTTTCTCTCGCCAACTTGGTTCTTTCCTTCTGGGCTTGGCATACTGGAACTTTAAGCGGTCAAGCAACCGTTCGGCGACTCGCCAAGTGGACTTGGCGATCACCAGGCTTGCTTTTGTTCATTCTTTCAGCTCGCTTCGTTCCTTTTTAGTGTCCTTGCTTTGTTTCTCAATCCATAGACTTGGAAATCAAGGGTCTTACATCAGTTATTGGCACAAAATAAGTATTTGAGGATACTAATCATTGTAAATAAACTCCTAAATAAGTCCAAATGTCGGACTCATCACATATGCTTAGTAGCATTTTTGTCATAAATGTCTCTTTTGATGATCAGCATGTCATCAACATAAAAACAAATAATGACCTTGTGATTTGGAGTGTTTTTAATGTTAAAACATTTATCACATTCATTAATCTTGAATTCATTTGCCAACATAGTTTGGTCAAACTTCACATGTCATTATTTGGGCCCTTATTTTTAGTCCACAAAGTGACTTAACAAGTTTACAGACTTTCTTTTCTTTACCAGGAACCACAAAGCCCTCGGGTTGTTCCATGTAAATTTCTTCCTCTATCCATTTTGACGAATTTGAAGGCCATATACCGCAACTAGCGCAATTAACATCTGAATTGATGTAATCCTAGTTAGTGGCTATTATGTGTCAAAATAATCAATGTCTTCTTATTGTCTAAATCCTATGACAACAAATATTGCTTTGTATTTCTCAATAGTTCCATCAACTTTCTTTTCCTTTTGTAGATCTACTTTGAACCCAAAAGTTTATTTCCTGGAGAAAGATCAATCAACATGTCATCAACATAAAAACATTTTTAAATGCAAAGTATACTTAATATTTTTTTATAAATGATTTATTCGATTTCTTTTACAATTATTAGCTTTAGATAAGATTTTATCAATTCAACGTTGAAAAACATTTCTTACTCGGGCAATTATTATATGAATTGTTAACATAGAATTTGATTCAAGAAGTTGATAATTTTGTATACCTCACATTTTACTATGCTTGTTGTAATGCTTGAAAATCTATGAAGAAATAGAAAAAGAATTTACAATTCACTCAACACTTTTCGACTATTGATTCATATTTTTGATAGAATATTACTCTAACTTATCAAAAATTTAAAGAAGAGAGTGTATAAGGAGTTAAAAGAATAAAATAATGTGAATATTAGTGTAGTGAATGTAAGAAAATAAAACATTTTTTCTTGATTTCTTCTATTTAAATGGGATTAAAGAGAATAGAGTATATATATTTTTAAAAATATATATATTATTAGAAATAATCAATCTTTTCTATAAAAATTTAACACATAATTTATTATTGGTAAAAAATTGAGGCCCCCTAAAATTGGCGGCCTAAGGCCAATGCCTTATTCAAATAAGCATAGAGCCGGCCCTGAGTAGTTGGTATGCTTAATAGTTGACGCGGTTAGATTTTTTAGCTCGAGATAAAGCAACATATAATTTGCCATGAGAAATTGTAGGTTTCCGTAAATAAATACCAACAAATTCTAATGGCATAATACATAAACATGACCCTTAACTTGGCTTCAGTGAACAACTGAGCCCTCCAACTTTGAGTGTGCACAAGTAGGCACTTAAACTTATGTAAAATTGAACAACGTAGGACGCCATGTAGGACACAAAATTGTCATGTAGGATGAATGTGTCTATTTGTTCAATTTTATACAACTTTAAGTGCCTACTTGTGCACACCCAAGGTTAAAGGTCATAGTTGTTAGCTGACGCCAAGTTAAGGTCATGCTTATGTATTATGTCAATTCTATTGTTTGACCTTGTGCTTTATTCATAGTCATGGCATAACATAGTCGTATGAGAAATTGTGTTCTTTTAACTGAAGAGACAATCTTTCATCTTGTGATGTTAGTAGGGGAATGCGTGAAATAAACACATGTTTGTTTTTGAAATCTCCATTGGATATTGTGACACTAATGACATGACTTTTGAAATTATTACATATTAAATGTGTTCCATTACATAAACCATCTTAAGGATTGAAGTTATGTAATTGCAGTTCTGGATAATTTTTTTGTAACATTAATCTATAAGGAGGTAAACCTGCAGGATTTAAACTGTGCATAAAATTTTCATATTCACTTTGATCTTTCGGATCAATTATCTCATCAATAGCTTGATAAATTTTTGGAGGTGTTAGATATTGAGTTACTCGCATATTTTTAATCTCAAAGACGAAGTCAATATTTGTTGTTAAGATGACGCAAGAACTAATGATCGAAGTATTTGAATGATATACACACAAATTTATATAAGCAACTTTGAATAAATGGTGCGAAGATTCTTGTTCGTTAGTGAATGGAATAATTAAAGAATTGGGAATAGTGATTTTTTATTTCATCATTTGTTTTCACACTATCAATACCAACTCACATTAAATATTCACAAAAAACATGATCAAACCTTCCGCGCATGTTTTCTGATAATTTTAATTTTTCAAGATGAGGCTAAATTTTGGAGCATAGTAAGATTTCACGGATAAAATTTTCTTTTTACCGCTACGAATAACATGAAGAGTTTGTCTAAAATCTTTACCAAAATCAACAACTTTATCACCAAATATTATGTTGTTTTCCATTAAGTCTTTTAAAAGAAGATCTAAAGCTTCAATTAACTTTTTTTGGCCATTGAAATTTCATCCTACAGACTACTGCACAAAGATCAGCCTAATCTATCAGTTCACAATTTCAAGTAACACATATTCAACAACAATACCTCAACAATTACATATCAACCTTAATTAAGTATCATGTTCATCAATCAACGTTCAAATAGTTTCCAGTCCACATCATAAAGCACATAATGAGTAACTCGAGTCGCACCTCAACATATAATTTAGTATATCATCATTGTATTCCACAATTAAGAGTCTCAAAAAACATAAAGTCAATAAACATAATTAATGAAGTGCGATGCAATGTTGTGCAATATCATATAGAGTGATGCATGTGTGTCTTATGATGCATATCCGCTGAATCTCAAACCGGAACCCATGGGGATGCACAAGGTCCATGTTCCCGCCGGAAGAAACCTTGACATCAATCTCAATTGCTAGAAGAAACCTCGACATCAATCTCAATTGCTAGAAGAAACCTCGACATCAATATCACTCTCTGAAAGAAACCTCGACATCAATATCACTCATCGGAATTATTTCTCATTGACATCGCCGGAACAAACCTCGCCAGAATCACAATAGATCTCGTCACAGTGTTTTAAAACCAATGCAAATAGGCCCGCTCACACAATAATTAGGAGATAACACTTCCATATCAATTCACAATTCATAACTACTCAATTATGTTATTTTATCAATAACAAATCAATATCACAACTCAAATCATTCACAACATCACACACATCAATTTACCATCGTTCCTTATTTAGCATTCCTTTTTTTATCATAAGATTAATCGATATGAACAATTCAACCCATCACTAATTCTCATTACTCCCCAACACATAAAACAAGGAAGATATAAGATTCTACATGTTTTATCAAAGGTCTAGAAGTTCACTTGCCTTAAACAATCAAACAATCACTCCGAGACTTGAGTTTTCCCCCCTTCGTTGAGTCTCCAAATCAATGCAATCTAATCAAATAAGTAACCACAATTAGAACAACAACCATATCAATGATCTTGAGAACTTGGTGCCAAATTGGCCCAAAAACCCATTTACGAGGGATAATTCAGAAAATTTGTATAATTTCACGTTAGCCAAAGGTTTTGAAACTCAATAGTGAAAATTCCATTGAAAAATGATTTGAAATCATGCTCAAAACTCTAATTTACTTAAAAACACAAATTCATGAGGACCCCCCCCCCCCAATATTCAGGTCTAAAACCCAAACTCAAATTGAAATATTTCTTAAAAAATAACTTATACATGCTTAGGGAAATTCAAAAATGAAATTTATTTGAAAATGGAGTTAAAATTGACCTTGAAATCTTTAATTTATTAAATTTTAACTTTATCGGGAAAACACTCAAATTCTCAAGCTTATATGCGATTACTACGATGAAAATAATTAATAAACAAACAAGTTCATGCAAAAATCAATTTACCCATAATATAAGGATCATAAATATACATTTTCCATCAAAAACTAACAACAAATTGATAAAACCCAATTTCCCACCAGAAGTACACAGATAAGGAAAGAAAGCAGATGAAGAAATCATGACAAAATGCCTAAACGAGGATTGGATACTAACCTATTAAATCGAGAAGAATGTCATAAGAATCACTTTGTTCAGATCTCTAGAACTCCCAATATGCTCAAATTACAAAATGAACACGGTCTGAAATTTAAACATATGTACAACAATATTTATTTCAGCGCACAAGAAACTTAAATTTTTACTAAAAGAACTGTAACTTTCTAATACAATAGTGAAATGACCCGATTCTTTTTCCTACATGTCTGAAATAAGGATACATACCTCTTTGTATAATTGAAACTCAATTTTGTGCTTGTTTGCCCAGTCAAATATCATTTTTACCCAGTAAACAATTATGTCATATATTGCGATAAAAGTCTAATCTCGACATAGAGAAAATGAATCAAACTTTACAGATCAGTCCTATAATTCTTGCTTCAAAATTTCAAAAGTTCCAGAAAAAAAAAATTTGATCTTAAAACTTATAATAAACCTTTTAGTTGACACAAATTGCTGAAAAAACGCATGAATGATACTTCAGACTCAATGAAATTATCAAAACACTCAAACCAGGTCACCTTAACCCGATGTTGACCAAAGTCAACTTTAACTTAAGAATCTCCAACTTTCCAAATAAGGACATGAAACTCAACCAAAAGCTTCGGGAATTGAACCAAACCTTCAACTAGATCAATATCACCATTTGTACCTAGTAGAATCATCAAAACTCGAAAATGACATTTCTAACCTCAAACGTTAACTAAAGTCAAACTTTAGCCTTAACTTTCCCTACATCTCATCTAATTGATCAAAATCAAACCAAAAGCCTTGGGACCCAAACAAAAAATACGTTTAGACCAAAAACCATATTTCGAATCTAACGGAACTGTTAGAATTTCATTCTGAGTTTGCTATCAGCAAATATTAACTGTGGTCAACTATCTTATGCTTTCAACTTTCAAAACACAAAAACTCTTCTGAATACCCCAAGACCTGAGTCAATAGTCCTACTAATCCAAAAGTAACGTTTTGGAGCTAATAGAACTGACAGAATTCCATTTTGAGATACGTAACTTTGATTGTTACTGAAATTCACGTTTAACGACTTTGACTTTCGAAAACTCTAAAACTTCCAAAAATCACAACTTCACAATAAATTTCAAAACCAACTTCATAAACTAATAAAAAAGACTCAGATCAACTATCAGGAGGGGTAAAATGGTAAATTTTTAAAAATTTCAAAAAATGACCTTCAGGTCATTATAATATCTAACACAAGTTATGTGTGAAAGTCAATCAGCATACTTTATATACCCACTTCATATACAAGGGACAATAAAAGTCTTAACTGCAGATAATATTTTTGTTATCATAGTCAACACGTCTACATCATTATGTTCAAGTTATAACAAATATATCGTCTCGACTTCATTAGTATTCTGGAACATCACCTCCACACTAATTATAGGACCTCTCATTAAAATCATGTTTTAACCATTAACATTTGTTCTCCATCTATCATGAAATGAGTTACCACTCAACTTGTCTCTTCTTTGGTTTACCTAATCCATGAAATATAATTACTAGACCGCCTTCATTCCCCATAATAATCATTAATACCACATTCTCATTATCAACTTGCCACATGCACACACATGTTGACTCAATCAGATTTACTGGTTTACTCTTACTCTTATTATAATTATTTCCAGATTACGTCTTAGAATTGAGAACATGTAACTCCAAATCAACTTATTTATATTAGTCATTCTGAAATTTATTTATATTTATCATCATGCAAGACACACTCATGCTATCAGAATTACATAATTCTAAAGGACAACCATCATAATATCATGCCTATTCTGGAATTCTAGAAAATTCACACAATGGGTGTGTTTAGCGCACCCGCAAATTTCTTTCAAAATCCCTAAAGTTAGAAGAGTTGGCATATGCGCGGGGTGCCGGATCCTTTTCTGTGTGACCGCGTAGCCTTCTCACTCGAGTTGTCCACTCGGGAACCTTGTGTCTAGTAAGCCAAATCTTAGAAAACATAAGATAGAGCTTTAATTTAAGTCATGCATGCATACACCTTAGGTGGATCGATCCTGGGCATCGAATCCACATTTAAGAAATCCACCCTTTTGTCGAAGGGTTTCACGACCCAATGACCAACAAGCATGTTTTGTGCAACGTGATAATGATAGACGGATCCAAGCCAATTTTGACATAATGAGTTGGGAAAATTATCTTCTTCTTTTTTCAAACTTAAGTTGTCTTAAAATTAATTGGATCAATCTATCATAATCACATTATGTTTGACATTTAGGCCCACCTCTGGTATGAAAGAGGTCCCGTGCATATTAGGATGCATTTTCTTATGAATTTTTATTTTACTAGGTAATTTACTTGCTATGTGATACATGTTTCTTTCTTTCTGTATTTACTATGTTAATTTTATGTGACTAATTATTAATGTTATTGAAACAACAATTACCTACTTTATACTGATATTTCTCTCTTTTTGAAGTTTTTTTTTCTTTTGATCTATTCCCCCCCAAAGGTTGATTTGCATTGACTACGAACTAGCGAATCACCCATACTTTACGAGATCAAATGCACGTGCATCCACATACATGACTAATTTGGGTGCATCTGATCAAAATGATTTGGGACTTGTCACTGTCCTGAGAGATGAACCCGAGGCTTCGGAAGGAAGGGATCCAATCCCTTATGATGAGCATTTTGCCGATCTGATGCAAAAAATGGCCAATATGCAAAGTGAGATTGATCGACTTAGAAACCTCACCAATTTTTCCATCACTTTGAACACACCACTTCCCGAGCATAGAACAAACACAACTACTCCATCTCTTTTTCCACATGTTGACTCTCCTACTCCTCAACATTTTCCACCAAACCCTTCCCTTCACAAGACCAATCCAACTACTTCCAAACAATCCACCAACCCTCAACAACCTAACTTTCCACAAAACAATCTGCAACATGCCAACCTTTTACCTAAACTTCAGTCATCAATACTAACTCACTGAACCAGACTACTCCACTAACCCAGACCACCCAAAAATACCAAGCGACCAAACATATACCAGCGGCACACACTGCAATTCCTAACATGCAATATGTGCCTCAAGTATATGTAACAGAAACTCAACCTTTCATTAATCCAATGACAGCAATGCCAGAAGCTGATCCATATGAAGAGATGGAGAAAGATCAAGGTCAAAAACAGATGACAATGTAGCAAGGAAAATTTGCAATTTAAAGGAAGCTTTCAAAAGTATCCAAGTCCATCATGGGGGTGAAGGTCTTGAATATGAGGATTTATGTGTTCATCTTGATGTTGAATTACCCGTGGGGTATAAGGTACCAAAATTTGATGTATTTGATGGGAAGGGAAATCCTCGAGTTCATTTAAGGTCATATTGTGACAAGTTAGTTGAAGTGGGGAAAGATGAGGCCATTAGAATGAAATTGTCTATAAGGAGTTTGACGGGAGAGGCCCTTGATTGGTACATAAGTCTGGACCCACATAAATGGAATAGTTGGGGTGCAATGGCGCAAGAATTCATGGATCGGTTCAAGTTTAAAACTGAGGCTATTTCGGATAGGTTCTTGATGAAGTTGGAAAAGAAGTTAACAGAGTCATTCAGGGAGTATGTGATGCGGTGGAGAGAAGATGCCACAAAATTTCAACCTCCAGTGGAAGAAAGTGAGATTGTAACATCTCGAACCTAGAAATGACTATAAAGAGATTAAAATATGAAAATACTGATTTTTGGAAAGAATAAGGAAATCTGGAAATTTTGTCTAGGTTAAGAAAGTGACTTTTGGCCATTTTCAAACGGCCATAACTCCTACCTCAGGAGGATTTAGGAGTATTTCTTGATATGGTTGGAAATCCCTTGGAGAGATCTTTCCAACGCCGCCAATTTTGTGAAATTCTAATATCGTATGAGTGAGATATGCTTTCCGGAAGTTGGGCTGTTGGATTGAGGAAAGGCTCAATCCGGATTTAGGGAAGGGCAAAGTAGTCTTTTCTCTAATTAATTTCCTAATTTGTTTTTAGGGATTTATTGGGGTAAAAGCTTATTTTGGTCAGATTAGAAAATTATATTCACGCTTAGGGCTTGGAGAAAAGAGCTAGGAAGAAAGAAAGGGAGAAAAGCCAATATTTAGTCAAGCTTGCGAGTGGAATTTGTCGGGAGTGATCCCTATTAAGGTATGTGAGATCTTTCTGTGTTGGGTTAGTTCACCCACACACCAACTTATTTCAATCCTTTGGTTTGGAGTTGTTTACATGTTGAAAAGTGAGGTTCTTGAAGAACAAATTGTAGAATTCTTGTTGGTTGAATTGTTAATGCTTGGGGGTTGATTTGATTCATGTTTCCGGGATTTTTTTCGAGTTAGATTGATGGTGTATTAAGAGTACAATTGATCCTAAGTGTATGGGGAAAGAACTAGGGAAGATTGGAGGATTTAGAGATGAAAAACGAAGAAGAAAATCAGGGATTTTCAGGGCAAGGGCTTGGGGAGTCGCGCCTGCCAGAGTGCCACAAAAGTTCCTCTGAACTTTGGTCTCTGGTGCGTCGCGCCAGCCAGAGCGCTCTGAAGTTTGAGGGCTGGCGCCCCGCGCCTCTCAGAGCGACAGGGACACCAATTCTCCCCATTTGTTTCCCACATTTCCGTACTAGTCAATTCTAACACTCTAAGGTACATTTAAAGATCATGAAATGATCCATAAACATGAGATCATGAACCTTGAATCCATAATCCAATTCAAGGAAAGTTAAGATCAAAGTCGAAGAAGTTAAGAGTCAAGTCTAGAAGTTAAGAAGCAAGTCAAAGTAAAGTTTCTTAAAGTTTTCAAGAGTCTTTATTAAACATTTTAACTTCGTTTTAAGGCTCAAGTTTCAAGAAAAGCAAAGAGTAAGAGTTGAGTTCATTTCTCATGAAAAGCTATTAGGGAACTAAGTATTCCCAAAGAGTTTATAAATATTTTCTCATTTGAACAAGAAAAGGGAACATCGATCCCAACAGAGCTTTTAAGCTAAGTTTTGAGTAATTATCTCAATTCAAAGAAAGAGTTTTGGTTTTACAAACATATGAGCTAAGTATATTTTGGGAGTAGTATTGAGCACCGATATGGGGATGCGAGTTCATATTAACTCAAGTCTCCATGAACCATGTAGCCATCATGGGTAGTAAAAGATCATACTTTTTAGATGACTTCTTAAGATGCTTTTAGCATAGACTAGTGGATCCACTAAGTTAAGCGTTCTATATGACGACAAAGTATATGACGGTTCTGGCCGTGTGGGCAAGACGTTGTATCACCACTTAGGCTTATAGTGGTGGTTGTCAGTTAGAGAATCTCCCACAAAAGTTGTATTACTTTTATATACAAGTAAAGTTGAGTTTGTTATTGCTTTATCTTTAACGAACTAAGTTGTTTACACTGTTTTACAAGCTTTTTTTTAAATATATTGCATGTGTCTTATTGCTTTATATTGAGTTTAGTTATCCATAAGTTAAACAGAGCCAAGGTAAGTGTTCATTTGTACTCCTTTCAAGCGTAAGTTGTTGTTTAGCATTCCAAATCGCATACTCGTACATTCAATGTACTGATGCCAGTTGGGCTGCATCTTATTATGATGTAGATGCAAGTAACCCGGATCAGCATCCAGCACGCCGTTGATCTAGTTGAGCACTCCAAATTCAGTGGTGAGCCTCCTTGCATTCCGGAGGACTCTTTTATTTCGCTTTCCTAGTTTCCTTTATTAGGATTTTGTGGGGTCTGTCCCAACAACCATCTCAGTATTATAGAGGCTTCATAGATAGTCAGACAGTTAGTATTGAGTCCCTTATCTATGTATTTGCAGATACTTTGTTTTGAAACATAAGTTGTCATTTTGGCTAAGATGTTATCAATTAAACTATTGTATTGAGTTTATTCTGTTGAGTTAAGTCTTCCGCTGAGTTAAGTAAGCCAGGCTAATAGTTCGCTTGGGACCAGCAATGGTCTCCGAGTGTCGGCCACGTCCAGGGTGTAGGCTCGGGGCGTGACAAACTTGGTATCAGAGCATAAGTTCAAGAGTCCTAAGGAGTCGATGAAGCCGTGTCTGTAGAGTCGTAGTTATCGGTGTGAAGCACGCCACATCTATAATTAGAAGGCTGCAACATTTAGAAAATTCTTCACTTCCTTCATATCCATCTCGTGCGTTAGAGTTTATCTCTAAAAGTTTCCCTTTGATTCGTGCTTGTGCGTGTTTCAGATAACCATGCCTCCACGGAGAGCATCACGAGGTCGTCCAGCTAGGAGAAATGTTGAACCACAAGAACAAGGGGTACCTAATGCACCAAACATGCAACCTCAAGGCGAAGTCACTAATGCTGAATTTCGTGACGCTATTCGGATGCTGAGCCAAGTTGTGACTAACCAGGTTGGGCAGCCTAGGGGGACCAAGGCAAGATGAGGCTGACACTTCGAGGATTCGTGAATTCTTGAGAATGAATCCTCCAAGTTTCACTGGTTCAGTCATTACTGAGGATCCAGAAATTTTTATTGAGGAACTGAAGAAGGTTTTTGAGGTGATGCATGTTGTTGACACTGGAAGGGTTGAACTAGCTGCATATCAACTAAATGATGTTGCTAGACCATGGTTCGATCAGTGGAAAGGGGGTTTAACTGAGAATGCACCACCTGCTAGTTGGGCGTGTTTCGAAGAAGCCTTCTTGGGGCGTTTCTTTCCCCAAGAACTGAAGGAGACTAAGGTACAAGAATTTCTTACACTTAAACAAGATTCCTTGAGTGTGCATGAGTATGGTTTGAAGTTTATCCAGTTGTCCCGCTATGCTCCTGAAATGGTTAAGGACATGAGGAGCAGAATGAGCTTGTTTATTGCTGGCTCAAGAAAAGAGGACAGGGCAGCGATACTGATAGGTGACATGGACATATCAAGGTTGATGGTTTATGTGCAGCAGGTGGAGGAAGAGAAGCTGAGAGAAAGGAGAGAGTTCAGAAGTAAGAGAGCGAAGACAGTGAATGAGTCTGGGCAGCAGAAAGGCAATGGGAATCGTTCGTCTTTTCAGCAGAAGCAAAAGGGGCCTACTCCATCATCTGCTAGTGCACCTGCACCTCGAAACAAAGTCGAATATTATGGTCAGATTTCGCAGAACTTCAGATCTAAACCAGCGTAGTCCCAAGGTAGTGTAGCACAAGGAGGTAGTTGGGCTCCTGGATGTGCTAAGTGTGGGAGAACCCACCCAGGTAAGTGTCGTGATGGCTTGACAGGTTGTTTCAAGTGTGGACAAGAGGGACACTTTTTGAAAGAGTGTCCTAAGAATAAGCAAAGGTAGTGGAAATCCAGGCAATAGAGCCCAGTCTTCATCAGTTGCTCCACCTGATAGGGTTGCACCTAGATGAGCTACTTCTGGTACTGGCAGAGGAGCAAACCGCATTTATGTAATCACTAGTCGCCAAGAGCAATTGAATTCTCCAGATGTTGTCACTGATATGATCAAAGTCTTTACTTTTGATGTTTATGCTTTGCTAGACCCAGGAGCAAGTTTGTCTTTTGTAACTCCTTATGTTGCAAATAAGTTTGAAATTCTTCCTGAGAAACTTTGTGAACCTTTCTGTGTTTCCACACCTGTTGGGGAGTCTATTCTAGCAAAAAGAGTCTATCGTGATTGTCCTGTTTCCATCAATCACAAAGAAACCATGGCTGATCTAGTTGAACTAGACATGGTAGGTTTTGATGTCATTATAGGTATGGACTGGCTTCATGCCTGTTATACATCAATAGATTGCAAAACTCGAGTTGTCAAGTTTCAGATTCCTAATGAACCAGTTATAGAGTGGAGTAGTAGTTCAGTAGTGCCTAAGGGTCGTTTCATTTCGTACCTTAAGGAAAGAAAGTTAGTTTCAAAGGGTTGTATCTATCACTTAGTCCAAGTTAATGACTCAAGTGTTAAGGTATCTCCCATTCAGTTAGTTCCTATAGTAAAAGAGTTTCCAAAAGTTTTTCCTGATGATTTACCCGGAGTCTCTCCTGAGAGAGAAATAGACTTCGGTACAGACATCATTCCAGATACTCGTCCTATCTCTATTCTGCCATACAGAATGACACCTGTAGAGTTGAAAGAGTTGAAATAGCAGTTAAAAGATCTTTTAGATAAAGGGTTTCATTCGACCAAGTGTCCCACCTTGGGGTGCTCCGATCTTGTTTGTGAGAAAGAAAGATGGTTCCCTTAAGATGTGTATAGATTACTGTCAATTAAATAAGGTTACCATCAAGAATACGTATCCTCTTCCAAAGATAGATGATTTATTTGATCAACTTTAGGGTGCCACCTGTTTTTCAAAAATTGACCTCAGATCAGGCTATTATCAATTGAAAGTTATGGAATGTGACATTCCAAAGACAACATTCAGGACTAGATATGGTCATTATGAGTTCTTGGTCATGTCCTTTGGTTTGACCAATGCACCAGCAGCGTTCATGGATCTTATGAACAGAGTCTTCAAACGTTATTTAGATATGTTTGTTTTCGTCTTCATTGATGACATACTAATCTATTCAAGGAATGAAGAAGATTATGTTAATAATCTCAGAATAGTTCTTCAGACCCTGAAGGATAGAGAGTTGTATGCCAAGTTCTCCAAGTGTGAGTTTTGGCTTGAGTCTGTGGCATTCTTAAGCCATATTATTTCCGATGATGGTATTAGAGTTGATACTCAGAAAATTGAGGCAGTGCAGAATTGGCCTAGACCCACATCTCCAACTGATATTAGGAATTTCTTGGGCTTGGCTGGCTATTATAGGAGATTTGTTGAGGGTTTCTCGTCTATCTCATCCCCTTTGACGAAGTTGACTCAGAAAACAGTAAAGTTTCAATGGTTTGAAGCTTGTGAGAAAAGCTTTTAGGAATTGAAGAAGAGGTTGACTAGTGCCCAGTTTTGACCTTACCAGAGGGTACTAAAGGTTTTGTGGTGTATTGCGATGCATCCAGAGTTGGTTTGGGTTGTGTGTTAATGCAGAATGGCAAGGTGATAACTTATGCCTCCAGAAAATTGAAGGTTCATGAGAAAAATTATCCAACCCATGACTTAGAGTTGGTTGCAGTAGTTTTCGCCTTTGAAGATTTGGCGACACTACTTGTATGGTGTTCATGTGGATATATTCACTGATCACAAGAGCTTGCAATATGTGTTCACTCAGAAGGAGCTCAATCTCAGACAGAGAAGGTGGTTAGAATTTCTCAAGGATTATGACATAAGTATTCTTTACCACCCATGTAAGGCTAATGTTGTTGCTGATGCTTTAAGCAGGTTATCTATGGGTAGTACCACACATGTTGAGGAAGAAAAGAGGGAGTTAGCCAAGGATGTGCACAGACTTGCACGCCTGGGAGTCAGACTTATGGATTCCACAGAAGGAGGAAGGAGGAATAGTGGTGACAAATGGGACAGAATCATCCCTAGTGTCAGAAGTGAAGGAAAAGCAAGACCAAGACCCCATTTTTCTTGACATGAAGGCAAATGTTCAAAAGCAAAGAGTATTAGCTTTTGAACAATGGGGAGATGGTGTGTTGAAATACCAAGGTAGATTGTGTGTACCAATGGTGGATGAACTCCAAGAAAGAATCATGGAGGAAGCTCATAGCTCCAGATATTCCATCCATCCAGGTTCCACCAAAATGTACCGTGATTTGAGAGAAATATATTGGTGGAATGGTATGAAGAAGGACATTGCCAAATTTGTTACTAAGTGTCTAAATTGCCAACAAGTGAAAGTAGAACACCAAAGACCCGGTGGTTTGGCTCAAAATATAGAACTTCCAGAATGGAAGTGGGAGATGATTAATATGGACTTCATCACAGGGTTACCAAGGTCTCGCAGACAACATGATTCTATTTGGGTGATTGTTGACAGAATGACAAAATCAGCCCACTTTTTGCCGATGAAGACTACCAACTCAGCAGAAGATTATGCTAAGCTTTATATTCAGGAGGTGGTAAGACTTCATGGAGTTCCGATCTCCATTATTTCAGATAGAGGTGCACACTTTACTGCACAATTCTAGAAATCTTTTCAGAAAGGTTTGGGGTCAAAGGTGAACTTGAGTACTGCCTTTTATCCTCAGACAAATGGACAAGCAGAGAGTACTATTCAGACATTAGAAGATATGTTGAGGGCTTGTGTGATTGATTTCAAAGATAATTGGGATGATCACCTACCTCTCATTAAATTTTCTTACAACAACAGTTATCATTCTAGCATCCAGATGGGTCCATATGAAGCTCTTTATGGGAGAAGATACAGATCTCCTATTGGATGGTTTGAAGTTGGTGAAGCAGAGTTGATAGGACCAGATTTAGTTCACCAAGCCATGGAGAAGGTGAAGGTGATTCAGGAGAGGTTGAAAACGGCGCAGAGTCGTCAAAAATCCTACACAGATGTTAGGAGAAGGCCACTAGAGTTCGAAGTAGATGATTGGGTGTATTTGAAGGTTTCACCATGAAGGGTGTGATGAGGTTTGGTAAGAAAGGGAAACTTAGTCCCCGGTATATTGGACCTTATCGCATAGTTAAGAGGATTGGCAATGTAGCTTATGAGTTGGAGCTACCACAAGAGTTAGCAGTGGTGCATCCGGTATTTCACATCTCTATGTTGAAGAAGTGCATGGGAGATCCTTCATTTATAGTGCAAACTGAAAATGTAGAGATTAAGGATAATTTATCTTATGAGGAGATTTTGGTCCAGATTTTAGATCCCCAAGTTCGCAAGTTGAGAACAAAGGAGGTCGTATCAGTCAAAGTCCTTTGAAGGAACCAATTTGTTAAAGAAGCTACTTGGGAAGCTGAAGAGGATATGAAGAAGAGATATCCACATCTCTTTGAATCCGGAGAAAATTCAAATCAAGGTACTAATCCTCTTCTTAGTACTAGCTAAATTACGAGTATGCATGTTGTTACTTGCTTTTGCTTGTTGAGTGTTGAACCTGATGTAGCTACCCTTAGCTTAGTGAAATAAAGCTCATTGGAGGATGAATGTTCCCAAGGTCGAGATATTGTAACATCTCTCACCTAGAAACGACTATAAAGAGATTAAAAGATGAAAATATTGATTTTTGGAAAGAATAAGGAAATCTGGAAATTGTCTAAGTTAAGAAAATAAGTTTTGGCCATTTTCAAACGGTCATAACTCCTAGCTCAGGAGGAGTTAGGAGCATCTCTTGATATGGTTGGAAAGCCCTTGGAGAGATATTTCCAACGCCGCCGAGTTTGCAAAATTCCGACATCGTATGAGTGAGATAATTTACCGCAAGTTGGGTTGTTTGATTGAGGAAAGGCTTAATCCGGATTTAGGGAAGGGAAAAGTAGTTTTTTCTCTAATTAATTTCCTAATTCGTTTTTAGGGATTTATTGGGGTAAAATCTTATTTTGGTCAGATTAGAAAATTATATTCACGCTTAGGGCTTGGAGAAAAGAGCAAAGAAGAAAGAAAGGGAGAAAAGCCAAGATTCAGTCAAGCTTGCAAGTGGAATTCATCGGGGGTGATCCCTATTAAGGTATGTGAGATCTTTCTGAGTTGGGTTAGTTCACACACACATCAACTTGTTTCAATCCTTTGGTTTGGAGTTGTTAACATGTTGAAAAGTGAGGTTCTTGAAGAACAAATTGTAAAATTCTTGTTGGTTGAATTGTTAATGCTTGGGGGTTGATTTGATTCATGTTTCCGGGCTATTTTTCAAGTTATATTGATGGTGTATTGAGAGTACAATTGATCCTAAGTGTATGGGGAAAGAACTAGGGAAGATTGGAGGGTTATGAGATGAAAAACAAAGAAGAAAATTGGAGATGTTCTCTGCAAGAGCTTGGGGCGTCGCGCCTGCCAAAGTGCCACAAAAGTTCCTATGAACTCTGGCCTCTGGTGCGTCGCGCCAGCCAGAGCCCTCCGAAGTTTGAGGGCTGGCGCACTGCGCCTCTTAGAGCGCCAGGGACGCCAGTTCTCCCTATTCGTTTCCCACCTTTCCGTACTAGTTCCTAAGTGATGTACCTATGTTTCCTAGTCGATTCTAACACTCTAAGGTACATCTAAACATCATGAAATCATCCATAAACATGAGATCATGAACCTTGAATCCATAATCTAATTCAAGGAAAGTTAAGATCAAAGTCAAAGAAGTTAAGAGTCAAGTCTAGAAGTTAAGAAACATGTCAAAGTAAGGTTTCTTAAAGTTTTCAAGAGTCTTTATTAAATGTTTTAACTTCGTTTTAAGGCTCAAGTTTCAAGAAAAGCAAAGAGTAAGAGTTGAGTTCATTTCTCATGAAAAGCTATTAGGGAACTAAGTATTCCCAAAGAGTTTATAAATGTTTTCTCATTTGAACAAGAAAAGGGAACATCGATCCCAACAGAGCTTTTAAGCTAAGTTTTGAGTAATTATCTCATTTCAAAGAAAGAGTTTTGTTTTTACAAACATATGAGCTAAGTATATTTTGGGAGTAGTATTGAGCACCGATATGGGGATGCGAGTTCATATTAACTCAAGTCTCCATGAACCATGTAGCCAGCATGGGTAGTAAAGGATCATACATTTTAGATGACTCCTTAAGATGCTTTTAGCCTAGACTAGTGGATCCACTAAGTTAAGCGTTCTATATGACGGCAAAGTATAGGACAGTTCTGGCCGCGTGGGCAAGACGTTGTATCACCACTTAGGCTCATAATGGTGGTTGTCGGTTAAAGAATCTCCCACAAAAGTTATATTACTTTTATATACAAGTAAAGTTGAGTTTGTTATTGCTTTATCTTTAACGAACTAAGTCTTTTACATTGATTTACAAGTTTTTTTTTTTTTAATATATTGTATGTGTCTTATTGCTTTATATTGAGTTTAGTTATCCATGAGTTAAATAGCGCCAAGGTAAGTGTTCTTTTGTACTCTTTTCAAGCGTAAGTTGTTGTTTAGCATTCCAACTCGCATACTCGTACATTCAATGTACTGATGCCAGTTGGCCTGCATCTTATTATGATGCAGACGCAGGTAACCTGGATCAGCATCCAGCACGCCGTTGATCCAGTTAAGCACTCCAGAGTCAGTGATGAGCCTCCTTGCATTCCGGAGGAATCTTTTATTTCGCTTTCCTAGTTTTCTTTATTAGGATGTTGTGGGGTCTGTCCCAACATCCATATCAGTATTATAGAGGCTTCATAGATAGTCAGATAGTTAGTATTGAGTCCCTTATCTATGTATTTGCAGATACTTTGTTTTGAGACATAAGTTGCCATTTTGGCTAAGATGTTATCAATTAAACTATTGTATTGAGTTTATTCTGTTGAGTTTAGTCTTCCGCTGAGTTAAGTAAGCCAGGCTAAGGGTCCGCTTGGGGCCAACAATGGTCTCCGAGTGCTGGCCACATCCAGGGTATAGGCTCGGGGAGTAACAGAGATGACCTCTCTTTTAATGCAATCC
>NW_026020441.1:1579662-1618666 GCF_900185275.1 Solanum verrucosum
TATAGGCTCGGGAGTAACAGAGATGACCTCTCTTTTAATGCAACCCAAAAAGATGCAACGTACTACGAAAAAATGATAAGTGTGGTAGGACAAAAGTTCTTTAAGGTTGTAGGATAGGAGAATTCATTGAAGAAGCTATTAAAACCGAGAGAATCACTAATTTAGCAGCCCTGCAAGCAATAAGTAAGGCAATTCAGTTGGATTTAATCGGAGGAGCTCTTAAGAAGAAAAAGGACGGGGTGTCTACTGTCATGACCATCCAGGAACGTAGGCTGAACCAAATGTTAACATACCAAAAACCCATTACCCTAACCTTCTTACATAGTCAGTATGCCCAAATTCCTCAACCCTCTTACCAACCTTCACCTGCTCATTACCCAATTTACACCACCCAACTGACATATTGTCCACCTAGAGCACCTGCCTATCCAAATACATCACGATACCAACCCCGCATATCCATCCCCAATCCCACTACCAACCACAAAATCGTCCCAACAAATGAACCCATACCCCGCCCAAACTTTGAAAAAAGACCAGCCAAAACCTATACAGCTCTAGCTGAACCTTTAGCCCATCTATATGAACGGTTGAGAACCACAAGAGTTCTCCAACCAATCCAAGGACGAATTCCCAATTCCTTCCTGGATGGTATGACGAGACCAAGCATTGTGCATATCATTCTGGAGCTGCTGGACATGATACCAAAAATTGTCTTACTCTCAAAGACAAGATTGAGACATTGATCAAAGAAGGAATCATTCAACTCAAAGGTGTTTCCCCTAATGTAAACAAAAACTCGCTGCCAAATCATGGCAATGTTAACATGATCCCCGTTGATGAAGATTGCAACTTGGAAGGGACCATAGTACCAGTCAAGGTAGAGAAAAATGTTGAGACATCGGCCTTTATTTCTCCCGTAATCACAGTTTAAGCACAAGCGCCAATTGAAGTGGAATTTTTTCTTCCCAAGCCTAAGATCATAGCCCTTGTCGCTCAATCATTTCCTTTTGACACCAAAGCAGTTCCTTTGGATTACTCGACTAGTGCAAGGGACAAAGGAAAAGGAAAAATAGTTGTAGAAGCCGCTGCTGCAGGAATGACAAGATCTGGGCGTTGTTATGCCCCTGAAGAAGTTGTACGAGGAGGATTAAATAAGGAAAACAACCAAAACAGGGGTTGTGACAGAAGCTGAAGTGGAGGATTTCTAGAGAAAGATGTCAACTAAGGAATATTCAATTGCTGATCAACTGAAGAAAACTCCTGCTCAAATTTACTTAATGGCATTACTGATGAACTCTGCAACTCATAGGAGCGCTTTGGTGAAGGTTTTAAATGAAGCTTATGTTCTAGCTGAGACCACTAGTGAGAATTTTGTTGCCATGGTAGGACAAGTTCTAGAAGCTAACAAAGTCTCTTTTCATGAAGATGAAATGCTACTTGAAGGCATGGGACATAACAAAGCATTGAACATTACGTCAGATGTAGGGATAAGTTTATCTCCAGAGTTTTGATTGATAATGGTTCAGTTGTTAACATATGTCCTTTCACTACCCTTCGAGCTTTGGGAATTGACATTGGGAAAGATTCGTGAAAGTCATGTAAGGGTTAGAGGCTTTGAAGGGACACAAAGGGGAGTCATTGGAGAAATTGATCTGCCATTGCAAATTGGACCTGTAGAGTTCATTGTGGAATTTCAAGTGTTGGATATATCTGCTAGTTATAATTTATTACTTGGAAGGACATGGATTCATCTGGCTGGTGCGGTCCCTTCTACTCTGCATCAGACTTTGAAATTTGTTTGGAACCATCAGGAAATCGTTGTTCATGGAGAAGGCAACAACTCGATATATCCTGAAAATTCAGTCCCTATTATTGAAAGTATGGAAGAGTTGGATGGGTCTGTATTCCATATTAGGGAAATTATGTTGTGCTACGCAATCTGAAAAGGCAAATTTGCCACGTGTGCTTATGATGGTGTTGAAGAATGGTTTTTATCCCCGATCAAGGTCTTGGAGTGAAATTGGATGGAATAGTGGAGCCAATTCAATTGCTGGTCAGAAATACACATTTGGTCTTGGATACAATCCTACTCCTGAAGAAGTCTCATCGGCTAATCTCAAAAGGAAAAGTGACGTCCCTTACCACAGCCTATCCCACCTTTGAATCAGTCATTTTCCAAGGCATTTGCTGCACAAAGATTAGAAGAAGTTGTTGAAGATAACCTCGCAGAAAGACTCAAAATCTTGTTCATTGAAGAAGCAGAATGCAATGTGATTTTGGAGGACTACATCGAGGCCCCGACCATATAGGATGTTATGCCTGGAGATGCTTTGAACAATTGGACTTGTAACTCATCCCCGGTTCTCCAGGAATCTTGGTAGATGATTGTATTAGAATTAACAAAATAACATGATTCAAATTGAGGCCTGAATCGTGTTTTTGAATTTGATGTGTTTTGCCTCCATCTTTTGAGAGCTTAAAGCCAAATCTAAGTTAT
The DNA here is from genome assembly GCF_900185275.1 of Solanum verrucosum. Taxonomy (NCBI): domain Eukaryota; kingdom Viridiplantae; phylum Streptophyta; class Magnoliopsida; order Solanales; family Solanaceae; genus Solanum; species Solanum verrucosum. Next base: position 1,582,163 of record NW_026020441.1, read on the forward strand.
GCTTTTTTGCTTTGAATTTCAAATTTTGTACTTAATTATTTATCTTATTTTTTTCTCCCTTTCAGCAAGCAAACTAATAAATCTGTCAATAACAAGAATGTGACATGTAATGAAACAAGCGAACAAATCCCGAACAATGAACAAAATTTTCTAGAATATGAAGAAGATGTGCAGCCTAAAGAGTTGACTAAGGATGTTGAACATTTTGAGAATAGAGAATATCCAATTTTGGATGAAAATACGACGATAAATTTGGGAGATTCAGAATTAGTGAGGGAAACAAGAATTAGTGTCAATTTGACTCCGTCCCAAAGAAAAAAAACTTATTAATATTTTAAGACAATACATAGATGTGTTCGCATGGTCTTATGATGATATGTCGGGTCTAAGCACGGATATTGTTTCACACAGGTTGCCAATTGATTCCTCTTGCCCCCAGTAAAGCAAAAGCCGAGAAAGATCAAGCCTGATTTGAGTTTAAAGGTTAAGGAAGAAGTCTCCAAGCAATTTGATGTCAATGTCATCTGAGACACCAAGTGTCCCACATGGTTGGCCAACATAGTACCAGTACCAAAGAAAGATGAAAAAAATAAAGTATGCGTAGATTATCGAGATCTCAACAAGGCTAGCCCAAAAGATGATTTTCCTCTCCTAAACATTCACATACTTATTGATAATTGTGTAAAGCATGAGTTGCAGTCATTTGTAGATTGCTTTGTAGGATATCATCAAATTCTAATGGATGAAGAGGATGCAGAGAAAACAACATTCATCACGCCTTGGGGAGTATATTGTTACGGGTAATGCCTTTTGGACTCAAAAATGCAGGGGAAACATATATGAGAGCTATGACTACCATATTTCATGATATGATTCATAAGGAGATTGAAGTCTATTGGATGATTTTATCATCAAGTCACGGAAAAGCTCAGATCATATAACAGGTTTGAAGAAGTTCTTTGACAGATTAAGGCGGTACAATCTCAAGTTAAATCCTGCAAAGTGTGCATTTGGTGTCCCTGCCGGGAAGCTGTTGGGTTTCATCGAGTAGGAATGGAATAGAGTTGGATCCTTCAAAGATAAAGGCTATTCAAGACTTGCCTCTTCCAAAGATTCGAAAGGATGTAATTAGTTTTCTTGGTCGTCTTAATTACATTAGTCGATTTATTACACAATCAACTGAAATTTGTGAGCCAATCTTCAAGTTGCTGAGGAAAGATGCTGCTACCAAATGGATGGAGGATTGTTAGAAAGCTTTTGACATAATCAAAGAGTATTTATCTAGTCCACCGGTCTTAGTGCCCCCAGAATCTGGAAGACCATTGTTGTTGTATTTGTCGGTGTCTGACAATGTGTTTGGATATGTGCTGGGACAACACGATGAAACCGGGAAGAAAGAGCAAGCCATATATTACTTGAGCAAAAAAGTTCACTCCTTATGAAGCTCAATATACTTTATTGGAGCGCACATGTTGTGCCTTGACTTGAGTTGCGTAAAAGTTAAGACCTTACTTATGCGCGTATACCACTTTTCTCATATCAAGGATGGATCCGCTCAAGTATATCTTTTAGAAGCCTATGCCCACTAGGAAGTTGGCGAAGTGGCAAATTTTGCTATGTGAATTCGACATTGTATATGTCACTCAAAAGGCCATCAAGGGACAAGCGCTAACCGATCACCTCGTTGAAAATCCTGTGGATGAAGAGTACAAACCTCTTAAAACTTATTTCCCCGATGAAGATGTTTTGTTTTTTGGAGAGTATATTTCTGAAGAATATCCAGGGTGGAGAATGTTTTTTGATGGTTCTGCGAATTTCAAAAGAGTCGGCGCTGGAGCGGTGTTGATTTCAAAATCAGGTCAACATTATTCTGTCTCAACAAAGTTCAGATTCTTATGTATAATAATATGGTGGAGTACGAGGCTTGTGTTCATGGGCTCAGAATGGTTGTTGATATGAACATACAAGAATTATTGGTTATAGGTGATTCAGACTTGTTGATTCATCAGGTTCAAGGCGAATGGAGCACCAAAAATGTGAAGATACTCCCATATCTATTGTGTGTGAAATAATTGTGCAAGAAATTTGTCAAAATAGAATTCAAGCATATTCCTCGAGCTCAGAATGAATTTGCAGATGCTCTGGCAACCCTGGCTTCTATGATTCAACATCCAGACAAGAATTACATTGACCCAATCAAGGTCAATATGCAGGATCAGCCAGCCTATTGTTTCCATGTAGATGAAGAATCGGATGGAGAACCTTGGTACTATGACATTGAGAGGTATCTTGAGGAATGAGACTATCCAGAAGGCGTAAACAATGTTCAAAAGAGGACACTTCGAAGACTCGCAAGTCACTTTTCCTAAGTGGAGAAATCATTTATAAGAGGACTCCAGATTTGGGATTATTAAGATGTGTTAACTCTCAAGAGGCAAGCAAGTTAATTGAAGAAATACATAAGGGTACATGTGGGCCACACATGAATGGTTTTACTTTGGAACAGAAGATTCTACGAGCTAGATATTTCTGGATGACCATGGAAACAACCTGCATTCATTTTGTGAGAAAGTGTCATTAATGTCAGATTCTTGGTGATTTGATTAGGGTTCCACCGAATGAGCTAAATGTGACGAATTCTCCTTGGCCGTTTGCAACTTGGGTCATGGATGTCATTGGCCCTATTGAGCTAGCCGCCTCAAATGGACACAGGTTCATTCTGGTAGCTATTGATTACTTCACAAAGTGGGTAGAAGCATCTTCATACAAGTCTGTGACAAAGAAGGTGGTGACAGATTTTGTCCGCAATAACATAATTTGTAGATTTGGAATCCCTGAGTCAATTATTACAGATAATGGAGCTAATCTTAATAGCAGCTTGATGCACGAGATGTGTGAGAAGTTCAAAATTATTCACCCCATTTCCACTCCTTATCGAGCTCAGATCACTGGAGCAGTTGAGGAAGCCAACAAAAATATCAAGAGGATATTGCGGAAAATGATTGACCACTACAAGCATTGGCATGATAACTTGCCATTTGCCTTTCTTGGCTACCGCACCACAATCAGGACTTCGACTGGGGCAACGCCTTATCTTTTGGTTTATGGAACAAAAGCAGTGTTACCAATGGAAGTTGAGATACCATCTTTGAGGATCATTCAAGAAGCTGAGTTAATTGATGCTATGTGGACTTAAAATCGGCATGAACAATTGATGCTCATTGTGAAAAGAGAATGAATGCAGTTTGTCACGAGCAGCTTTATCAACACAGGATGGCCAAAGCTTTCAACAAGAAAGTAAGATTGAGACAGTTTGAACCGGGACAATTGGTGTTGAAGCGAATATTTCTGCACTAAGATGAAGCTAAGGGGAAGTTTGCACCTATTTGGCAAGGACCTTACATGGTTCACCGAGTACTGACTGGAAGAGCTTTGATTCAAGCAGAGATGGATGGTAAGATATGGCCGAAAGCCATCAACGCAGATGTGGTTAAGAGATACTACATCTAGAAGTTTCTATTTCATTTCCATGTAATCTTTTGTCATGTATTGGGACTATGTCTTGACCTGATTCCCATGGCGGGATACGTAGGAAATCCACATCAGATTTGGTTTTTTAGTACGTTTTGCAAAATTTTCTTTTTATGTAATATGAACTATGCTTGGCATGATACCCTTGGTGGGATACGTAGGCGGCCTATATTGGCTTTGGTCACTTTATTAGAAAATTTTCAATCCTCCCTTTGTTGTGTACGTACCGAACTACGTATGGCCTGATTCCTTTTGGATACGTAGGCAACCCGGGGAGGGTTCGGCCTCTTTATTTCAAATGTATCCATAAGTTACGTTTGGATTGATGCCCTTGTTGAAAATAGTAGGCAACTTATAGAAGGTTTGGTATCATCGTGACCAAAGAACAACATATCTCTTTTGCCAAAAACTGGGACAGTTTTTAAGGGAGTCATTGCAAGTTGATATCAAGAGATTTGAAGAGTATAAATCAAATCATTCGACAGAAGAAGGACTTCAAATAACGGACATTCGCTTTATTCACGACATGTCACAATTTGAAGTTCGACAGAAATTCTTTATTACTATATATATGTATATAATTTTATCTTATTTTTAAATATGATTTTCAATCAAATGTTTTCCTGTTATTTATTTCCTTTGTTATTCATTAACCAAGATTTAGAATAGAAGAAGTTACAAGTCCAAGCAAAGCTGGAAGAAAGAAGTATAAAGACTCAGACCTTCAAAGTCAACGCGAATCAACCTCCCCCAAAACTTATAATTTTTCTTTGAGTGCAGGTTTGTCAAAATTAGCAGAAGCTGAGAAGTCAATAACGTCTATAGAATCAAAAAGACTATATGATCGAGTGGTTTGAATTACTTACTTATAAATTTATGATTCGAAAACTTATAAGTAAGGCTTTATAAAGGTTTCAAAATGTGTTGATACACTAATATTATTTAAACGCATTGCATACGGTTTTGCTCTGCATAAATACCTTTAAATGCATTGCATAAATGCTTTCAAATATTTTCAAGTGCACTAGACAAATGCTTCGAGATATTTTCAAATGCACTGCACAAATGCTTTTAGATGTTTCGCATAAATGCTTTCAAATATTTCCAAACGCACTGCACAAATACTTTAAGATATTTTAAAATGCATGGCACCAATGCTTTCAGATATTTTCAAATGCACAGCACAAATGCTTTAAGATATTTTCAAACGCATTGAACAAATGTTTCTAGATGTTTTAAAATGCACCGCATAAATACTTTCAGATGTTTTGCACAATATATCTTGTCAAATGCATTGCACAAATGCTCTCATGTATTTAAAGAGCATTCTGCATGGCTTTAAATTACTCTCTAAATGCATTGCACAAATGATTTAAATTCATAATACAATTACTTTAAGTTGACTGCACAAACACTTGCCAATATGTTGCACAAATGTCTTGCAGGAATGCATTTCAGATCTTTTGCACAATATATCTTGTCAAATGCATTGCACAAATGATCTCATGTATTTAAAGAGCATTTTGCATGGCTTTAAATTACTCTCTAAATGCATTGCACAAATGATTTAAATTCATAACACAATTACTTTAAGTTGAATGCACAAACACTTGCCAATATGTTGCACAAATGTCTTGAAGGAATGCATTGCCTTCAAAGACTTCATTTTCATGAATCATCAGCTTAAAAAGTCCCATCTTTACAAATCATTTGGCTAAAAGCCTCATCGTCGTAAATTATTAGGGTTAAGGCCTCATTTTATTAATCATCGCTGAAAAGCACCATTTTCATGAATCATCGGCCATAAACCCCGTTTCCATGAGTTTTGCTAAAGATTTCATCTCATTAAATCATTTCGGCTTACAAGGCTGCATTTTCATAAATTCACGCCCGGGAGGCGTCAGTTTCATGAGTTTATTATTTGTCGCTTTATATTTAATACTTATTTACTAATTGTCTTATCAAGTTTAAGTTTTGCATGGGCCTTAGCATGGCGTAGAACTATTTCTAAGCAGTGGACTGGGTAATTTCTTGGAGAATCAAGTTCACCAACAATGGTCAAGGATCTACTCTCGAACACTACTCAACCTATGTCCCATAGTTCAGGACATATATGAATTTTTGCATCAAAGTTTTCCCATATTTTTCATAAAGCAGTGTTGGTCGGGACAAAATTGGCTATTACGTCAACTTCTTTGCCCAAAAATTCTTACATCATTTCTAGTCAAAGAGGGACAAGCTGTTGACATCTAATTTTGACCCTCATTTCTTCTAATTTATTGTTTTCGAACTTCTAAATTAATAATGTAGCAAATTATTTTTCTTCATATACTATTCTTACTACAACGACTATTTATCATTACTTTTGTTATCGTAATGTCATAATTCTATGATTACTACTAATATTGTATGTAAAATTGTATTATCACCTTTTTGTTAATAATCGATTGTCATCATCCTATTCTAGTTTCTTACTTATTAAATTAGTCACAAGTTAATATTTCTCCAAAATCATTAGCCAAAATTTATAATATTAGTATTTTTATTTTTTCTACATACTAATTATATGTTATATTACTTTCTCTCTGTTATTTGCAAGCACAAAAAATTTCTAGGGCTTTGTTGTATTTGCGAATAAAAGGAAAAGTAAAGTCAACGGTTGATATATTTAACGAAGAAGAGTTACGTGATACAAGTATGTTGAATAGAGGAGATGATTACTTGCATATTGCTACACCAATCCTCTTTAGGCAAATTTGGTGCTATACTTAGGGTTTTTACATTTGGTGAACTCAAAATCATATGTGAACGTTTACCTCGTTCTCGTGAAGGTTTTTAACATAAATAGAGTATATTCGTCAATTTAAATTATTTTATTTTTTGTGCCTTCATTTATATGTTTGTGTTAAATTTACGCTGTTGAATCGATCGTGTGCTTATAATGGAATTTTATTTTTGTACTTTTCAAAAGAAAATAAGATTTCATCTATTTTTGACATGCTTACTCAGCATAGGATATATCAGGAATATTTTTTCTACCTAAACAAGGAAACTGTAATGTTGAATATGTTGGGTAAATATTCGCAGAAAGTTTTGAATTCACTAGAAGTAAAAACCCTAACTTAAGCATCAAAATTGTCAAAACAAGATTGGTACGTATAACCTCCAAGCAATCATCTCATCATCTCTTAAACACACTTACATCAAACAAATCTTCTTCATTAAGCATATCTTCTACAACTATTACTTTCTTTTTGTTATTTGCAAGCACAAAAAAAATTCAAAAATTTAATGGGCTTTGTTGTGTTTGCGTATAACAGGAAAAGTAAAGTCAATGGTTGATATGTTTAACGAATAAGAGTTACGTGATACAAATATGTTGAATAGAGGAGATGATTACTTGTAGGTTATATGGGGTGACACCAATCCTTTTTAGGCAAATTTGGTGCTATACTTGAGCTTTTTAAGTGAATGTTTTTAACATAAATAGAGTATATTCGTCAATTTAAATTATTTCATTTTTTGTGCCTTCATTTATATGTTTGTGTTAAATTTATGTTGTTGATTCGATTGTGTGCTTACAATGGAATTTTATTTTTGTACTTTCCAAAAGAAAATAAGATTTCATTTATTTTTGCCATGCTTACTCAAGCATAGGATAATTAGGAATTGTTTTTCTACCTAAACATGGTAAGTGTAATGTTGGGTAAATATTCACAGAAAGTTTTGAGTTCACCAGAAGTAAAAATCCCAAGTTTAGAATCAAAATTGCCAAAACGAGATTGATACATATAACTTCCAAGCAATCATCTCATCTCTTAAACACACTTACATCAGGAAACTCTTCTACATTAAACATATCTTCAACCACTATTACTTTCTCTCTGTTATTCCCAAGCACAAAAAATATTCAAAAACATTCTGGGGCTTTGTTGTGTTTGAGAATAAGAGGAATAGTAAAGTCAACGGTTGATACGTTTAACGAAGAAGAGTTACGTGATATAAGTATGTTAAATAGAGGAGATGATTACTTGCAGGTTATACAGGGCTACACCAATCCTCTTTAGGCAAATTTGGTGCTATAGGGTTTTTACTTTTAATGAACTCAAAATCATATGTGAACCTTTACCTGATTACCGTGAAAGTTTTTAACATAAATAGAGTATATTCGTCAATTTAAATTATTTCCTTTTTTGTGTCTTCCTTTATATGTTTGTGTTGAATTTATGTTGTTGATTCGATCGTGTGCTTATAATGGAATTTTATTTTTGTACTTTTCAAAAGAAAATTAGATTTCATCTATCTTTGACATGCTTACTCAAGCATAGGATATATCAGGAATAGTTTTTCTACCTAAACAAGGTAAGTGTAATGTTGAATATGTTAGGTAAATATTCACAAAAAGTTTTGAGTTTACCAGAAGTACAAACCCTAAATTTAGCATCAAAATTGCCAAAACGAGATTGGTACATATAACCTCTCAGCAACCATCTCATCTTTTAAACACACTTACATCAGGCAACTCTTATTCATTAAACATATCTTCAGCCACTATTAGTTTCTCTCTATTATTTCCAAGCACAAAAAACATTCAAAAAATTTATGGGGCTTTGTTGTGTTTGCGAATAACAGGAAAAGTAAAGTCAATGGTTGATATGTTTAACGAAGAAGAGTTACGTGATACAAGTATGTTGAATAGAGGAGATGATTACTTGCAGGTTATATGAGGCTACACCAATCCTCTTTAGGCAAATTTGGTGCTACCCTTAGGGTTTTAAGTGAAATTTTAAACATAAATAGAGTATATTTGTCAATTTAAATTATTTCGTTTTTTGTGCCTTTATTTATATGTTTGTGTTAAATTTATGTTGTTGATTCGATCGTGTGCTTACAATGGAATTTAATTTTTGTACTTTCCAAAAGAAAATAAGATTTCATTTATTTTTGACATTCTTACTCAAGCATAAGATATATCAGGAATAGTTTTTCTACCTAAAAAAGGATAAGTGTAATGTTGGGTATATATTCACAGAAAGTTTTGAGTTCACTAGAAGTAAAAACCCTAAGTTTAGTATCAAAATTGCCAAAACGAGATTGGTATGTATAACCTCCAAGCAATTATCTCATCTCTTAAACACACTTACATCAAGCAACTCTTCTTCATTAAACATATCTTCAGCCACTAGTACTTTCTCTTTGTTATTTGTAAGCACAAAAAAAAATTTAAAAAAAAATTGGGGCTTTGTTGTGTTTGCAAATAACAGGAAAAGTAAAGTCAATGATTGATACGTTTAACGAAGAAGAGTTACGTGATACAAGTATGTTGAATAGAGGAGATGATTACTTGCAGGTTATATGGGGCTACCCCAACCCTCTTTAGGCAAATTTTATGCTATACTTAGGGTTTTTACTTTTGGTAAACTCAAAATCATATGTGAACGTTTTCCTTATTATCGTGAAGGTTCTTAACATAAATAGAGTTTATTCGTCAATTTAAATTATTTCATTTTTTGTGCCTTCATGTATATGTGTGTTAAATTTATTGATGTTGATTCGATCGTGTTCTTATAATGGAATTTTATTTTTGTACTTTTCAAAAGAAAATAAATATCTATTTTTGACATGCTTACTCAAGCATAGGATATATCAGGAATAGTTTTTCTACCTAAACAAGGTAAGTGTAATATTGAATATGTTGGTGAAATATTCACAGAAAGTTTTGAGTTCACCAGAAGTAAAAGCCCTAGGTTTAGCATCAAAATTGCCAAAATTAACGAGATTGGTACATATAACCTCCAAGCAATCATCTCATCTCTTAAACACACTTACATCAAGCAACTCTTCTTCATTAAACATATCTTCAGCCACTATTACTTTCTCTTTGTTATTTGCAAGCACAAAAAATTCAAAAAAATTCTGGGATTTGTCGTGTTGGCGAAAAACAGGAAAAGTAAAGTCAATGGTTGATATGTTTAATGAAGAAGAGTTACGTGACACAAGTATGTTGAGTAGAGGAGATGATTACTTCCAGGTTATATGGGGCTACACCAATCCTCTTTAGGCAAATTTGGTGCTATACTTAGGGTTTTTAATTAGTGAAGGTTTTTAACATAAATAGAGTATATTTGTCAATTTATATTTTTTCATTTTGTGTGCCTTCATTTATATGTTTGTGTTAAATTTATGTTGTTGATTCGATCGCGTTCTTACAATGTAATTTTATTTTTGTACTTTTCAAAAGAAAATAAGATTTCGTTTATTTTTTACATGCTTACTAAAGCATAGGATATATCAGGAATTGTTTTTTACCTAAATAAGGTAAGTGTAATGTTGGGTAAATATACACAGAAAATTTTGAGTTTACCAGAAGTAAAACCCTATGTTTAGCATCAAAATTGCCAAAACGAGATTGGTACATATAACCTCCAAGCAATCATATCATCTCTTAAACACACTTACATCAGGCAACTCTTCTTCATTAAACATATCTTCAGCCACTATTACTTTCTCTCTGTTATTTGCAAGCACAAAAAATATTCAAAAAAAATTATGGGGCATTGTTGTGTTTGCGAATAACAGGACAAGTAAAGTCAATGATTGATACGTTTAACGAAGAAGAATTACGTGATACAAGTATGTTGAATAGAGGAGATGATTACTTGCAGGTTGTATGGGGCTACACCAATCCTCTTTAGGTAAATTTGGTGCTATACTTAGGGTTTTTAAGTGAAGGTTTTAAACATAAATAGAGTATATTCGTCAATTTAAATTATTTCATTTTGTGTGCCTTCATTTCTATGTTTGTGTTAAATTTATGTTGTTGATTCGATCGTGTGCTTATAATGGAATTTTATTTTTGTACTTTCCAAAAGAAAATAAGATTTCATTTATTTTTTACATGCTTATTCAAGCATAGGATATATCAGGAATAGTTTTTCTACCTAAACAAGGTAAGTGTAATGTTGGGGAAATATGCAAAAAAGTTTTGAGTTCACCATAAGTAAAAACCCTAAGTTTAGCATCAAAATTGCCAAAGTGAGATTGGTACATATAACCTCCAAGCAATCATCTCATCTCTTAAACACACTTACATCAAGCAACTCTTCTTCATTAAACATATTAGAAGAAGAAGAAGAAGAGGAGGAGGAGGAGAAGAAGAAGACATAAAGTGGAAGAAGAAGAGGACATAAGGGAATACTAGTTATTGTATACTTATAATATCATTTGATGTTTAACGTTATTTGATTGTTACAGAAGATTATTTTTTCAAAGGATAATAATGATAATTTTGTTATCACATCATATAGGTAAAATCTATATCTATATATTCTATCTATATTATTCTAAAGGTGGAAAGTCTATAAAGGTAGAACTTAAAAGTTAGATTATGAAAATATCCATTAAAAACTAATTGACTAATTTATCCTTCGCTAAAATAGACCAAATACATAGTTAGAATTTACCACTTTCCATTGGATGTTCATGGTGTATATATGCCTCTAGAAAAACATCAGATGACTCTACTATCATGAAAAAAACATTAGTTTAATTATAATTTTCATATTACGTCTAAGAGTTGAGCACACGTAATTCCAAATCAAATCATTTATATTAGTTATTCTGAAATTTATTTCTATTTATCATCACATGCAATACACACATATTCAGTCTATCAGAATTACATAATTCTAAAGGTCAACCACCAGAACACCGTGCCCGTATGCTTATTCATGTTGTCTCTATCAATTCTATAATGTAAATATATGGCACTAACCAAGTATATATATACATACATAAAAATAAACCATAGCATACCTCAATACCAAGTTTCTTCCCTAGTGCCCATGCAGTCTTGCTTTTGTCGCGAACCATATTTTTGAAGAAGAATCCGAGGGGAGAAATGGAGTTGTTTTCCATGGTAAGTCTTTCCTCCCACCTCACTTGAGCTCTTTTCTCTCAAAATATGACCTGGAATTGTTTTTTTTTTTTAGGATATACTTCTCACAAAAGTAGTAGTAAAACAGATTAAACAATTCAAATTCAAATGCTACCTCGCAGCTCCCCACTGCAGCGGTAGACCTTTGCTGGAGCGAGTCCTTTGTGACCGAGTACCGTCTCCTACAAAGAACCTCTTTGACCTGTCCACTAGGATTGTTGATAATTTGGTAAGGGCGGATCGGGACTTGTATCAACAATTTTAATTTTTCAAGTTACATCATGAAATTTCTAATAACGACAGAATGAATCATCACACAAACTAAATATGCTATTAACTTGAAAATGATATTTCAAAATTATTGAAATCATCAAACACCTAAACAAGGCCTTCCTATGGACCAAAATCAACTCTTTAACTTCTAACTTTTCAAATTTCCAATCAACTACTCAAAATACACCAAAAAGCCTCAAGTCTCAAATCAAAGGTCCCACGTACTCAAAAATCATGTTTTAGAGTTGATGACTACGAGCTCAACTTCGAGGGATGTTGATCAAAGTCAATCTTTAAACTTTCAAAACTTCCAAAATGAAAAAGCTTACATAATTCTCAACTGAACACCTCAGAAACCAAACCACTCACCCCTGTACCACAAATACTATAAAGCAATTATAAGAAGGGGTAATATAGTAAAAATAAGCAATGTTTCAAAATAGCTATGCGGTTTATTACATAAATGATGATTTCTTTGATCACATTTTTTCTAAAATATTTTAAATTTATAATAATTATTGGTAATTTCTAAATCTATAAATTTACATAAAAATATTTGAAAATATTATTAAAATTTGCACCATAATTAATAAATTTGACTCTAGTACGACTATGAATTCGATCACATAGTAAATTGAAACAGAAAACATATATAATCATCTTTATATTTAATCATACAGCCAACACTCCCCTCTTTGTCTTATTCGACCCCTTATTCTTCTTTTTATTATTTTCTTATATAAAAAAGATTTGATCTTTATTGAAAATTATTTTTGGGGCTTTGTTGTGTTTGCTAGAAGTTAGTTCAACAAATCACTCATGTTTTGGAGCAAGTTGCATTTTATAACCACAATAAAGTGTGATATGTTTTTGAATAATTTTTGTGAGTCATTCAATGGGAAAAAATAAATTTTAAAAATAGTGGAAAAACCTATACTTTGAGTGCATGAAGGAATTCAAATACATCTGATGAAAAGAGTGAATCAAAAGAGGTACATTGTGCTCTAAAATAAGTTCTTATTATAATAAGAGGTTTATGCACTCGAATATGAAAACTAGTAGAAGAAAAGAAAGTAAAGGCAGCTAAATCAATTTTTACTAAAACTGAACAATTGTTATTTCAAGTTCAAACTATGTATGATGAACAATTAAGTGTTGACTTGAATAAAAGATCATGTTATTCAAGGGACGGGACCTTATAGAAATCCCATTCTAACATGCAATGTGTTGCAGATTCCATGTTAGAAAGAATTCAAAAAACTTCATAAATGATTATTACCAAAATGTTACTCAAATGAGAATTTATGAGCAAGTTGTTTCTCCAATGGATGAATCTGATATGTGGAAATTTACTGACCTACTTCCTATTGAACCTCCTAATTATAAGCTAAAGAGAGGTAAATTGGATAGAAGAAGAAAATAATCTGATGAACGTGGAATCTCCAAGAGAAGCATTTGGGATGAAAAAAAATAAGAGACAGAAAAAACAATTTACATCAAGCGAAACACATGATGTAACCATGGATATTACCAAAATGAGTAATAAAGGGAAGTTAGGAAGGTGTAGCAAGTGTCTTTGTCACAACAAAACAGCTTAAAAAGAATTCCCACTTAGCAATTTCCAAAATTCAATAACTTCATCTCAAGCTACTCCAACATTTCAAGAATGGTACTAAAATGGTATAAATCAATCCCGCTGAAGAAAGAAATTTATTTTGAGTCCACTTCCTAGATTGTGCATATAAATGAACATCTAAAGCTCAATGTAAGTATGTAACCCTAAATATTAGTGATTTAATGCGTTAAGAGATGATTAGAGTTGTTGACGTTATTGTTTTTCACAGGCTTGCACAAGCTCATGTTGGCAATACCATGATAAATGTTAAAAGATATATATGGAATGGAAAAAAATTGTATTAGCTTACAAAGCCTTCAAAAACAAGCTCTTCAATGAAGTCCAAAGAAAAGAGATTTAATGTGAAAGAAAATAGAAGCAATTAGCAATTAAGGAATTACAACAAGATTTGTTTAGTTTTAGTAGCTATGTTTTTCATTTGGAGATCTTTCCCTAATATTTGTTGGTAAAATTTTAAGATTCTTATAATCAAAAGTTTTTCATATTTATATTACAATTTAAATTTGGAATTTGTATTCTTCAGAGCATCTTGACTTGCCTTCATCATTTAACTATTTTTTAAGACAATTTTTTTCACTAATTGCAAAAATATTGGATATTGAAGCAAAAACTACTATCGAGAAATTGACTAAATTACTACTGATTTATAAAATACTTTATATAATATTCTACTACTCATATTCAATGAATATTAACATGTATAACTTCTTTAAATTCTTTTTGGTTTTAACAACTTTTCATAAGAATCAGCTGATAAAATAGTTAGTTTTTTTAATACCAACAATTTTATCGTTAACAAATAAGTTGTATAATCTAGTACAGGCAAAGAAAGTCTTACAATAATGTCATTTGTCATATAGATTTTGATAGAACGTGATTTATCATTTTCAATTGGCCTTGAGCATATTTTTTCTTAGATACTGACCTAATACTACGGTTGAAATGTTATGCATCAAAAATAGTCCTAAAAAAAAAAAGGACCATATAGCTGTATTATATTTTAAAGAAAGCTAGCAATTCTATAATTATAATCCGTTGTAATTGGTTCATGGAAGATCAAATATCATTTTTTTGCTAAACTAAAATTCAGTAGCTGACTAAAGATTTTAGATTGCCCATTTAGTTAGGATTACACAGGGAACCTCAATACAACGACCTCGTTCAAGATGGATTACACTGTCTAATCTATTATTTTATTTCAAAATAGAGAAGAACCCAATCAATTTTTTGACAAAAGAAAAACTATGCAACACACAAAAATCTTAAATAGATTACCCAAAAATAATTCTCAAAACACACCTAAAAAAAAGAAAAGAAAAAAATGTGGATGTACCAGACAAGAAGCAACATGCTCGATTTCTTGATTTTGATCATTCAAAAATTTGCTTTCTGCTGATGAATCTGATGACAAGCAAGCAGGATGTATCATTTGAATTGAAAATCAACTATTAGAATATCCAGTTGAAATAGAAGAGGGAAGCTATTAATTTCTTATGAATCTACCTAGAGCATCTATGCATTTGAGGGATAGAGACATACCTTTTCGATGTTTACTATGTATATCAAGAACATGAATTGATGGATAAAGGAGAGATTTTTCCGATGTTTTCTATGTAGATGAAGAACTATAATTTGGGGGGTAAAAGTCTACAGGTTAGTATTTATGGATGTAATAAGGTGAGATGTTTTTTAAGGGAAGGGAAAAAATATTTATTGTTTCATTCCTCTTTAAAAATTAGATAACGAAAGGCCCATATACGGGCCCAATATTATAATTTTAAGGAAAAATAGCTTAAATACACAACTTTAAATTTTTTATTGTCTATGTTTTTCTATTTTTTTTAAAAATTACTTAAATTCCTTATTTCACTTAAATATCAAATCTGTCAGATACATGATTCACTTTTACATCTCACGTTTCACCACTCCCTATGTCACTCCTTTTTTTCCCCCTTAAATTCACTCCAATATCTTTTCAACTACAAATCATTATCCCAAATTGATTTTCAAAAAGTTTCTCTCTCAATCCAACCATTTTCAAACTTCGTCTTCTTCGTCCTCTCTCCCATAGTCTGTCATTGTAATTTTCATCTTCTTCCTTCCATTTTAATTTTGTTTCAGTTTTTTCTTCTTGATACATAATATGGTTCCAGATCCTACATCAAATCTTTCTAATACTAATCGAACAATATACAACTCTAATGATGAAAATTGGGCCGAAATTACATCAAAAAGTTTACATGACCCATTAAACTTGATGAATCAGTCAACAAAAGATGTGCCAGAATCGTCTAAATAAAAGGTTGCAAAAACCTCCAAAAAAAGGGAAGAAATGCAGCACCCGCTATTTCCAGACCTTCATTGCCTAGAGTATGTGTTTTTAATCTTTATTAAACTTGTTTGTGATTTGTATTGCGTTTGCTATCTTAGACTGAAATTGATTGATATATTAATTAGATGTGTTATATTGTTTATTGGGTTAAATCAATGATTTAACATACAAAAACCGTATCTTAGTTTGATACATACTGATTTGAGATTTAGTTGACACTTATAAAACCCTTGTTTGATATGTGTATAAAAAAATGATACATGACAAACCCCAATATGAAAAAGATATTTGTCAAATTTAACAAAAAAGTCGTTGATGTATTAGACAGGGCATCCTTATGTATACTGTATCAAGTTTTATAATATGACTCTGTTGAAGTCTGGTAGCATGTATTTTTCTATGTATCAACTTGTTTTTATTATGTATCATTACTTGTTGTGTAGTGTGATTTGATGTTTTTATTTATGTATCATAAGATATCATTATAAATAGTATAATTTTCCTTTTCATTTTGCAGTCAATCAAATATGTTATAAAAAAGGTATCAACACATGCCATAAGGTTTGGTGTCCCTTTTAACACAAATTTTTTGAAGGAGTTCCCTAAGTATAGGGGATGATGTAATTGAACTGTTCAGAGCTACAATTTTTGGACGCTATTTAGACATCCCTAAATGTAATTTTCAGGGTCAAATTAGTAAATATTTGTTGTTAGAATTGGAACAAGGCAACTCAAAGGTATTGCATATTAGGCATGCAAATGGGGGTATCTTGAAATTTGGTATCAAAGAATTTGCAATAATAATTGGTCTCAAATGTAAAGGCAATACCAAAGACTTTGAATACCCATAATCAACTCCCTGTAGGCTATTCCAAAAATATTTTCCTGGTGCAATTAATAGTATAAGCAAGAATCATCTAATCCAACGATTTCTGATGGGCAACTTGGAGAACAATCAGGATGCACTCCAGATGGCTATCCAGTACTTTCCCCATACATTTATTTTGGCTCAAACTGGTGATCCTTCAATATCTGTTAACAAATTCTTAATGGTTGAAGATGGTAGATATCAAGTATATCCTTGGGGATAGATTGCATTCACAAAGCTCATGGATTTACTCCAATATCTTAGCAAACAGTTAGCAAACAGTTGTATCGGTTATATGAAATGCCTTATGCACTTAATGTATGGACATACGAATGTGCATTCCAATTAAATCCTGAAATTGTTGTCAAAGAACGGGATGTCATCCCTAGAATTTGCAATTGGAGGGTTGTGGCTTTAAAGCCAAAGTTTGAAATGCTTATGTCTAGCATTTTTCAAGAGGTAACATTGAATCCATTTTATATTACATTTCATACATAATTAAGTATATAGTTGTAAGGTTGCAAGTTTGTCTTTTTAAAATCATTTTTTTCTGTGTCAGGATACATAATTTTGTGTCTTAATATTAAAAAATATTTTATTTTTTCAGAATGCATGTTCAAACATTGTGCCAACATCAGAGGAACTATTGCAGCTTTTGATTTATCTAAAGATGAACATGCTCCTCCTTCTTCACCCCCACAATATCTATCAATCCCAAGATAGTTCAACCGAATGACACTGCTGATTTCGATGCTTTCTCCACAAGACCACCCGAACAGTTGTTAAGGAGATCATCTAGAGTGTCTGATACATCATCTCCACCACCACCAAAAACAAGAAAGAAAGGGGATACACCTAAAACAAAGGTGTTAGAACCCAGTCAGGCAGATCAGTCCAATGTGTCATTAAACTAGCCATTTTCTATTTCAGATGGTCCTCCGACACTGGCTGCTTCAATTATGTAATTCCAGATATTGAAGAACTGAAAGATCATTTGGAGAATTACGTAAGTAGTTATTTTGATTTTATTATTTTTTCTTTATATTGACTCTAATTGTAGTTGTTTTTTTATAATTTTTTGATAGATTGACAAGAAATTTGAGGAACTTGTAATCTTGTTAAAGGAAAATCACTCGCAGTTGATGCGATCTCGACACAAGGAAAACAACAATGTCGATCCTCAATCAAGCAATAAACAACCATCTCCACATATACGGATTGATCTTGTTGATGCAGTTGGTGTAGCTGATTGTGAGGTTGGTGTATCTGTTAATAAGGGTGGACATCAAGTTAATGTCAATGCAGAGGTATGTTTCTGATACATTGTTTGTAATTGTCGTTATACCTCATACATTAAGTATGTATTAAGAATCAAAATTATATGTATCAGCACACATAAGTCATGTATATAGTTAAGATGATTCACCGAATCTTCTGTCTCATTAAACAGTTATATATTTCAACTTTATATTCATCACTTAAGTTAAATAATGTATCAGTAACAATTATGTTAACACTTTTTTTATTATTAAAAATTCAAATATAGACTGATCATACTATCAGTAACCAACAACAAATGAAGCGTGTTTCAAAACTCCAACCTACATATGAAAGTACTCATGTTGATATTGAAGCAACTGATCCTAAGAAGGTATCAGTATGATCAAAATTTTATACATTACAATTTTCTTTGATACATTATCCTTTTATATATATATATATATATAAAACATTATTAGTATAATGGGTAACTGATACATACAAAATGCTTATATTCAGGATGATGAAGCACATCAAGCCCCACAAGATTTAAATGAAGTAATCATGGATGAAGATGGTGCTGACATAGTTCAACACAATATTCGTCATTTTGTGACTAATAAAATAACAGTTGATACATCGGTAAATTTATCAATTATGCATCATGACACTAACAATCATTATATGGAATTTTACTAAAAAAAATATTATATCTTATTATACAGGATTCTTCCACATCAACAACAATATCGCCCTCAACTCAAGCATAATAGATGCACTTATATCCAATCTAGGAAAAATTTATATTCCTACTAAATCATTGTGTGTTTACAATCCATAGAATTTAACTGGAAGTCATGATTTGTTGTATGATAGTCAATTATCCACTGATATTTGAACCACTGAGATTGTTGTTAGAAGCGATTCAAAGACTTCTGCGCCTAGAAATAGGATGCCTTCAAGAATTATTCAATCTTCATACATGACTTCTTTTGGGTCAAGCGAGAAGGGAAAAGAGAAATTGGATGACGATATTCTTCTGTATTTCTCATTTGAAGGATGTGAGATTACATATCAAGCATCGTCTAAACTAATTAATGAGTATATGTAGTGGTTAACCAAGGGGCTTCTCAAAAATCATGTCAATATGTAAGTTTTATACATATATTTTGTAAATGTTTGGATTAACCTATTTTGATATAACCAATTGACAATACAAACATTTTCACAGGAAATCATCGGAGGATAAATACAGACACTACTAAAAAAACTGTGAATACCGACCTCCGGAGGTCGGTATTCCTTGAAATACCGACCTAAAACCAACATCCCAGCTTAGGTCGGAAAAAGCTTGGTCGCTATTCAATACCGACCTCTGGAGGTCGGTATTTACTGACCTCTCGAGGTCGGTTTTTATTTTATGTCAGAATATTCATTTTTTAAAATTCCGACCACTGGAGGTCGGTATTTTTATATTTGTAATGTTGAAATTCCGACCTCCGGAGGTCGGTATTTTTATTTTTGTATTTTTGAAATTCCGACCTCCGGAGGTCGGTATTTTTATTTTTGTAATGTTGAAATTCCGACCTCCGGAGGTCGGTATTTTTATTTTTGTAATGTTGAAATTCCAACCTCCGGAGGTCGGTATTTTTATTTTTGTAATGTTGAAATTCCGACCTCTGGAGGTCGGTATTTTTATTTTTGTAATGTTGAAATTCCGACCTCCGGAGGTCGGTATTTTTATTTTTGTAATGTTGAAATTCCGACCTCCGGAGGTCGATATTTTTATTTTTGTAATGTTGAAATTCCGACCTCCGGAGGTCGGTATTTTTATTTTTGTATTTTTGAAATTCCGACCTCCGGAGGTCGGTATTTTTATTTTTGTAATGTTGAAATTCCGACCTCCGGAGGTCGGTATTTTTATTTTTGTATTTTTGAAATTCCGACCTCCGGAGGTCGGTATTTTTATTTTTTATTTTTGAAATTCCGACCTCCGGAGGTTGGTTTTTTGCTGCAAAACAGGCAGCAAATTGCTGCAATTTTTAGTTGCCCACCTGCATATTTATACCAAAACAACCCAAAGCCAAATAAGCTTCATCCAACCAAAACAAACCAAAGCCAAATAAAATTCATCCAACCAAAACAACCAAAGCCAAATAAACTTCATTCAACCAAAACAACACAATATTTTCAACATATACAAACTATTTCAAAATAAACTTCATCCAACTTCAAAATAAACTAAAATACGATCAAATTAAACAATTCTAAAAATATAGAAGTCTAAAATGTCAAATAGATACAACTACTCTTCATCACCCTCACTCTCCTTATCATTCTCATCACCCTCCTGATCAGATCCATCACTGCTAGCCGGACATGGAGGAAGAATATTTCCTGATTCAAAAAGAAAAGTTAGTTGGGCCTGAAGCGCTGCATACCTCTTCATTAGGAGCTTCTTCTACATTTTCTCCTTGTTCAAAATCAGAATGCATCCCAAAAGCATCATTAATCATATCTGACATTCTAGAACCTTGGAAATAATTATGCTCGGTAGATCTACTACTTTCACCGACAACAAAGTTATTAAACATAGTGTCACTTTCAACCTCACCATGGCTAGTCCAAACTGTATACCCTGGTTTGAATCCATTCATCACAAGATGCATAGCAACAGTCTCTGTTGTATGATATCTCACATTTTCACAATTAACACACGGACACCTAATCAATCTTGAATTTAAAAAATCATCAAGTGTCATTGCATGATTTATAAATCTAGTGACACCTTCTGCAAATTTTGGAATCATACCCGCTCGACCAGGATTGTTTCTATTATACATCCAACTACGATCAGGATTCATCTACACAAACAATAATGATAATTTTAATTCCATCAACTAAATAACATTTGAATTTATTTAAACAACTTAACCACTTTCTAAGTCTAACTAGTTTTGACATATTTATTTTAACTTATTTAAACAACTTAACAACTTTAACTAGTTTAGTTTTGACTTAATTCGAACAACTAAATCCACCAACTAAACCACAATATTTATTTTAACTTATTTAAACAAACTTAACTTTTTAACTTTAACTACATTAGTTTTGACTTAATTCCAACAACTAAATTCACTAACTAAACCGACATTATTTATTTTAACTTATTTAAACAACATAACAACTTTTGAACTTTAACTACATTAGTTTTGACTTAATTCCAACAACTAAATTCACTAACTAAACCGACATTATTTATTTTAACTTATATAAACAACATAACAACTTTAACTAGTTTAGTTTTGACTTAATACAACAACTAAATCCACCAACTAAATCACATTATTTATTTTAAGAGCAACTTACATAAATGACTATATTTATAGGGTTATTGAAATTCAATAGCTATAAGTATGCTATTTACTAAAAATGACTATAGTTTATATGTATATCTAGTTGTATTTGTGTAACTTTTTTTATTTTTTAAAATTATACAACAATACAATTATAATTAGAGTGCACTAAATAAGGTATTTACTGTAACTAAATCCCTTTAGTTACGTCCCTAAAATTCTCAACTTCTCAATTTTAAATTAATAACTACCTAATCAATGCATATCCACTTGGATTCCAATCCGTTTAACAAAAAGATTGAGATACATCATATTCAATTCTTCAATTGTCTCCATTGTTGTTAGTCAAGCATAAAGGTATTCACTTAATTTTTAGTTAAATTGATTTATCACTTTCTTGTATTTATTGATGAACTATCCTTCAATTCACATACCATTAAGCATCTAAAGGTTTGATTTTGAACGCGACACTCATGCATACAAGTATATACACCAAAACATGTACTCTTAAATTTATTAAATTGCACCGGTGTAAGCTTCTCTTCAAATTATGAACTATGTTATGATTTCTGTATGTATATCTACATATGTGGGGCTTCAGTCAGACGATTTAACATAGAGAATCTAATTTCCTACCCACGGTTAATATATTACGTGTACAGTTAGCATATGAATACTTTGTTTTCAAATGGATACAAGTATTTATAAAACTTAATGTATCAATATATCAAACAAAGTAAAGTATAGCAATTTAGCATATGAACAAGACAATTTAAATATGATTTACCTTATCAATACAACTATATAGTATACATATAAATACCCACAAACAATGTTGCTCCAAGTATTTTAAAAAAAAAATACAAATTTAATGTATTTATGTATCCAAATGTACTTGTATGGTTAATCAACTTTTCAACTTGTGTTAATATTTCAATACAAACGGTTAGCATACGAATACTTTGTTTTCAAATGGATACAAGTATTTATAAAACTTAATGTATCAATATATCAAACAAAGTAAAGTATAACAATTTAGCATATGAACAAGACAATTTAAATATGATTTACCTTATCAATACAACTATATAGTATACATATAAATACTCTTGTTGTTAAACAAAAATTGGATACAGTGGACAAACAATGTTGCTTCAAGTATTTTTTTAAACAAATACAAACTTAATGTATTTATGTGTCCAGATGTACTTGTATGGTTAATCAACCTTTCAACTTGTGTTAATATTCCAATACTAATGGACAACCAAAAAAAAAAAAAAAACAAAGAAATATAATACAATACAAGTATTCTAATGTATAAGTATTCCACTGTATTAATATATCAATACAATTGGAGGTATAGGGTCATTGTGATTCTTTGTTCTTCTTTCATTCTCCATTGCAGCAATAGAGCCTGGAAATTTGGTTTGTTTTTGAGTAATACACAAATCGAAAGAAGATAGTTCATCCAAAAATTCGTCAAATAAATATATACATTTCATAACCCAATCCTCGCAATACTAATTTCCGCCATTATAATGGACAAAACAAAATTTTCAAACAAAACTTTGTGAAAATAGAAGGAAAATATAGATGTACACAAATATAGTCGTCATAAAAAGGAAAAAAACACAATTACAAGAGTCCTACTAAAGAAGAATAAAAAAAAACACTCCTAAAATGAATCGTGAATTTCAAGGACTTGGAAAAAAGGGGAAAAAATGTGATATTTGAGAGAGAGTAATAAAAAGTGATGAAGATTGGTAAACATGGGAACATCACCGTAAAATATGTCTAACTATAATTGATTAGGCGTGTGATGATAATTTTGTCATTTAATACTTATTTATATACATATTAGAAAATTTGATTTTTATTTGAATATAATTATTTTTGCTATTTAATATTTAATTGTATCCATAAAATAAAATAAAAGTAAACAATAGCTATATATCTTAAATGTATATTGATGTTTGCTATATTCTGAAGTTTTTCCTTATTTTAATTTATCTAAACAACTTAACAACTTTTTAACTTTAACTACATTAGTTTTGACTTAATTCCAACAACTAAATCCATCAACAAAACCACATTATTTAATTTAACTTATTTAAACAACTTAACAACTTTATAACTTTAACAACTTTTTAAAGCTAAGTGTCAACACTAGATGGACACAAATCGATCTTCCAAGAAAATCAATTTTGTCATCTATAGGATCAACTAGTGTTGATACTTATGCTTAACAAACACATTATTCCTAAATTAAAGCTTAATAGCAACACTAGATGGACACAAATCGATCTTGCAAGAAAATCAATTTTGTCATCAATAGGATCAACTAGTGTTGATATTTATGCTTAACAAATTTATTATTTCTAAATTTAAAGCTAAGTGTCAACACTAGATGGACACAAATCGATCTTGCAAGAAAATCAATTTTGTCATCAATAGGATCAACTAGTGTTGATACTTATGCTTAACAAACACATTATTCCTAAATTAAAGCTTAATAGCAACACTAGATGGACACAAATCGATCTTGCAAGAAAATCAATTTTGTCATCAATAGGATCAACTAGTGTTGATATTTATGCTTAACAAATATATTATTTCTAAATTTAAAGCTAAGTGTCAACACTAGATGGACACAAATCGATCTTGCAAGAAAATCAATTTTGTCATCAATAGGATCAACTAGTGTTGGTACTTAGGCTTACCAAATATATTATTTCTAAATTTAAAGCTAAGTATCAATACTACATGGACACAAACACATTATTGAAAACAATTGTACTTGAACTTTAGAAATTTAGAAGCACCAACCTTATCTCCTACTTTGATGAAAGAAGCAATATAGTCTTATATCAACTTTTTTAGATGTTGAGCTTCCTCAGTTGCCTAGCACGAAAAGTTCTAAAATTAGTTATATATAAACTTCAAATCCAAGAATATTAGTTATATATATATATATTCAAGTTTTAATAAGTTCAAGTTTTCAATTCAAGTTCATATCTAATTTCTAAAATTAATTAGTTATATATTCAAGCTAATTAGTTCCAAGTTCAAGTTCTAATTTCAAATTCAAGTCTAAGTTCAACTTCAAATTTTAAGTTCATGTTCAAAGTTCAAGTTCAAGTTCAAGTTCTAATTTCAAGTTCAAGTTCTAAGTTCAAGTTCAAATTCTAATTTCAAGTTCAAGTTCTAAGTTCAAGTTCAAGTTCTAATTTCAAGTTCAAGTTCTAATTTCAAGTTCAAATTCTAAGTTCAAGTTCTAATTTCAAGTTCAAGTTCAAGTTCTAAGTTCAAGTTCAAGTTCTAAGTTCAAGTTCAAGTTCAAGTTCAAATTCTAAGTTCAAGTTCAAGTTCTAATTTCAAGTTCAAGTTCAAATTCTAAGTTCAAGTTCAACTTCAAGTTCAAGCTCTAAGTTCAAGTTCAAGTTCTAATTTCAAGTTCAAGTTCTAAGTTCTAAGTTCTAAGTTCTAAGTTCTAGTTCTAGTTCAAGTTCAAGATCAAGTTCTAAGTTCAAGTTCAAGTTCTAAATTCATGTTCAAGTTCTAATTTCAAGTTCAAGTTCAAGTTCAAGTTCTAATTTCAAGTTCAAGTTCTAAGTTCAAGTTCAAATTCTAAGTTCAAGTTCAAGTTCAAGTTCAAGTTCAAGTTCTAAGTTCAAGTTCAAGCTCTAAGTTCTAAGTTCAAGTTCAAGTTCTAAATTCATGTTCAAGTTCAAGTTCTAAGTTCAAGTTCAAGTTCTAAGTTCTAATTTCAAGTTCAAGATCAAGTTCTAAGTTCAAGTTCAAGTTCTAAGTTCAAGTTCAAGTTCAAGTTCAAGTTCTAAGTTCTAAGTTCTAAGTTCAAGTTCAAGTTCTAAGTTCAAGTTCAAGTTCAAGTTCTAAGTTCTAAGTTCTAAGTTCTAAGTTCTAAGTTCTAGCTCAAGTTCAAGTTCAAGATCAAGTTCTAAGTTCAAGTTCAAGTTCAAGTTCTAAATTCATGTTCAAGTTCTAATTTCAAGTTCAAGTTCAAGTTCAAGTTCTAAGTTCAAGTTCAAGTTCAAGTTCTAAGTTCTAAGTTCAAGTTCAAGTTCAAGTTCTAAATTCATGTTCAAGTTCTAATTTCAAGTTCAAGTTCTAAGTTCAAGTTCAAGTTCTAAGTTCTAATTTCAAGTTCAAGATCAAGTTCT
Source organism: Solanum verrucosum (assembly GCF_900185275.1). Classification (NCBI taxonomy): domain Eukaryota; kingdom Viridiplantae; phylum Streptophyta; class Magnoliopsida; order Solanales; family Solanaceae; genus Solanum; species Solanum verrucosum. The sequence goes on from NW_026020441.1 coordinate 1,607,536, forward strand.
AAGTTCAAATCCTAAGTTTAACTTCAAATTCTAAGTTCAAGTTCAAGTTCTAAGTTCAAGTTCTAATTTCAAGTTCAAGTTCTAAGTTCAAGTTCAAGTTCTAAGTTCTAAGTTCTAAGTTCAAGTTCAAGATCAAGTTCTAAGTTCAAGTTCAAGTTCTAAGTTCAAGTTCTAAGTTCAAATTCTAAGTTTAACTTTAAATTCTAAGTTCAAGTTCAAGTTCAAGTTCTAAGTTCAAGTTTTAATTTCAAGTTCAAGTTCCAAGTTCAAGTTCAAGTTCAAGTTCTAAGTTTAACTTCAAATTCTAAGTTCAAGTTCAAGTTCTAAGTTCACGTTCAAATTCTAAGTTCAACTTCAAATTCTAATTAAGTTCATGACATTCAAACATTCATCTTCTACTCATAACACTTCAATTACTAATTTCTAACTTCAAATTAACACTTTACTAACTAGTCCTAAAATCAAATCCAAAAAAATCTCAATTTAACCTCAAATTACATATTCTCAAGTTTAAACTAGTTCTAAAATATAAAAATGTTAATTCTTCACTAACTAACAATGCCCAATTTAAAAATGTCTAATTTCTTTTTAAAAAAACTTTAAAATACAAAATCTTCAATTATCTATACCTAACTAACAATAATCAAATCAAATTAACAATTGAATAACACAACCAACAAACAAAAACAATAATATACTAACAAACAATCAATTATAATTACTAGCATTAAAGCCAAGTATTAATACTAGATGGACACAAACACATTATTCAAAACAATTGTACTTGAACTTGAGAAATTTAGAAGCACCAACCTTATCTCCAACTTTGATGAAAGAAGCAAAATAGTCCTATATCAACTTTTTTACATGTTGAGCTTCCTCAGTTGCCTAGCACGAAAAGTTCTTAAATTAGTTAAATATAAACTTCATATCCAAGAATATTAGTTTATATATATTCTCAAGTTTTAATAAGTTCAAGTTTCAATTCAAGTTCATATATAATTTCTAAACTTAATTAGTTATATATTCAAGCTAATTAGTTCCAAGTTCAAGTTATAATTTCAAGTTCATATTCCTAATTAAGTTCAATTTATAGTAAATTCAAGTTATAATTAATTATAAGTTCTAATTAAGTTGTAATTCAAATCCCTAAAATTCTAAATTCAAACTAGCTAGCTAGTGTCCCAACTTCAAACTATTAAATTAGTCCTAAAATATCAAATATAATTCAAACTATTAGTCCTAAATTCCAAATTCAAATTAGTCTTAAAATCACAAATTGAAAGTACTCCTAGAATTCAAAAATCAAACTATAGTGCTAAAATCCCAAATTCAAACTATTAGTATTCCTAAAATCTCATTAATAATTCAAACTAGTCCTAAATTCAAAATTCAAACTAATCTTAAAATCACAAATTCAAACTAGCCCTAAAATCCCAAAATCTAACTAGTACTAAAATCCTAAATTCAAATTAGCTAGCTATTCCTAATCCCAAATTCAAACTAACTCAAATAATACCCAAGTTCAAACAACTCCTTAAATACCCTAATTCAATCTAATCTTACAATTCCAAAATCAAACTAATTAACTTAAGAAATACCGAATTTCAAACAAATCCTAAGATACCCTAATTCAAACTAACCCTAACATTAAAATTTTCAATTCACAATCAACAAACACAAACTAACAATCAAATAATACCTAATTCAAACTAACAATCAAAAATCCTAAATCATTCACTTACTAACTAACAATCAATCAATAAAACTAAGTATATTAGTACTCTAATTTTGAGATACTTCACCTAAATAGAAACAAAAGTAATCTATTATGGAGGTTCTAAAAATTCACCTTCACTAAGAAGGTCGGGGATGGAGGTGCTGGTCGAGATGGAGGCGGCGCCGGTCGTGATGGAGGCGCGCGACCTCCTACTGGCCGCGACGTCCTCTGCTGCTGCGAAGGTGGGTGGCTGCGGTCGGGGAAGGCGGTGTGGCGTGGCGCCGGTCGGGGATGGGTGGGGATCGGCGCGATGGGGGTGGGTCGGGGTGGATCTGAAGTGGGGGAGTGAAAGTGGACTTAGGTTTTTGAGAGTTAGTGTTTAGGATTAAAACTTATATTGTCATTCTTTTTTAAAGAGAATTCTTTAATTTACCGATCTCGGGTTCTCGATATTTTTTAAAATAATTATCTATATTTATAAATATTTAATAAATACTATCATCATGAAGTCGATATTATTTAAATAAAATAATAATTTAAATATACCGACCTCTTTAGGTTGGTATTTATTAATTAATTTTAATATAAATTCACCTCTAAAGGTTGATTTTATATATATATATATATATATATATATATATATATATATATATATATAATTTAATTACATATCAACAGAAGTTTAATTTAATAAATTTAAATATATATGTATATATATAATGTATATATGTATACATATATATATATACATATATGTATAAATATAACTACATATCAACAGAAGTTTAATTTAATAAATTTAAATATATATGTATATATATATATATATATATATATATATATATATATACATATATGTATATATATAACTACATATCAATAGAAGTTTAATTTAATAAATTTAAATATATATATATATAAACTCACCTCTTGAGGTTGATTTTATTAATATATATATATATATATATATATATATATATATATATATATATAATTATTTTAATATAAACTCACCTCTTGAGGTTGATGTAAGCTGTGGTTGTAAAATTTGTTGTAAAATCCTACTCAGTACTCCCTCTTCCTGTTCCGTTATCTAGTATTAGTAGTTTTTTGTTGCTGAATCCATGTAATTTCTCCCAAAACTTTTTTTTTTTTTTTTTTTTTTTTTTTTCACTGTTCATCTCTTTACCTTACTCCTTTCATCTCTTTTCCTTACCCATTTTCCTAGCACCTGCTTCTTTAACCACACCCTGGGATTCACAGTCCTTTTGGTTTTCTGACCATGGCGGACTTTCAACATCCCTAGGTATTTACAGGTTAATCTATCGGGGTTACTAAGAGGATAGAGAACTAACCATTTACTAAGAATAAATCAAAGAGTGAACATGTTAACGAAAATCATAATAGCATATCATAATAATATGAACATCATATCACACATAATAACATACACAATAATAACATAGTACATACGCTTAGGGAGAAGATTACTAGGATCTAGAAAACAGATAACTACTTACATGATAATGGTCGGAATGAGGTTTCCCTTTCGGGAGTCCTCGAAGTGACCTTGCAAGTACTTGTAGGAAAATACACTCACACTCTTTGTACACACACAACAAACACTTACTCACTCTTTATTTTGAAAGGGAAGGGGAATATGTAAACTATTACTTAGAAATATTTAAGCTTTTGCTCTCTGCTCTGCACTTCGCTCTGTCTCTTTTCTTGTAATATGGTTCTTATTTATAGAAGTCCATCCGGATTTGAAATTCGGATTTCAATTTCTAAAAACTTTCTTCACCCGGGTGCTCTTTGGGCCCCATTGTCACATGGCTTTGTGAAACCTTTGTTGAAATTGAGTGTCCTTCTTTGTCTTCTTGTGATAGTGGAGTGGTGTCCTTCTTTTGTCTTCTTGTGATAGTGGAGTAGTGGACATGTAGTGGAGTTTCTTTATCATAATGGACTTGTAGTGGAGTCTTGTAGTGGAATCTTGTAGTTGATGAAGGCTTGTGATGTCACTGCTTACCTATTTGTTTGTCTTCTTGTGTTGATGTTATTGCTACGTATTTCTCTAGGTATCCAGGTTGTGTAGTGTTACAGAATCAAAACTCATCCCTGAATCATTGTCGTCATTTGGATCATAATGTTGATTAAACTGGTCTGATAAATTATTTTCGTCACTGCTACCCTCGTGGTCAGAATTTGCTGGATCTGGCTTTGGATTTTCTCGTATGATTTTTTCTTGTACTTCTTTAGTCTTTTCTGTGAGAAATTTGTAAAGGGAACTTTTTATTATTTTTTCTATTCTTTTATTTTTTTTTCTTTTTTGGAGGAATCCTGTTGTCCTTTTACTTGTCTCTGCCATTGTATTGAAGCTTGCCGGCAGAATTCTTACACTTTTTGGTAAAGTGTCAACCATCAACGGATTTGATGAGTCTTTACCCGCTACCGTTTGAACGGGACTAGCTGTACCTTTAGCTGGTACAATAGCTTTTTCTACATTCGTTGGGGAATGTACACCCGTCTCATCCATTTTGTGGGGAGATGGAGAACTCTTATTTTGATCGGTATTTCCAAGTAAAAATCTTATCCTCTCTTGTAATGAGTGGATATGTTGTGTCATTTTCCCTTTTTCTGTTTCTAGTCTTTCGATTGTCTGGTTTAGCCTTTTGAATCCTTCCGTCATTGAGGAACAATGATCGCAGAAAATGATTCTGTTTGTGTCTTTCTGAATATTGTATTGCAAAGACGGTCTTGAAATTTGTCTCAAAGCTGGACTGATGAAATAATTAGGCCCGAGAGTTCCTCTAGCATAGTCTAGTGCTTCATTCAAATCATTGAATCCCTTAAAGAGTGGGGTAGGGAAGTCTTTAATTGAATCTACTACTTCTATCCATGTCTGGAACACGCCCTGTAATTTTCCTTGAATTACTACATAAAATCTGAATTTTTTGTCTTCATTTTTGTCTGTAAAATAATGGCTTAAAGAATTTACTACGGACACGAAATAACTGTTGTCTCGAGGAATCTTGTTGTATGCTATCCATAGGTTGTCTATTAAGCATCTTTGAGGTCTATCTATCTTCGTTTCTGGCTTCACCCTGAAACTTAGATTGGATGGAGGATAGAAGATTAAATTTTGTTTTCCAAAATATATTCTTTCCATGTTCGTTGTATTTTGTCTTGTTTGTGGTTGAAATGAAGTATTTCCTAAGAGAGTCTGCAACAAGTCTTTGTCTTTTTGCCCACTTGAATTTGAACTAGATGCTCCGTCTTTATCTGTACTCATGCTGAAAACAAACAGTTAGTTTTCATAAGTCTGCTTAGTTGATCTGCTAAAGAATTATCTTTCCCCTTTATATGCTCTAAAGATATATTGTATATTGATGTAGCGTCTAAAAAATTTAACCATCTTCTTTTACTACTATTTTTTCCTTCTATTTTTTGGTGAAATTTTACAATAGCCTCGCAATCCGTTCTTACCAGAATTTCTTGTTTATTAATAATGTATAACTTAAAACTATTTAAACCGTATATAACTGCCAAAATTTCTGCATCTATGCTACTCATATTTCCCTTTTCTTTGTATTTTCCGCTGTGATAAGCGCAAATTTTTTCGTCTTTTTTATCTCCATATTTATTGTTTTTTGTTTTCAAAACTGCTCCCCACCCTTCGAGACTTCCGTCTGTTTCTACTATTGGGTAATCTGTTTCTAGTGGGAGGGCTAAATCTGGTATATCTTTAACCATTTGTTTGAGTTTTTGTACTAGTTTTATGTCTTCTACATTAAATGTCTTTTGTCCATGACTTCCTGTTTTAGAGTATAGGGGTCCTGCTACTTTCCCTAGATCTTTGATGAAACTCCGTGCATAATTTAGTATTCCTAAAAATTTTTGCAAGTCTTTAGTATTGTCTAATTTATCAGGCATATCTAGAACCTTTTTTGCTATATGGGGTTGTAGTTTTATCTTTCCATTTCCAATTTCTACCCCTAGGAATTTTATAAGAGTCTTACATAATTCCATTTTCTTTTTGCTAATTATAATTCCATTGTCTACGAATAGTTTAAATACCGTTTGCAAATGTCCTAGATGTTCATTTGTATTATTACTAAAAACTAAAATATCGTCTACATAAACTAAAATAAAGTTTTTATAGTCTCTAAATATATTATCCATCTTTCTTTGAAAAATTGGAGGGGCTGTTTTTAAACCGAAGGGCATTACCAACCATTCGAAATGTCCTTCTGGACAGGTAAAGGCTGTCCATTCTATGCTATCTTCATGCATTTTGACTTGCCAATATCCGGACTTACAGTCAAACTTACTAAAAAATTTTCTTCCTTGTATTCGATTTATTAGTTCTGATTTGTCTGGTAATTTATATCCATCCATTCTAGTATTGTCATTAAGTCTTTTATAGTTTATTACCATCCTAGCTTTTCCTCTTAGTATTTCATTGTGATTTCTTACCATAAATGCGGCTGACCTATGTTTTGAAGTTGACCTTCTTATTACCCCTAGATTTAATAATTCTTTTATTTGATCTTCAAATTCCCTCAGGTCTTCATTCGTGGATTCTATTGAAGCAGTTTTGACCGTATATTCTGGGTTAATAATATCAAGTCTGCAGGTTATATGATTGGCTTCCCAGTGCTTCAGGGGTCTTTCTCCAATTATTTCTAGTTTATCTAAGATAGAAATTACTTCGTCTAGGTCTTTCTGGTTTTTTATAACTCCTATATGTTGTAATCCTTTCTTAAAATTATAAAGTTCAGTATTTATTTCTATTAAATTATAGTTTTTCTCTATTTGTATATCAGATAAACTTAATTCTAATAATTCAATTTCTTTAATGTCTTCCTCTTCTGTACTAACATGTAATTTAGTACAATTACATTCTTTTCCTTTATTACATTTTGATGTATTTGTATTATCAGTATTCTTAATATACCTTGATTTTGTAGGAACTGGTTCTGTTGTTATGGAGGTTTGAGTCATATTTTTAGAAAATATTACTCCATCTCTAGTGAGGAGACAACTTCCGTTATTATGTAGTAAGAAATCTAAGCCTAAAACAAAGTCTATCCTAATATTTAAATCTCTAACCCATATTTTTTCTAGTTTATAAGTAGGTTTATAGAAATCTGCACATGTGTTTAAAAAACTTATTTGAGCATTACTAACATAATGTTTGTATATATTTGAAGATCCGTCCATTTGCATGGCGCTTTGTGGTTCGGAAAATTCCTTTATTATTTCTATAGGCAGGATATTTCTATTTATTATACTCTTTGTACACCCTGAGTCTACTAGAGCTAAAGTTTCTATTTCATAGTTTTGAATTCTTATTCTCGTTAATATTTTGATAGTATTGATCTTTTTGTCTTCATTACAAATTAATCCTTCAAACGATTTGTATTCCTCTTTTTCATTTAAGAGCTCAATTCCTTCCTTTTCTTCTACCTCTTCTTCTACTTTTTCTTTTCCTTTTTCTAATTTATTCATTCTGTTTTCTAAACTATCAATCCTTTTTTCTAGGGACATTAATGTTTTTTCTTTTACGCTTATGGTCTGGTCTATAACTTTAATGTTAAATATTTTATTGATGCACATGAGGCATCCTTCTATATAGCAATTCGTACATTTAGCTCTTCTGTCTTTGCTGGGATATCCTGTACAATTAAAACATTTTTGGCTATCTAGACCTTTCCCTTTTAAAAATTGGTGATCACAATGTAGATTGACAAATGTAAAATCCTTGATGTCCAATTTTTCTAATCCTATCTCATTTATTAAGGTTTCTTCTTCTGAATCAGATGAGTCGTGTTGTCTTCCTTCTAAAGCATCTATACTTATTACTGAATATATACTTTCATTATCTGACATGTATTCATCTACATTTATCAGGGTTTCTTGGAAATCTTCTATGAGTTGGGAATTTCTCGTTCTACTATTATTTCTTCCTGGACAAGTGTTAGCAAGATGTTCTTCACTTCCGCATGTAAAACAAGATAGTCTATTTTTATAGATTCTATTATTATTATGTTTTCTTACATGTCTATCTTTATTTAGGTAAGGCTTTTTTGCCGTAGATTTTCGTAGATAATATTTTTTCTTGGTCTGTAGTCTTGGTTATTTTGATATTTTCTTCTATATTTCTTATTTGGTGTACCTTGATCATAGCTTTGTGTTGTATATATATTCTTACAAAAACCAGTCTCATTTTGCTTTAATTGTTTTTGTATTTGTATATTTGTACACTTTTCCTGTAATATTTCCATAACATCTGTATTTTATGTCCGATAGACCAATTAACATTTGGATTTTGCATAACTCCTTCTCTTTTACTCCATCTTTCTTCTATTTCTCTTCCTAATGCTCCAGGGAGTTTATTAAAAAGCTTTTTTCCTAAGCTTTGATCAAACGCATTGCCGCTTATAGCGCATAAATAAAAATAATCCTTTAGAAAGTTTTTGATATGGCTCCAATTTGTAATGTTAAGTTGTTCCAGTTTTATTAATGCATTCTTTTGCAATACTACCAATCCACTATTAGGGTCTTCTCCTGTTATTAGGCTGTGTATTTTATTAGTGAAATTATATGGATTTGGTCCCATATTTACTAGTTCTTGGAATTCTTGAGGGTAGGTTACCTTGTATGCTTCCCACATTCCTTTGATTGATTCTCCTAAAAAGGTTTCCATGTATCTATACATAGTTTCTGCATCTGTCTCACTATAATGATGTATGTAATCTGCTACTACTATTCCTTTCCACACATCTATTACTGAGCTCCATAATTGAGGATCATGAGCTGCTATGTTTAGTATCTTACCTCTATCTCCTCCATCTTGAAGCTTGATAGGGGCTTCTATTGGCATTCTTATTCCTATTGGTCTAACCATTTCTGGTTCTGTTGCCGGGTCTTGCCTATATACCCGATGACGTGGTAAGTTTCCTATAGTATATTCTACTGGTGTTATGGGGGTTGTCTTTTGAAAAGGACTTGAATTAGAAGAAGCGGTTTCCATGAATTCTTTTAGACTGCGTGTTGTCTCATCATCACTTTCTTCTTTTTCTTTTTGTCTATACCCATAATTATCTATTCTGAATTTGCATTCTTTAAAATGCGTTTCTACTATAGAGATATTTATTTTTCCCATTTTACAACCTTTACACTTAAACAAAGTTGTTTTATTTTCTTTATGTAATTCTTTAGCTTGTGCTATTGATAAGTCTACTTCGTAGTCTTCTTCATTTATATTTTGGATATTCATACCTTCCATATTAACGGTTGATTCATTATCTTCTAAGTCTTCCTCTATTTCTTTTTGATCTGTATATTTATAATCAGTGAATCTAATTGATGTCTCTCCTTTAGTATTAGTGTATGTGAGGTGGTCGTTTGGTCGTAATACTTCTTTTTTGCAGAAATTTTCTAAATTCCATTCTCTACCAGCATATTCTTCTGAATTTATTTTTAAAGGGTTCATTAACTTGATTCCTTTATTTCCCATTATACCTACTGCATCGTCTATCTTTATTTTAAACTTTGAACTGCTGTTGGTGGCTAATTTTCCTATAAAGCCAACACAAACTAAAAGATTATTTCCACAATTCATTTCTTCATACCCTTTGGTCTGTATGCCTATTTTTATGTACTTACCAAATTCTTTTGAATTTATCATAAAATCTGGACTAACAGTAAAATATTCCTCCATTGTTACTCATGTCTACTTCGGTTAAAACCTATTATTGATCTTTTAGATTCTGACCATCTGCTATCATATAAAGTAATTAGTACTTTAGTACCTAAATTTTTTCTAGTTAATCCTTTAAGCCCCTATCACCACCAATCCCATGTGCATGAGATTCATTCGTCTTTTCTGTATTTCTTGCATAGATTCTTTACTAATTAAATTTATACTTTCACTATCGTTTTCTGATACGCTTAACTGTTCTTCTCTATAATGTCTGTATAGATGTGCTGTTGATGAGAAAAAACCTGTATTATAGAGGACTTGTGGATTTAGCATTTTTAATTTATTTTGTTTGAAAATTTCTATGTCTCTATCTACATCTATTAATTCATCCAGCTGGTGACTACTACTAGGCTTAGATGAGTTATTCATAATTCGAGCTAACATATTGTTTCCTAGTCGATCTTGAGAGAAACTGGCCCTTTGTCTTTCTTGGGAATTTCTATTCCTGTTTGAAAAAAGGTCCATGTTTTATCTTTTCTTTTAGGTCTATCCTCTTGAGGGAGTTAATTCTACTTTCTTGAGCTGTTCTATTAAGTCTTGTATATCGTTTTCTTGCTTACCTTTTTTAGTAGGGGCTTTATTTTCTAATAAAATATCTAATTTTTTATTTATTTCTTTTATTTGGTCTTCTAGGTTTTTATTTAATTCTAATAAAGCAAATATTATCAAATTGTTTTGTTTTACGCTTATAGAATCTGTTTTTCCTGGTGGAACGTAATCAGATAAACCTTCAGGGTTAGCTTGAAATTGTGCTGTTTTTCTAAGGACTTCTTGGTAAAAGAGGTTTGTTCATGAAAGGGTTAAGTCTTTAAGTTTACTTAGTTCTTTCTTAATTTCTTTTGTCTCTTTATAAAGGTTTTCTATCTGGCTATTTAGTATTTCTAAAGGATTGTTATCAGTTATCTTATTTACTACTATGTTTTGTACCTTTGAAATTATATCTAGTTGCTGATTTTTTAGAAAATCAAAATTTTGTTCTATCTTTTCTAATGATTTGTTTTGTCTTTGTTGCCAGGTTTCTATGGTTTCTATTATCTTTAGAAATCTATCGTCTTTTGACTGACTATGTTCTGCTAAATTTATTATTAGATCTGTAACCGTATTTAAATGTTGATTCTCACTATGTAAAATATGGTCTCCTTCTGCGAAGTTACACTTAAGTAGTGATCCAAATTTTAGTCTTCGATACTTCTTTTCTGAAACTATTTCTAAATCTAAGTATTCTAATCTCTTAATACTTCCTATTATGCTAAATATAGAGTTCTGTTTTTGCAATCTTGTGTTTCTATTCTAATTTCTTTTATGTAGTGATAAACTCTTGCTCCTATAGTAGGTATTTGTAAATCTATTTGTCTTATTTCTTGATGTATAAAAGATATTTGATTTGGTGTTAATAAATCTGAAAATAACCTAAGTTGTTCTGTATATAGTCGTCTTTGTTCTAACAGAAAATCGTATATATCTATATAGTTCTGTCTTATTTTTAATAGATACCATGATATTCCTGGTCAATTATGATCTGTTTTTCGTATGGCCTAAATTTTTTCCTATATAGTCTAGATGACATATACTTAAACTAGAATGAGTACTACGCTTATTTAACCTAAGAGAAAATTTAAATTACTAATATGATTTNGCTCTTC
>NW_026020441.1:1635099-1692946 GCF_900185275.1 Solanum verrucosum
AAATCATATTAAGTAATTTAAATTTTCTCTTAGGTTAAATAGCGTAGTACTCATTCTAGTTTAAGTATATGTCATCTAGACTATATAGGAAAAAATTTAGGCCATACGAAAAACAGATCATAATTGACCAGGAATATCACTGGTATCTATTAAAAATAAGACAGAACTATATAGATATATACGATTTTCTGTTAGAACAAAGACGACTATATACAGAACAACTTAGGTTATTTTCAGATTTATTAACACCAAATCAAATATCTTTTATACATCAAGAAATAAGACAAATAGATTTACAAATACCTACTATAGGAGCAAGAGTTTATCACTACATAAAAGAAATTAGAATAGAAACACAAGATTGCAAAAACAGAACTCTATATTTAGCATAATAGGAAGTATTAAGAGATTAGAATACTTAGATTTAGAAATAGTTTCAGAAAAGAAGTATCGAAGACTAAAATTTGGATCACTACTTAAGTGTAACTTCGCAGAAGGAGACCATATTTTACATAGTGAGAATCAACATTTAAATACGGTTACAGATCTAATAATAAATTTAGCAGAACATAGTCAGTCAAAAGACGATAGATTTCTAAAGATAATAGAAACCATAGAAACCTGGCAACAAAGACAAAACAAATCATTAGAAAAGATAGAACAAAATTTTGATTTCTAAAAAATCAGCAACTAGATATAATTTCAAAGGTACAAAACATAGTAGTAAATAAGATAACTGATAACAATCCTTTAGAAATACTAAATAGCCAGATAGAAAACCTTTATAAAGAGACAAAAGAAATTAAGAAAGAACTAAGTAAACTTAAAGACTTAACCCTTTCATGAACAACCTCTTTTACCAAGAAGTCCTTAGAAAAACAGCACATTTCAAGCTAACCCTGAAGGTTTATCTGATTACGTTCCACCAGGAAAAACAGATTCTATAAGCGTAAAACAAAACAATTTGATAATATTTGCTTTATTAGAATTAAATAAAAACCTAGAAGACCAAATAAAAGAAATAAATAAAAAATTAGATATTTTATTAGAAAATAAACCCCTACTAAAAAAGGTAAGCAAGAAAACGATATACAAGACTTAATAGAACAGCTCAAGAAAGTAGAATTAACTCCTCAAGAGGATAGACCTAAAAGAAAAGATAAAACATGGACCTTTTTTCAAACAGGAATAGAAATTCCCAAGAAAGACAAAGGGCCAGTTTCTCTCAAGATCGACTAGGAAACAATATGTTAGCTCGAATTATGAATAACTCATCTAAGCCTAGTAGTAGTCACCAGCTGGATGAATTAATAGATGTAGATAGAGACATAGAAATTTTCAAACAAAATAAATTAAAAATGCTAAATCCACAAGTCCTCTATAATACAGGTTTTTTCTCATCAACAGCACATCTATACAGACATTATAGAGAAGAACAGTTAAGCGTATCAGAAAACGATAGTGAAAGTATAAATTTAATTAGTAAAGAATCTATGCAAGAAATACAGAAAAGACGAATGAATCTCATGCACATGGGATTGGTGGTGATAGGGCTTAAAGGATTAACTAGAAAAAATTTAGGTACTAAAGTACTAATTACTTTATATGATAGCAGATGGTCAGAATCTAAAAGATCAATAATAGGTTTAACCGAAGTAGACATGAGTAACAATGGAGGAATATTTTACTGTAGTCCAGATTTTATGATAAATTCAAAAGAATTTGGTAAGTACATAAAAATAGGCATACAGACCAAAGGGTATGAAGAAATGAATTGTGGAAATAATCTTTTAGTTTGTGTTGGCTTTATAGGAAAATTAGCCACCAACAGCAGTTCAAAGTTTAAAATAAAGATAGACGATGCAGTAGGTATAATGGGAAATAAAGGAATCAAGTTAATGAACCCTTTAAAAATAAATTCAGAAGAATATGCTGGTAGAGAATGGAATTTAGAAAATTTCTGCAAAAAAGAAGTATTACGACCAAACGACCACCTCACATACACTAATACTAAAGGAGAGACATCAATTAGATTCACTGATTATAAATATACAGATCAAAAAGAAATAGAGGAAGACTTAGAAGATAATGAATCAACCGTTAATATGGAAGGTATGAATATCCAAAATATAAATGAAGAAGACTACGAAGTAGACTTATCAATAGCACAAGCTAAAGAATTACATAAAGAAAATAAAACAACTTTGTTTAAGTGTAAAGGTTGTAAAATGGGAAAAATAAATATCTCTATAGTAGAAACGCATTTTAAAGAATGCAAATTCAGAATAGATAATTATGGGTATAGACAAAAAGAAAAAGAAGAAAGTGATGATGAGACAACACGCAGTCTAAAAGAATTCATGGAAACCGCTTCTTCTAATTCAAGTCCTTTTCAAAAGACAACCCCCATAACACCAGTAGAATATACTATAGGAAACTTACCACGTCATCGGGTATATAGACAAGACCCGGCAACAGAACCAGAAATGGTTAGACCAATAGGAATAAGAATGCCAATAGAAGCCCCTATCAAGCTTCAAGATGGAGGAGATAGAGGTAAGATACTAAACATAGCAGCTCATGATCCTCAATTATGGAACTCAGTAATAGATGTGTGGAAAGGAATAGTAGTAGCAGATTACATACATCATTATAGTGAGACAGATGCAGAAACTATGTATAGATACATGGAAACCTTTTTAGGAGAATCAATCAAAGGAATGTGGGAAGCATACAAGGTAACCTACCCTCAAGAATTCCAAGAACTAGTAAATATGGGACCAAATCCATATAATTTCACTAATAAAATACACAGCCTAATAACAGGAGAAGACCCTAATAGTGGATTGGTAGTATTGCAAAAGAATGCATTAATAAAACTAGAACAACTTAGCATTACAAATTGGAGCCATATCAAAAACTTTCTAAAGGATTATTTTTATTTATGCGCTATAAGCGGCAATGCGTTTGATCAAAGCTTAGGAAAAAAGCTTTTTAATAAACTCCCTGGAGCATTAGGAAGAGAAATAGAAGAAAGATGGAGTAAAAGAGAAGGAGTTATGCAAAATCCAAATGTTAATTGGTCTATCGGACATAAAATACAGCATGTTATGGAAATATTACAGGAAAAGTGTACAAATATACAAATACAAAAACAATTAAAGCAAAATGAGACTGGTTTTTGTAAGAATATATATACAACACAAAGCTATGATCAAGGTACACCAAATAAGAAATATAGAAGAAAATATCAAAATAACCAAGACTACAGACCAAGGAAAAAATATTATCTACGAAAATCTACGGCAAAAAAGCCTTACCTAAATAAAGATAGACATGTAAGAAAACATAATAATAATAGAATCTATAAAAATAGACTATCTTGTTTTACATGCGGAAGTGAAGAACATCTTGCTAACACTTGTCCAGGAAGAAATAATAGTAGAACGAGAAATTCCCAACTCATAGAAGATTTCCAAGAAACCCTGATAAATGTAGATGAATACATGTCAGATAATGAAAGTATATATTCAGTAATAAGTATAGATGCTTTAGAAGGAAGACAACACGACTCATCTGATTCAGAAGAAGAAACCTTAATAAATGAGATAGGATTAGAAAAATTGGACATCAAGGATTTTACATTTGTCAATCTACATTGTGATCACCAATTTTTAAAAGGGAAAGGTCTAGATAGCCAAAAATGTTTTAATTGTACAGGATATCCCAGCAAAGACAGAAGAGCTAAATGTACGAATTGCTATATAGAAGGATGCCTCATGTGCATCAATAAAATATTTAACATTAAAGTTATAGACCAGACCATAAGCGTAAAAGAAAAAACATTAATGTCCCTAGAAAAAAGGATTGATAGTTTAGAAAACAGAATGAATAAATTAGAAAAAGGAAAAGAAAAAGTAGAAGAAGAGGTAGAAGAAAAGGAAGGAATTGAGCTCTTAAATGAAAAAGAGGAATACAAATCGTTTGAAGGATTAATTTGTAATGAAGACAAAAAGATCAATACTATCAAAATATTAACGAGAATAAGAATTCAAAACTATGAAATAGAAACTTTAGCTCTAGTAGACTCAGGGTGTACAAAGAGTATAATAAATAGAAATATCCTGCCTATAGAAATAATAAAGGAATTTTCCGAACCACAAAGCGCCATGCAAATGGACGGATCTTCAAATATATACAAACATTATGTTAGTAATGCTCAAATAAGTTTTTTAAACACATGTGCAGATTTCTATAAACCTACTTATAAACTAGAAAAAATATGGGTTAGAGATTTAAATATTAGGATAGACTTTGTTTTAGGCTTAGATTTCTTACTACATAATAACGGAAGTTGTCTCCTCACTAGAGATGGAGTAATATTTTCTAAAAATATGACTCAAACCTCCATAACAACAGAACCAGTTCCTACAAAATCAAGGTATATTAAGAATACTGATAATACAAATACATCAAAATGTAATAAAGGAAAAGAATGTAATTGTACTAAATTACATGTTAGTACAGAAGAGGAAGACATTAAAGAAATTGAATTATTAGAATTAAGTTTATCTGATATACAAATAGAGAAAAACTATAATTTAATAGAAATAAATACTGAACTTTATAATTTTAAGAAAGGATTACAACATATAGGAGTTATAAAAAACCAGAAAGACCTAGACGAAGTAATTTCTATCTTAGATAAACTAGAAATAATTGGAGAAAGACCCCTGAAGCACTGGGAAGCCAATCATATAACCTGCAGACTTGATATTATTAACCCAGAATATACGGTTAAAACTGCTTCAATAGAATCCACGAATGAAGACCTGAGGGAATTTGAAGATCAAATAAAAGAATTATTAAATCTAGGGGTAATAAGAAGGTCAACTTCAAAACATAGGTCAGCCGCATTTATGGTAAGAAATCACAATGAAATACTAAGAGGAAAAGCTAGGATGGTAATAAACTATAAAAGACTTAATGACAATACTAGAATGGATGGATATAAATTACCAGACAAATCAGAACTAATAAATCGAATACAAGGAAGAAAATTTTTTAGTAAGTTTGACTGTAAGTCCGGATATTGGCAAGTCAAAATGCATGAAGATAGCATAGAATGGACAGCCTTTACCTGTCCAGAAGGACATTTCGAATGGTTGGTAATGCCCTTCGGTTTAAAAACAGCCCCTCCAATTTTTCAAAGAAAGATGGATAATATATTTAGAGACTATAAAAACTTTATTTTAGTTTATGTAGACGATATTTTAGTTTTTAGTAATAATACAAATGAACATCTAGGACATTTGCAAACGGTATTTAAACTATTCGTAGACAATGGAATTATAATTAGCAAAAAGAAAATGGAATTATGTAAGACTCTTATAAAATTCCTAGGGGTAGAAATTGGAAATGGAAAGATAAAACTACAACCCCATATAGCAAAAAAGGTTCTAGATATGCCTGATAAATTAGACAATACTAAAGACTTGCAAAAATTTTTAGGAATACTAAATTATGCACGGAGTTTCATCAAAGATCTAGGGAAAGTAGCAGGACCCCTATACTCTAAAACAGGAAGTCATGGACAAAAGACATTTAATGTAGAAGACATAAAACTAGTACAAAAACTCAAACAAATGGTTAAAGATATACCAGATTTAGCCCTCCCACTAGAAACAGATTACCCAATAGTAGAAACAGACGGAAGTCTCGAAGGGTGGGGAGCAGTTTTGAAAACAAAAAACAATAAATATGGAGATAAAAAAGACGAAAAAATTTGCGCTTATCACAGCGGAAAATACAAAGAAAAGGGAAATATGAGTAGCATAGATGCAGAAATTTTGGCAGTTATATACGGTTTAAATAGTTTTAAGTTATACATTATTAATAAACAAGAAATTCTGGTAAGAACGGATTGCGAGGCTATTGTAAAATTTCACCAAAAAATAGAAGGAAAAAATAGTAGTAAAAGAAGATGGTTAAATTTTTTAGACGCTACATCAATATACAATATATCTTTAGAGCATATAAAGGGGAAAGATAATTCTTTAGCAGATCAACTAAGCAGACTTATGAAAACTAACTGTTTGTTTTCAGCATGAGTACAGATAAAGACGGAGCATCTAGTTCAAATTCAAGTGGGCAAAAAGACAAAGACTTGTTGCAGACTCTCTTAGGAAATACTTCATTTCAACCACAAACAAGACAAAATACAACGAACATGGAAAGAATATATTTTGGAAAACAAAATTTAATCTTCTATCCTCCATCCAATCTAAGTTTCAGGGTGAAGCCAGAAACGAAGATAGATAGACCTCAAAGATGCTTAATAGACAACCTATGGATAGCATACAACAAGATTCCTCGAGACAACAGTTATTTCGTGTCCGTAGTAAATTCTTTAAGCCATTATTTTACAGACAAAAATGAAGACAAAAAATTCAGATTTTATGTAGTAATTCAAGGAAAATTACAGGGCGTGTTCCAGACATGGATAGAAGTAGTAGATTCAATTAAAGACTTCCCTACCCCACTCTTTAAGGGATTCAATGATTTGAATGAAGCACTAGACTATGCTAGAGGAACTCTCGGGCCTAATTATTTCATCAGTCCAGCTTTGAGACAAATTTCAAGACCGTCTTTGCAATACAATATTCAGAAAGACACAAACAGAATCATTTTCTGCGATCATTGTTCCTCAATGACGGAAGGATTCAAAAGGCTAAACCAGACAATCGAAAGACTAGAAACAGAAAAAGGGAAAATGACACAACATATCCACTCATTACAAGAGAGGATAAGATTTTTACTTGGAAATACCGATCAAAATAAGAGTTCTCCATCTCCCCACAAAATGGATGAGACGGGTGTACATTCCCCAACGAATGTAGAAAAAGCTATTGTACCAGCTAAAGGTACAGCTAGTCCCGTTCAAACGGTAGCGGGTAAAGACTCATCAAATCCGTTGATGGTTGACACTTTACCAAAAAGTGTAAGAATTCTGCCGGCAAGCTTCAATACAATGGCAGAGACAAGTAAAAGGACAACAGGATTCCTCCAAAAAAGAAAAAAAAAATAAAAGAATAGAAAAAATAATAAAAAGTTCCCTTTACAAATTTCTCACAGAAAAGACTAAAGAAGTACAAGAAAAAATCATACGAGAAAATCCAAAGCCAGATCCAGCAAATTCTGACCACGAGAGTAGCAGTGACGAAAATAATTTATCAGACCAGTTTAATCAACATTATGATCCAAATGACGACAATGATTCAGGGATGAGTTTTGATTCTGTAACACTACACAACCTGGATACCTAGAGAAATACGTAGCAATAACATCAACACAAGAAGACAAACAAATAGGTAAGCAGTGACATCACAAGCCTTCATCAACTACAAGATTCCACTACAAGACTCCACTACAAGTCCATTATGATAAAGAAACTCCACTACATGTCCACTACTCCACTATCACAAGAAGACAAAAGAAGGACACCACTCCACTATCACAAGAAGACAAAGAAGGACACTCAATTTCAACAAAGGTTTCACAAAGCCATGTGACAATGGGGCCCAAAGAGCACCCGGGTGAAGAAAGTTTTTAGAAATTGAAATCCGAATTTCAAATCCGGATGGACTTCTATAAATAAGAACCATATTACAAGAAAAGAGACAGAGCGAAGTGCAGAGCAGAGAGCAAAAGCTTAAATATTTCTAAGTAATAGTTTACATATTCCCCTTCCCTTTCAAAATAAAGAGTGAGTAAGTGTTTGTTGTGTGTGTACAAAGAGTGTGAGTGTATTTTCCTACAAGTACTTGCAAGGTCACTTCGGGGACTCCCGAAAGGGAAACCTCATTCCGACCATTATCATGTAAGTAGTTATCTGTTTTCTAGATCCTAGTAATCTTCTCCCTAAGCGTATGTACTATGTTATTATTGTGTATGTTATTATGTGTGATATGATGTTCATATTATTATGATATGCTATTATGATTTTCGTTAACATGTTCACTCTTTGATTTATTCTTAGTAAATGGTTAGTTCTCTATCCTCTTAGTAACCCCGATAGATTAACCTGTAAATACCTAGGGATGTTGAAAGTCCGCCATGGTCAGAAAACCAAAAGGACTGTGAATCCCAGGGTGTGGTTAAAGAAGCAGGTGCTAGAAAATGGGTAAAGAAAAGAGATGAAAGGAGTAAGGTAAAGAGATGAACAGTAAAAAAAAAAAAAAAAAAAAAAAAAAAAATAAAGAAATACATGACAGAACAAAAAAAAAAAGATAAAACAGAAAATACTGAGTAGGATTACAAAAATTTACAACCAGCTTACATCATCTGACAGAACTTAAATAAACTTATCTAATAAAAAAAAAAAAAAAAAAAAAAAAAAAAAAAAAAAAAAAAAAAAAAAAAAAAAAAAAAAAAAATGCTAAGATTAAAGAGGTTTAAGTTATATCTAGAAATATTAGAAACAAAGACCTAACAGACAGACTTTGTAACCACGGGGTTTATATTCTTCGAATCGACCAACCCTAGTCAACCCAGAGTTATTAAGTGCTTTAAAGTGGGAACTACATAGTATAGATAGTAACATCCAAAACGCAAATAGACGTATAGAAGTTCAAAGAAATCATATTAGTAATTTAAATTTTCTCTTAGGTTAAATAAGCGTAGTACTCATTCTAGTTTAAGTATATGTCATCTAGACTATATAGGAAAAAATTTAGGCCATACGAAAAACAGATCATAATTGACCAGGAATATCACTGGTATCTATTAAAAATAAGACAGAACTATATAGATATATACGATTTTCTGTTAGAACAAAGACGACTATATACAGAACAACTTAGGTTATTTTCAGATTTATTAACACCAAATCAAATATCTTTTATACATCAAGAAATAAGACAAATAGATTTACAAATACCTACTATAGGAGCAAGAGTTTATCACTACATAAAAGAAATTAGAATAGAAACACAAGATTGCAAAAACAGAACTCTATATTTAGCATAATAGGAAGTATTAAGAGATTAGAATACTTAGATTTAGAAATAGTTTCAGAAAAGAAGTATCGAAGACTAAAATTTGGATCACTACTTAAGTGTAACTTCGCAGAAGGAGACCATATTTTACATAGTGAGAATCAACATTTAAATACGGTTACAGATCTAATAATAAATTTAGCAGAACATAGTCAGTCAAAAGACGATAGATTTCTAAAGATAATAGAAACCATAGAAACCTGGCAACAAAGACAAAACAAATCATTAGAAAAGATAGAACAAAATTTTGATTTTCTAAAAAATCAGCAACTAGATATAATTTCAAAGGTACAAAACATAGTAGTAAATAAGATAACTGATAACAATCCTTTAGAAATACTAAATAGCCAGATAGAAAACCTTTATAAAGAGACAAAAGAAATTAAGAAAGAACTAAGTAAACTTAAAGACTTAACCCTTTCATGAACAACCTCTTTTACCAAGAAGTCCTTAGAAAAACAGCACAATTTCAAGCTAACCCTGAAGGTTTATCTGATTACGTTCCACCAGGAAAAACAGATTCTATAAGCGTAAAACAAAACAATTTGATAATATTTGCTTTATTAGAATTAAATAAAAACCTAGAAGACCAAATAAAAGAAATAAATAAAAAATTAGATATTTTATTAGAAAATAAAGCCCCTACTAAAAAAGGTAAGCAAGAAAACGATATACAAGACTTAATAGAACAGCTCAAGAAAGTAGAATTAACTCCTCAAGAGGATAGACCTAAAAGAAAAGATAAAACATGGACCTTTTTTCAAACAGGAATAGAAATTCCCAAGAAAGACAAAGGGCCAGTTTCTCTCAAGATCGACTAGGAAACAATATGTTAGCTCGAATTATGAATAACTCATCTAAGCCTAGTAGTAGTCACCAGCTGGATGAATTAATAGATGTAGATAGAGACATAGAAATTTTCAAACAAAATAAATTAAAAATGCTAAATCCACAAGTCCTCTATAATACAGGTTTTTTCTCATCAACAGCACATCTATACAGACATTATAGAGAAGAACAGTTAAGCGTATCAGAAAACGATAGTGAAAGTATAAATTTAATTAGTAAAGAATCTATGCAAGAAATACAGAAAAGACGAATGAATCTCATGCACATGGGATTGGTGGTGATAGGGCTTAAAGGATTAACTAGAAAAAATTTAGGTACTAAAGTACTAATTACTTTATATGATAGCAGATGGTCAGAATCTAAAAGATCAATAATAGGTTTAACCGAAGTAGACATGAGTAACAATGGAGGAATATTTTACTGTAGTCCAGATTTTATGATAAATTCAAAAGAATTTGGTAAGTACATAAAAATAGGCATACAGACCAAAGGGTATGAAGAAATGAATTGTGGAAATAATCTTTTAGTTTGTGTTGGCTTTATAGGAAAATTAGCCACCAACAGCAGTTCAAAGTTTAAAATAAAGATAGACGATGCAGTAGGTATAATGGGAAATAAAGGAATCAAGTTAATGAACCCTTTAAAAATAAATTCAGAAGAATATGCTGGTAGAGAATGGAATTTAGAAAATTTCTGCAAAAAAGAAGTATTACGACCAAACGACCACCTCACATACACTAATACTAAAGGAGAGACATCAATTAGATTCACTGATTATAAATATACAGATCAAAAAGAAATAGAGGAAGACTTAGAAGATAATGAATCAACCGTTAATATGGAAGGTATGAATATCCAAAATATAAATGAAGAAGACTACGAAGTAGACTTATCAATAGCACAAGCTAAAGAATTACATAAAGAAAATAAAACAACTTTGTTTAAGTGTAAAGGTTGTAAAATGGGAAAAATAAATATCTCTATAGTAGAAACGCATTTTAAAGAATGCAAATTCAGAATAGATAATTATGGGTATAGACAAAAAGAAAAAGAAGAAAGTGATGATGAGACAACACGCAGTCTAAAAGAATTCATGGAAACCGCTTCTTCTAATTCAAGTCCTTTTCAAAAGACAACCCCCATAACACCAGTAGAATATACTATAGGAAACTTACCACGTCATCGGGTATATAGACAAGACCCGGCAACAGAACCAGAAATGGTTAGACCAATAGGAATAAGAATGCCAATAGAAGCCCCTATCAAGCTTCAAGATGGAGGAGATAGAGGTAAGATACTAAACATAGCAGCTCATGATCCTCAATTATGGAACTCAGTAATAGATGTGTGGAAAGGAATAGTAGTAGCAGATTACATACATCATTATAGTGAGACAGATGCAGAAACTATGTATAGATACATGGAAACCTTTTTAGGAGAATCAATCAAAGGAATGTGGGAAGCATACAAGGTAACCTACCCTCAAGAATTCCAAGAACTAGTAAATATGGGACCAAATCCATATAATTTCACTAATAAAATACACAGCCTAATAACAGGAGAAGACCCTAATAGTGGATTGGTAGTATTGCAAAAGAATGCATTAATAAAACTAGAACAACTTAGCATTACAAATTGGAGCCATATCAAAAACTTTCTAAAGGATTATTTTTATTTATGCGCTATAAGCGGCAATGCGTTTGATCAAAGCTTAGGAAAAAAGCTTTTTAATAAACTCCCTGGAGCATTAGGAAGAGAAATAGAAGAAAGATGGAGTAAAAGAGAAGGAGTTATGCAAAATCCAAATGTTAATTGGTCTATCGGACATAAAATACAGCATGTTATGGAAATATTACAGGAAAAGTGTACAAATATACAAATACAAAAACAATTAAAGCAAAATGAGACTGGTTTTTGTAAGAATATATATACAACACAAAGCTATGATCAAGGTACACCAAATAAGAAATATAGAAGAAAATATCAAAATAACCAAGACTACAGACCAAGGAAAAAATATTATCTACGAAAATCTACGGCAAAAAAGCCTTACCTAAATAAAGATAGACATGTAAGAAAACATAATAATAATAGAATCTATAAAAATAGACTATCTTGTTTTACATGCGGAAGTGAAGAACATCTTGCTAACACTTGTCCAGGAAGAAATAATAGTAGAACGAGAAATTCCCAACTCATAGAAGATTTCCAAGAAACCCTGATAAATGTAGATGAATACATGTCAGATAATGAAAGTATATATTCAGTAATAAGTATAGATGCTTTAGAAGGAAGACAACACGACTCATCTGATTCAGAAGAAGAAACCTTAATAAATGAGATAGGATTAGAAAAATTGGACATCAAGGATTTTACATTTGTCAATCTACATTGTGATCACCAATTTTTAAAAGGGAAAGGTCTAGATAGCCAAAAATGTTTTAATTGTACAGGATATCCCAGCAAAGACAGAAGAGCTAAATGTACGAATTGCTATATAGAAGGATGCCTCATGTGCATCAATAAAATATTTAACATTAAAGTTATAGACCAGACCATAAGCGTAAAAGAAAAAACATTAATGTCCCTAGAAAAAAGGATTGATAGTTTAGAAAACAGAATGAATAAATTAGAAAAAGGAAAAGAAAAAGTAGAAGAAGAGGTAGAAGAAAAGGAAGGAATTGAGCTCTTAAATGAAAAAGAGGAATACAAATCGTTTGAAGGATTAATTTGTAATGAAGACAAAAAGATCAATACTATCAAAATATTAACGAGAATAAGAATTCAAAACTATGAAATAGAAACTTTAGCTCTAGTAGACTCAGGGTGTACAAAGAGTATAATAAATAGAAATATCCTGCCTATAGAAATAATAAAGGAATTTTCCGAACCACAAAGCGCCATGCAAATGGACGGATCTTCAAATATATACAAACATTATGTTAGTAATGCTCAAATAAGTTTTTTAAACACATGTGCAGATTTCTATAAACCTACTTATAAACTAGAAAAAATATGGGTTAGAGATTTAAATATTAGGATAGACTTTGTTTTAGGCTTAGATTTCTTACTACATAATAACGGAAGTTGTCTCCTCACTAGAGATGGAGTAATATTTTCTAAAAATATGACTCAAACCTCCATAACAACAGAACCAGTTCCTACAAAATCAAGGTATATTAAGAATACTGATAATACAAATACATCAAAATGTAATAAAGGAAAAGAATGTAATTGTACTAAATTACATGTTAGTACAGAAGAGGAAGACATTAAAGAAATTGAATTATTAGAATTAAGTTTATCTGATATACAAATAGAGAA
The DNA here is from genome assembly GCF_900185275.1 of Solanum verrucosum. Taxonomy (NCBI): domain Eukaryota; kingdom Viridiplantae; phylum Streptophyta; class Magnoliopsida; order Solanales; family Solanaceae; genus Solanum; species Solanum verrucosum. The sequence continues at coordinate 1,648,329 of NW_026020441.1, forward strand.
AAACTATAATTTAATAGAAATAAATACTGAACTTTATAATTTTAAGAAAGGATTACAACATATAGGAGTTATAAAAAACCAGAAAGACCTAGACGAAGTAATTTCTATCTTAGATAAACTAGAAATAATTGGAGAAAGACCCCTGAAGCACTGGGAAGCCAATCATATAACCTGCAGACTTGATATTATTAACCCAGAATATACGGTTAAAACTGCTTCAATAGAATCCACGAATGAAGACCTGAGGGAATTTGAAGATCAAATAAAAGAATTATTAAATCTAGGGGTAATAAGAAGGTCAACTTCAAAACATAGGTCAGCCGCATTTATGGTAAGAAATCACAATGAAATACTAAGAGGAAAAGCTAGGATGGTAATAAACTATAAAAGACTTAATGACAATACTAGAATGGATGGATATAAATTACCAGACAAATCAGAACTAATAAATCGAATACAAGGAAGAAAAATTTTTAGTAAGTTTGACTGTAAGTCCGGATATTGGCAAGTCAAAATGCATGAAGATAGCATAGAATGGACAGCCTTTACCTGTCCAGAAGGACATTTCGAATGGTTGGTAATGCCCTTCGGTTTAAAAACAGCCCCTCCAATTTTTCAAAGAAAGATGGATAATATATTTAGAGACTATAAAAACTTTATTTTAGTTTATGTAGACGATATTTTAGTTTTTAGTAATAATACAAATGAACATCTAGGACATTTGCAAACGGTATTTAAACTATTCGTAGACAATGGAATTATAATTAGCAAAAAGAAAATGGAATTATGTAAGACTCTTATAAAATTCCTAGGGGTAGAAATTGGAAATGGAAAGATAAAACTACAACCCCATATAGCAAAAAAGGTTCTAGATATGCCTGATAAATTAGACAATACTAAAGACTTGCAAAAATTTTTAGGAATACTAAATTATGCACGGAGTTTCATCAAAGATCTAGGGAAAGTAGCAGGACCCCTATACTCTAAAACAGGAAGTCATGGACAAAAGACATTTAATGTAGAAGACATAAAACTAGTACAAAAACTCAAACAAATGGTTAAAGATATACCAGATTTAGCCCTCCCACTAGAAACAGATTACCCAATAGTAGAAACAGACGGAAGTCTCGAAGGGTGGGGAGCAGTTTTGAAAACAAAAAACAATAAATATGGAGATAAAAAAGACGAAAAAATTTGCGCTTATCACAGCGGAAAATACAAAGAAAAGGGAAATATGAGTAGCATAGATGCAGAAATTTTGGCAGTTATATACGGTTTAAATAGTTTTAAGTTATACATTATTAATAAACAAGAAATTCTGGTAAGAACGGATTGCGAGGCTATTGTAAAATTTCACCAAAAAATAGAAGGAAAAAATAGTAGTAAAAGAAGATGGTTAAATTTTTTAGACGCTACATCAATATACAATATATCTTTAGAGCATATAAAGGGGAAAGATAATTCTTTAGCAGATCAACTAAGCAGACTTATGAAAACTAACTGTTTGTTTTCAGCATGAGTACAGATAAAGACGGAGCATCTAGTTCAAATTCAAGTGGGCAAAAAGACAAAGACTTGTTGCAGACTCTCTTAGGAAATACTTCATTTCAACCACAAACAAGACAAAATACAACGAACATGGAAAGAATATATTTTGGAAAACAAAATTTAATCTTCTATCCTCCATCCAATCTAAGTTTCAGGGTGAAGCCAGAAACGAAGATAGATAGACCTCAAAGATGCTTAATAGACAACCTATGGATAGCATACAACAAGATTCCTCGAGACAACAGTTATTTCGTGTCCGTAGTAAATTCTTTAAGCCATTATTTTACAGACAAAAATGAAGACAAAAAATTCAGATTTTATGTAGTAATTCAAGGAAAATTACAGGGCGTGTTCCAGACATGGATAGAAGTAGTAGATTCAATTAAAGACTTCCCTACCCCACTCTTTAAGGGATTCAATGATTTGAATGAAGCACTAGACTATGCTAGAGGAACTCTCGGGCCTAATTATTTCATCAGTCCAGCTTTGAGACAAATTTCAAGACCGTCTTTGCAATACAATATTCAGAAAGACACAAACAGAATCATTTTCTGCGATCATTGTTCCTCAATGACGGAAGGATTCAAAAGGCTAAACCAGACAATCGAAAGACTAGAAACAGAAAAAGGGAAAATGACACAACATATCCACTCATTACAAGAGAGGATAAGATTTTTACTTGGAAATACCGATCAAAATAAGAGTTCTCCATCTCCCCACAAAATGGATGAGACGGGTGTACATTCCCCAACGAATGTAGAAAAAGCTATTGTACCAGCTAAAGGTACAGCTAGTCCCGTTCAAACGGTAGCGGGTAAAGACTCATCAAATCCGTTGATGGTTGACACTTTACCAAAAAGTGTAAGAATTCTGCCGGCAAGCTTCAATACAATGGCAGAGACAAGTAAAAGGACAACAGGATTCCTCCAAAAAAGAAAAAAAAAATAAAAGAATAGAAAAAATAATAAAAAGTTCCCTTTACAAATTTCTCACAGAAAAGACTAAAGAAGTACAAGAAAAAATCATACGAGAAAATCCAAAGCCAGATCCAGCAAATTCTGACCACGAGAGTAGCAGTGACGAAAATAATTTATCAGACCAGTTTAATCAACATTATGATCCAAATGACGACAATGATTCAGGGATGAGTTTTGATTCTGTAACACTACACAACCTGGATACCTAGAGAAATACGTAGCAATAACATCAACACAAGAAGACAAACAAATAGGTAAGCAGTGACATCACAAGCCTTCATCAACTACAAGATTCCACTACAAGACTCCACTACAAGTCCATTATGATAAAGAAACTCCACTACATGTCCACTACTCCACTATCACAAGAAGACAAAAGAAGGACACCACTCCACTATCACAAGAAGACAAAGAAGGACACTCAATTTCAACAAAGGTTTCACAAAGCCATGTGACAATGGGGCCCAAAGAGCACCCGGGTGAAGAAAGTTTTTAGAAATTGAAATCCGAATTTCAAATCCGGATGGACTTCTATAAATAAGAACCATATTACAAGAAAAGAGACAGAGCGAAGTGCAGAGCAGAGAGCAAAAGCTTAAATATTTCTAAGTAATAGTTTACATATTCCCCTTCCCTTTCAAAATAAAGAGTGAGTAAGTGTTTGTTGTGTGTGTACAAAGAGTGTGAGTGTATTTTCCTACAAGTACTTGCAAGGTCACTTCGGGGACTCCCGAAAGGGAAACCTCATTCCGACCATTATCATGTAAGTAGTTATCTGTTTTCTAGATCCTAGTAATCTTCTCCCTAAGCGTATGTACTATGTTATTATTGTGTATGTTATTATGTGTGATATGATGTTCATATTATTATGATATGCTATTATGATTTTCGTTAACATGTTCACTCTTTGATTTATTCTTAGTAAATGGTTAGTTCTCTATCCTCTTAGTAACCCCGATAGATTAACCTGTAAATACCTAGGGATGTTGAAAGTCCGCCATGGTCAGAAAACCAAAAGGACTGTGAATCCCAGGGTGTGGTTAAAGAAGCAGGTGCTAGGAAAATGGGTAAGGAAAAGAGATGAAAGGAGTAAGGTAAAGAGATGAACAGTGAAAAAAAAAAAAAAAAAAAAAAAAAAAAAAAAAAAAAAAAAAAAAAAGTAATTTTGGGAGAAATTACATGGATTCAGCAACAAAAAACTACTAATACTAGATAACGGAACAGGAAGAGGGAGTACTGAGTAGGATTTTACAACAAATTTTACAACCACAGCTTACATCATCTTGACAGATATCCTCTTTGTTTAAATCTAAATTCTTACTCTTATTATGACTCAAACCTCCATAACAACAGAACCAGTTCCTACAAAATCAAGGTATATTAAGAATACTGATAATACAAATACATCAAAATGTAATAAAGGAAAAGAATGTAATTGTACTAAATTACATGTTAGTACAGAAGAGGAAGACATTAAAGAAATTGAATTATTAGAATTAAGTTTATCTGATATACAAATAGAGAAAAACTATAATTTAATAGAAATAAATACTGAACTTTATAATTTTAAGAAAGGATTACAACATATAGGAGTTATAAAAAACCAGAAAGACCTAGACGAAGTAATTTCTATCTTAGATAAACTAGAAATAATTGGAGAAAGACCCCTGAAGCACTGGGAAGCCAATCATATAACCTGCAGACTTGATATTATTAACCCAGAATATACGGTCAAAACTGCTTCAATAGAATCCACGAATGAAGACCTGAGGGAATTTGAAGATCAAATAAAAGAATTATTAAATCTAGGGGTAATAAGAAGGTCAACTTCAAAACATAGGTCAGCCGCATTTATGGTAAGAAATCACAATGAAATACTAAGAGGAAAAGCTAGGATGGTAATAAACTATAAAAGACTTAATGACAATACTAGAATGGATGGATATAAATTACCAGACAAATCAGAACTAATAAATCGAATACAAGGAAGAAAAATTTTTAGTAAGTTTGACTGTAAGTCCGGATATTGGCAAGTCAAAATGCATGAAGATAGCATAGAATGGACAGCCTTTACCTGTCCAGAAGGACATTTCGAATGGTTGGTAATGCCCTTCGGTTTAAAAACAGCCCCTCCAATTTTTCAAAGAAAGATGGATAATATATTTAAAGACTATAAAAACTTTATTTTAGTTTATGTAGACGATATTTTAGTTTTTAGTAATAATACAAATGAACATCTAGGACATTTGCAAACGGTATTTAAACTATTCGTAGACAATGGAATTATAATTAGCAAAAAGAAAATGGAATTATGTAAGACTCTTATAAAATTCCTAGGGGTAGAAATTGGAAATGGAAAGATAAAACTACAACCCCATATAGCAAAAAAGGTTCTAGATATGCCTGATAAATTAGACAATACTAAAGACTTGCAAAAATTTTTAGGAATACTAAATTATGCACGGAGTTTCATCAAAGATCTAGGGAAAGTAGCAGGACCCCTATACTCTAAAACAGGAAGTCATGGACAAAAGACATTTAATGTAGAAGACATAAAACTAGTACAAAAACTCAAACAAATGGTTAAAGATATACCAGATTTAGCCCTCCCACTAGAAACAGATTACCCAATAGTAGAAACAGACGGAAGTCTCGAAGGGTGGGGAGCAGTTTTGAAAACAAAAAACAATAAATATGGAGATAAAAAAGACGAAAAAATTTGTGCTTATCACAGCGGAAAATACAAAGAAAAGGGAAATATGAGTAGCATAGATGCAGAAATTTTGGCAGTTATATACGGTTTAAATAGTTTTAAGTTATACATTATTAATAAACAAGAAATTCTGGTAAGAACGGATTGCGAGGCTATTGTAAAATTTCACCAAAAAATAGAAGGAAAAAATAGTAGTAAAAGAAGATGGTTAAATTTTTTAGACGCTACATCAATATACAATATATCTTTAGAGCATATAAAGGGGAAAGATAATTCTTTAGCAGATCAACTAAGCAGACTTATGAAAACTAACTGTTTGTTTTCAGCATGAGTACAGATAAAGACGGAGCATCTAGTTCAAATTCAAGTGGGCAAAAAGACAAAGACTTGTTGCAGACTCTCTTAGGAAATACTTCATTTCAACCACAAACAAGACAAAATACAACGAACATGGAAAGAATATATTTTGGAAAACAAAATTTAATCTTCTATCCTCCATCCAATCTAAGTTTCAGGGTGAAGCCAGAAACGAAGATAGATAGACCTCAAAGATGCTTAATAGACAACCTATGGATAGCATACAACAAGATTCCTCGAGACAACAGTTATTTCGTGTCCGTAGTAAATTCTTTAAGCCATTATTTTACAGACAAAAATGAAGACAAAAAATTCAGATTTTATGTAGTAATTCAAGGAAAATTACAGGGCGTGTTCCAGACATGGATAGAAGTAGTAGATTCAATTAAAGACTTCCCTACCCCACTCTTTAAGGGATTCAATGATTTGAATGAAGCACTAGACTATGCTAGAGGAACTCTCGGGCCTAATTATTTCATCAGTCCAGCTTTGAGACAAATTTCAAGACCGTCTTTGCAATACAATATTCAGAAAGACACAAACAGAATCATTTTCTGCGATCATTGTTCCTCAATGACGGAAGGATTCAAAAGGCTAAACCAGACAATCGAAAGACTAGAAACAGAAAAAGGGAAAATGACACAACATATCCACTCATTACAAGAGAGGATAAGATTTTTACTTGGAAATACCGATCAAAATAAGAGTTCTCCATCTCCCCACAAAATGGATGAGACGGGTGTACATTCCCCAACGAATGTAGAAAAAGCTATTGTACCAGCTAAAGGTACAGCTAGTCCCGTTCAAACGGTAGCGGGTAAAGACTCATCAAATCCGTTGATGGTTGACACTTTACCAAAAAGTGTAAGAATTCTGCCGGCAAGCTTCAATACAATGGCAGAGACAAGTAAAAGGACAACAGGATTCCTCCAAAAAAGAAAAAAAAATAAAAGAATAGAAAAAATAATAAAAAGTTCCCTTTACAAATTTCTCACAGAAAAGACTAAAGAAGTACAAGAAAAAATCATACGAGAAAATCCAAAGCCAGATCCAGCAAATTCTGACCACGAGGGTAGCAGTGACGAAAATAATTTATCAGACCAGTTTAATCAACATTATGATCCAAATGACGACAATGATTCAGGGATGAGTTTTGATTCTGTAACACTACACAACCTGGATACCTAGAGAAATACGTAGCAATAACATCAACACAAGAAGACAAACAAATAGGTAAGCAGTGACATCACAAGCCTTCATCAACTACAAGATTCCACTACAAGACTCCACTACAAGTCCATTATGAGAAAGAAACTCCACTACATGTCCACTACTCCACTATCACAAGAAGACAAAAGAAGGACACCACTCCACTATCACAAGAAGACAAAGAAGGACACTCAATTTCAACAAAGGTTTCACAAAGCCATGTGACAATGGGGCCCAAAGAGCACCCGGGTGAAGAAAGTTTTTAGAAATTGAAATCCGAATTTCAAATCCGGATGGACTTCTATAAATAAGAACCATATTACAAGAAAAGAGACAGAGCGAAGTGCAGAGCAGAGAGCAAAAGCTTAAATATTTCTAAGTAATAGTTTACATATTCCCCTTCCCTTTCAAAATAAAGAGTGAGTAAGTGTTTGTTGTGTGTGTACAAAGAGTGTGAGTGTATTTTCCTACAAGTACTTGCAAGGTCACTTCGGGGACTCCCGAAAGGGAAACCTCATTCCGACCATTATCATGTAAGTAGTTATCTGTTTTCTAGATCCTAGTAATCTTCTCCCTAAGCGTATGTACTATGTTATTATTGTGTATGTTATTATGTGTGATATGATGTTCATATTATTATGATATGCTATTATGATTTTCGTTAACATGTTCACTCTTTGATTTATTCTTAGTAAATGGTTAGTTCTCTATCCTCTTAGTAACCCCGATAGATTAACCTGTAAATACCTAGGGATGTTGAAAGTCCGCCATGGTCAGAAAACCAAAAGGACTGTGAATCCCAGGGTGTGGTTAAAGAAGCAGGTGCTAGGAAAATGGGTAAGGAAAAGAGATGAAAGGAGTAAGGTAAAGAGATGAACAGTGAAAAAAAAAAAAAAAAAAAAAAAAAAAAAGTTTTGGGAGAAATTACATGGATTCAGCAACAAAAAACTACTAATACTAGATAACGGAACAGGAAGAGGGAGTACTGAGTAGGATTTTACAACAAATTTTACAACCACAGCTTACATCATCTTGACAGATATCCTCTTTGTTTAAATCTAAATTCTTACTCTTATGCTAACCAATTAAGATTATATTATTGGTATCTATATAGAGAATTACAGACTAAAGCTGACTGGCTTAAGATTAAAGATATATATATATATATATATATATATCACATTAAATTTTAAGAACACAAAACAGTCCTCCGGAAAATGATTTTAAAAAAAAAAATCAAAAGAGAAAATAATACCGACATCAAGAGGTCGGTTTTTATTGTAATTCATTTTCTGGGAAAAATTCCGACTTCTTGAGGTCGGAATTTGGTTTACCCGGAAACCGCAAACCGACCTCCGGATGTCGCTTTTAAAAGTAATTAGATGAAATAAAAATACCGACCTCCAGATGTCGCTTTAATTAATAGTCGAAATAAAAATACCGACCTCATGAGGTCGGTATTTTAATTACATACTATTTAATTTTTACTGACATTCGGAAGTCGGTATTATGAAATATTTAATTGAGAAAAAATTCCGACATCAGGAGGTCGGAATTTTTAATGAATTACAATAAAAACCGACCTCTTGATGTCGGTATTATTTTCTCAAATAAATATAAAAAATACCGACCTCATGAGGTCGGTATTTTATATTAATTTATTTTTACTATTTAATTTTCCCAACATACGGAAGTCGGTGTTATAATTTTTTTTGTTTTTTATTTTACACAAAACCTATTGAGAAAAAATAAAATATTGTTATTTATTTATTTTTTTAATACCGACATCAAGAGGTCGGTTTTTATTGTAATTCATTTTTTCCGAGAAAATTTCCGACCTCCAGAGGTCGGAATTTGGTTTTCCCTCTTTCCGGAAACCGACCTCCGGATGTCTCTTTTAAAAGTAATTAGATGAAATAAAAATACCGACCTCCGGATGTCGATTTAATTAATAGTAATTAGATGAAATAAAAATACCGACCTCCGGATGTCACTTTAATTAATAGTAATTTGAAGAAATAAAAATACCGACCTCATGAGGTCGGTATTTTAATTACATACTACCGACATTCGGAAGTCGGAATTATAAAATATTTAATTGAGAAAAAATTCCGACCTCCTGAGGTAGGAATTTTTAATGAATTATAATAAAAACCGACCTCTTGATGTCGGTATTATTTTCTCAATTAAGTATAAAAAATACCGACCTCATGAGGTCGGTATTTTATATTAATTTATTTTTACTCTTTAATTTTACCGACATACAGAAGTCGATATTATAATTTTTTTTCTTTTTTATTTTACACAAAACCTATTGAGAAAAAATAAAATATTGTTATTTATATATATATATATAAATATATATATATAATTATTTTAATATAAACTCACCTCTTGAGGTTAATTTTATTAATTAAACATATATAATTTAACTACACATCAGCATATAATATATGTATATGTATACATACATATATATACATCTATGTATATATATATATATATATATATATGTAAATATATACATATATATATGTAAATTTATTAAATTAAACTTCTGTTGATGTGTAGTTAAATTTTATATATATATATATATATATATAAAAAAAATTATTTTAATATAAACTCACCTCTTGAGGTTGATTTTATTAATTAAACATATATAATTTAACTACACATCAACATATAATATATGTATATGCATACATACATATATATACATCTATGTATATATATATATATATATATATGTAAATTTATTAAATATTAAAATTATGTTGATGTGTAGTTAAATTATATATATATATATATATATATATATATTTATTTATTTATTTTAATATAAACTCACCTCTTGAGGTTGATTTTATTAATTAAACACACATGTATCACATTAAATTTTAAGAACACAAAATGGTCCTCCGGAAAACGATATAAATAAAATTAAATCAAAATAGAAAATAATACCGACATCAAGAGGTCGGTTTTTATTGTAATTCATTTTTTTCGAGAAAATTTCCGACCTCCAGAGGTCGGAATTTGGTTTTCCCGCTTTCCGCAAACCGACCTCCGGATGTCGCTTTTAAAAGTAATTAGATGAAATAAAAATACCGACCTCCGGATGTCGATTTAATTAATAGTAATTAGATGAAATAAAAATACCGACCTCCGGATGTCACTTTAATTAATAGTAATTTGAAGAAATAAAAATACCGACCTCATGAGGTCGGTATTTTAATTACATACTACCGACATTCGGAAGTCGGAATTATAAAATATTTAATTGAGAAAAAATTCCGACCTCCTGAGGTCGAAATTTTTAATGAATTAAAATAAAAACCGACCTCTTGATGTCGGTATTATTTTCTCAATTAAGTATAAAAAATACCGACCTCATGAGGTCGGTATTTTATATTAATTTATTTTTACTCTTTAATTTTACCGACATACAGAAGTCGATATTATAATTTTTTTTCTTTTTTATTTTACACAAAACCTATTGAGAAAAAATAAAATATTGTTATTTATATATATATATATATATAAATATATATATATATAATTATTTTAATATAAACTCACCTCTTGAGGTTAATTTTATTAATTAAACATATATAATTTAACTACACATCAACATATAATATATGTGTATGTATACATACATATATATACATCTATATATATATGTAAATTTATTAAATTACATATATATATATAGATATATATATATATATATTATATATATTTATTTTCTAAGGGAGTTTATATAATATATAATATAATATAATATAATATAATATATACATAAACTCCCTTGTAGAAAATAAATATAATATATATATATAGATATATATATATATATATTTATTAAATTAAACTTCTGTTGATGTGTAGTTAAATTATATATATATATATATATATATATAATTATTTTAATATAAACTCACCTCTTGAGGTTGATTTTATTAATTAAACATATATAATTAAACTACACATCAATATATAATATATGTATATGTATACATACATATATATACATCTATGTATATATATATATATATATATAAATTTATTAAATATTAAAATTCTGTTGATGTGTAGTTAAATTATATATATATATATATATATATATATATATATCACATTAAATTTTAAGAACACAAAATAGTCCTCCGGAAAATGATTTAAAAAAAATTAAATCAGAAGAGAAAATAATACCGACATCAAGAGGTCGGTTTTTATTGTAATTCATTTTCTGGGAAAAATTCCGACTTCTTGAGGTCGGAATTTGGTTTACCCGGAAACCGCAAACCGACCTCCGGATGTCGCTTTTAAAAGTAATTAGATGAAATAAAAATACCGACCTCCGGATGTCGCTTTAATTAATAGTCGAAATAAAAATACCGACCTCATGAGGTCGGTATTTTAATTACATACTATTTAATTTTTACCGACATTCGGAAGTCGGTATTATGAAATATTTAATTGAGAAAAAATTCCGACCTCAGGAGGTCGGAATTTTTAATGAAATACAATAAAAACCGACCTCTTGATGTCGGTATTATTTTCTCAAATAAATATAAAAAATACCGACCTCATGAGGTCGGTATTTTATATTAATTTATTTTTACTATTTAATTTTCCCAACATACGGAAGTCGGTATTATAATTTTTTTTGTTTTTTATTTTACACAAAACCTATTGAGAAAAAGTAAAATAGTGTTATTTATTTATTTTTTTAATACCGATATCAAGAGGTCGGTTTTTATTGTAATTCATTTTTTCCTAGAAAATTTCCGACCTCCAGAGGTCGGAATTTGGTTTTCCCGCTTTCCGCAAACCGACCTCCGGATGTCGCTTTTAAAAGTAATTAGATGAAATAAAAATACCGACCTCCGGATGTCGCTTTAATTAATAGTAATTAGATGAAATAAAAATACCGACCTCATGAGGTCGGTATTTTAATTACATACTACCGACATTCTGAAGTCGAAATTATAAAATATTTAATTGAGAAAAAATTCCGACCTCCTGAGGTCGGAATTTTTAATGAATTATAATAAAAACCGACCTCTTGATGTCGGTATTATTTTCTCAATTAAATATAAAATATACTGACCTCTTGAGGTCGGTATTTTTATTGTAATTCATTTTTTCCGGGAAAAATTCCGACCTCCGGAGGTCGGAATTTGGTTTTCCCTCTTTATTTTGAATAAAAACCGACTACTTGTAAATACCGACCTCCATTTGAGGTCGGAAATTTTTAGGTCGGTATTCACTGTTTTTTTAGTAGTGAGATCAAAAGCCTCTTCTTTTGAATTTGAGATGATGGATTTTGTTGTTGCATTTCCAATTAACAAGAGTTGGTTCTATGCCATGTCACAGCCAAACAAATGTTGGACTGATCAGGTAAAGTTCTTAATGAAACTATTAAGCATGTATCAGATACATTGATATAGAACAACATGATACAAAATATCATTCCGGATACACTCAAATAAAGTATCAAAATATCAAATTAGTATTTATTTAGATTATCATTTAATGTATCAATTCTATCATTAGACCTTTTTACAAGTTTATAATTCTGTTTATCATGTTTTTTATAGCATATCGATGTTATTTTTTACTACCTCCATAAAAAATCAAAACTCCGCAGCATGAATCAATACACAACAGCCAACTGCTTGTTCATCTCACACATAAAAAATACATATGAAAGGTATTACTTGGCTAATGATAATGATCTTATTAGTACCCAAGGACATATTGATCGCGCTTCAGCTATATCTATATATGAGAGGTCAATCACTAACATCATCAAAGGTTTTGAAATTTCAGTTGCTTTACCATGGCATCTTGTAGACGATGTTTACATCTCGGTTAACTGCGGTGGACAATTTCATTGGGTGCTAGTTGTTGTTGAATTGAAAAATAGGGTGATAAGGGTGTATGACTCTTCATTAGGCTCAAGGAAAAAAGTAATTTCGCACAAGATAAAAATGTTGTCTAAAATGCTTCCTTCTTACCTCATGGACAGTGGATTCTTTAAAAAAACTGAGTGAACAAATTTTGGTGATTTATGATGTGTACAAGGACAATAATTTTGGTTCACTCTTGGAGGCACAAGTTCCTTTCATGGTTGAATTTTCCCAAGACATTAAGCAACAAAAAAGTGATAGCCTGTAAGTATTGTGCTTTTATTATTTTTGAACCATGTATGATTTAAGTTTATAACTGATATTCTGCATTTTTGTAGAGACTGTGGATTATATGTTGCTATATTTGTGGAGTATCTGAGCAACCAAATCGAAACATCATTAGTTGATTTTCTTCCTGAATACCTTCGCAAAAGATATAGAGCATTGTTGTGGAGTTATGGCAGCGAGAAGGCTAAGGGTACATACATTAGTGAGAATGATGATCCACCAAAACCTAAGGGTGTAGTCACACCACCACCAGAAGAAGATTTGGTTCACATAGTGTAGTAATTAAGTATCTATGCATAGACAACATTTTTTTTTTATCCTTTTGACAATTTCACTCATGTTTTAGTGTGTTTTGATACTGTATGGACCAATATACTTTGCTTATAAAAAGTTAAATTTCAGACACATTATTGCATTACATAAAGAAAAAGTGCAGTATATAACATATACTGTGTCTGATACATGTTTTCATTGTTATTATGTATCTTATAAGTAATCAGATATAATAACCTATTACTAATAAATAGGTTTTTGAAAATTTAACCTATATGATTCATTATTTATAATTAATATTATACATGAAACATAATATATATATATATATATATATATATATATATATAATACACGATTCATAGTTATTGTGTTAAATAAACTGTTTACAAACTTAATTGTTTAATGTATGTATCATATGAATTATCACACATAATAGCTTATTGCTAACATATAGGTTGTGTATGCTTTAATGTAAATGATATAGTAACCAATTAATGTATATGATACAACAAATGTTATATAATTTAATGTATATGATACATTACTGAAATTATTTATTATTTAATGTATATGATACATTAGCTTATACGTTACCCAACATTTTATTTATAATTATAACTGCACCTTAAAATTTATTTAACAGAATTAACAGTGACACACAAATCATAACAAACTATTTTTTTGAACAACAATACTTATTAATAACAAATGTAAACAATACAGTTTAATTATTTTTGAACAACAATACTGATTAATAACATTGATAACTGTTTACGTGAAAAATTATTCAACAAATACATTAATGTCATATAAACATTATGATGATTTCACTTTTCTTTTGGGAAGAAAGTACAAGTTCTTTTGTTTTGACCTTCTTGTTCACATTGTCCACAATAATTTGTGTTCATTGTAATATTTTCATCTGCATTCTTTTTTCTTCTTTTCCTTGGTCGTCTAGCTAATCGTCTGTATCTAGGTGGATACACAGTTTCAGCTACCACATCCTTAGGAGCTGACCAATCTTCCTTATCTGGCATTGAAACCATTGGAATCTTATATGTTTTTGCTAATGCATCAGGCTTGTGGTAATCAGAGCAATATGGATGCATATCTTTAACATTCTTTTCCTTTAAAACAGCGATTACATGTGTGCAAGGTATCTCATCTAGTTGAAATCTTCCACAAGAACATACTTTCCGCTCAAGACAAACAATGTATCTTCTTCCAACTTCATAAACCAAGAAAATAAATTCAGATGATGGAACAACATGCGTACATTAAAAAAGTCAATTATAAAATTATTTCAAAGAAAGCATGTTCAAACAGCAGAATGATACACAGAATTAGATCATAGAATATAAAATAATGTATCATGACACATACCTCCATCTTTGAACTTTTAGACGCGTTTATAATCAATACCGCCTCAAATCTTCTCCCCAATGTGTCCTTTGTATAAGAGGCTATTTCTCTGTTTTTGCAATGCCAAGAGCCAATAAGAATTCTAACTTCTTCCAAGAATTCTAATATAGACAATTGTCGTGCTTCAACAAGACAACCATTGATACATTCCGCAATGTTCGAAGTCATCATTGTACCTCTATTTACTGTTGAATGAAATCTCAATCACTTCTCATACCCTACATCCTCAAGGTACTCCTTAACCCTGTGATCAACTTTATCAACCTTAGCCATCAATTTATCAAAATCCTCCTTTCTGTATGCCTTGGCTATAGAGTAGAATAGATCACTTAGGGTGTTTCTGCTCCTTTTGAAGTTTCCACAAACATTCTTCCAAAGATGCCATATGCATGCACAATAAGGTATATTTGGGAACACAATCCTTACACTTTTCATAATACTCTCATTCCTATCTAATACAACACACATTTATTCGCGCTCGCCAAATGCATTTTTGAATTGTTCGAAGAATCATGTCCACGAACAGTCATTTTCAGTGTCCACAACACCATATGCCAATGAAAATATGCAACCTAATTACAGAGCAACACACATTATTTCATTTGATACATAAAATTTACAAACACCTCACAACTACAAAAATTACATACATGCCCCATCAAGTGTGCTTGCTGATACAAATGTCCCTTCGTAAGCTTTGCCCAGATGTGCACCATCATCAACAACTATTGGTCTGCAGTAATCGAACCCCCTAATCAATGGTCTTAAGGCTACGAACAGATACATAAATTCATCTTCCTCAGTATTCTGCATTCTTATATAAGAATTTGGATACACGGTATTTATCATGTATATGTATCTCAGCATCTGTCTATATCCAGCAGATGGTTTACTCCTTATCATTTCGAATGCTCATTCTTTAGCACGTCATGCCTGCTGGTAAGATATTTGAACCCCATAAAATTCTCTAATATCAACAATTATATCTTTCGAAGTATGAATTCGTTTATGGTTGACCAATTTGGGAGCAATCACACCACTTACAAACCCGATTGTTTCTTGGACTTTGGTTAGTACCCTATCCCGCATGGACACGTATGTTCACTATTGAAGTATCTAACTTTGAAAACATCAGATTTTTTTCTTGCAGGAAGCCTTCATAGTCCAGTCACATTTATCCGAAAAGCATATTAACACATAGCTGTATAATTTTTTTCATCATATTAATACATATAGCAGTTACATGTTATAATATATAAAACACTAATGTTCAAAGTAATCAAAAAATGATGTACATTAATGTATCAACAGTTTTCAAAGACCAACACAATTAATTTAGCGTATTTTTTGTCTCAGATTCAGAAAAAAATAATTTATCCACGTATTACAATATTTTGGAATGTATCGGTTACTTGATTGTTGGGACTAAATTATTTACTGTTTCAACAATATTATCTTAACATATCAACAATATTAACTCAATGTATCAACAATATTAATGTCACCCCTTGAGGCTATCCCCTGGACGCGGACACGAGTCCTAAGATCACAAGTGACCCCAAGCTAACCCTGCTGGCATAATCATGAGCATACTAAAGATAATAATAACTGATGTGGAAACTAAATCATAAAATAAGTCTGAAATGATGGGGAATACCCATATACTATAACTGGGATGAATGAAAACTGATGAGTTTAATACAAAAAAAATATTAACTCAATACTTTGTTGAATCTAACTATGTCTGAAAATAGCCTCTAACTGACTAGAAATGTTGGGACAGGCCCCAACTAAGTCTAGCAAAACCGAAACTAAAGGACTAAAAATACTGAAAAGAAACTCATGACTATTGTCCTCAGAGAATGAGGACTCACCACTAATTCTGCTGAACTGGAGATAAAAAATTGATCCCAGCATGATCTGAATGCTGAGAACCTGAACCTACATCACGAGAAGATGTAGCGCAGAGTATGCGTCAGTACTTGAAAGGTACTGAGCATGCAAGATAGAATACAATTGAAATAACATATAACTGAACAAAGCAAATAAGCAATGATATAATCTGAACATGATATAGATATTGAATACTGAGCTAACTGAATGCAATGATCAATTTATAACATGTTGAGACTGATTATTGAATATACTGATACACGGTCAATGCAATAGAATCTGACTGAATTGTGGGAGCTACTAATAACCGATAATAAAACCACATGAGCTAAATGTGGAGTCCGATATATACGCCCCATCGAGAGGACCCAATATACCCGGCCAAAGGTACAAAGAAATGGCTGGCGTGATCACTAACTGATAGTTCCCACAGAGGGGACTTACACCTACATGGCTCGTAGTTCTTGGACTATATGGGTACGTTGAACCCTAGTCCAACTTGATATTATGCTACTCCCAATAGATTAAGTGGTTAACACATTATAATTGAGTTTATGTATATAATGGATAGCTGAAAACTAAACATGCAATCTGAGAATGCAATAATTAATCTGATAATGATGCATTCATAAACTGAGGCATGTATAACTGAATACACTATGACTGAAATACTGAATAGCTCAAAATACTGACATGCAAATACTCATACTTGAAAACTCTTTCTTAGAAAACAATTCAAAATTATATTATACTATGATCATTGATGACTTGGGAAGTCATACTGCATAAACATTGATGGTATATCTAGCTACCATATTGTTCATACATTGATGGTATATCTAGATACCATACTATTCATACATTGATGACTATTCGATTGTCATACTAATCATGTTTTAAAAGCTCTTTCTCAAAACTCATCTTAACTTTCTCAAAAACTCAGTTTAAAACTCAAGTGTAGTCTTAAAAAAAGCTTCTCAAGATTTATAACTCAAAATAGGATTTATGCTGAAATATAATGATAATGTGGAGTTCAAAACTGGAGCATGTATATCTGAATAACTGAAATATCTGACCTAGCATGTGTAATTCAAGAACTAAAAAAATACATAGCCAGGGTTCTGAAATTCATGCAATAAAATGAGTACAAACATGATAATCTGATTTGGGACATATTCATAAGTGATTCATGATAATTTGCTGAAATTCTAGAAACCCTAGGTCTATACATAGTAAGAGAATCAAGAAACTAACTGAGTTCTAGGGACCTAATGGGCAAAAGGAACCCACTAGTGAAATCCCATATACCTGGTGATGAATTCCACAGAGAAATCTTTCAATTTCGGGATTGGAACTGATGGAACCTTGTTGTGTTCTTGAACTAGGGTTCTTGATTTCTTTCTCCTCTTACGTTCTAATTTCTCTAAGTTTTGGTGAATGATTTGACTTAGATAAGTTCTAGTTATGTTTCTAGGCTTAAACTGATTAAAACCTCATAATTTAGGGTCTAAACGACATAGCTTAGGGGTCCAATGAAATAGGAAAAGACCAAAAGACCCCTGACTTAATTGTTGTCGGAGTGATCAACGGACGGGACCTACGGGCCGTAGGTCAATCTACGGTCTGTAGATTGGAGTCGTAGGTCAAGTCTACCCGACAAGGCTTTACATAATTCCTTTTGTGCTAAGAGTTGTGACTATTTGAAGTTGACCCAATCAACAATTTTCCTCTAACTGGCTGGTGACCCTCACCTATGGTCAGACCTACGGACCGTGGATCGAACGACGGTCCATGCTGGTCAGCCGTCATTTACGTCAGAGGCTGGGTAAAGGGAGCATCAATCCATGGACACAGACCACAGACCGTGGTCTGACCTACGGATCGTGGGTCTGTCTGTGGGTCGAGACTTAGTCCATTTTCTGGGTTTGGGGAGGGGTTGCAGTGGTGAATCACGGACCACCAGCACGGGCCGTGGTCTGACCTACAGTCCGTGGATGGCAACCGCGAGTTACACCTGTAACTTCTCAAAATTTGCATTGTTGGTCTGTTTCGAATACGGGGTGTTACAATTAACGACTAACACAATTATTTTTTATCAGATTCAAAAAATAAATAAATAATGAACCATGTATCACAAAATTTTGGAATGTATCGGCTACATGATTGTTGCGATTAAATTCTTTAATGTTTCAATAGTATTATCTTAACGTATCAACAATATTAACTTAATGTATCAACAAATAATGTATCATTATCAATCTACCACAAATCATATTCAACAAACTAAACAAAAATCAAAATCAAAGACTTTCTAATTAATAATGTATCATACATTAAAACAAAATAATGGTATCACCATTTATAGATCTAAAGAATCCAAACACAGTTCTTCACAAAACAAATCAAATACTCTTATACCTTTTTCTATAAGATCTCTTTACTTTGCAATTGAAGTTGTTCTTTATCTTATATTTCGCCATCACATCTACGAGTGTTGCTTTATCCTTATATAACTGACCTGTCTTCACCTCTATATTATTTGAATCAATTATGTAATTTGTAACTTTCAATTCTGGAATATAATACGAATCACAAATTCTTGATTCAACCACCACAAGAGCTTCTGTATCATGTGTTGTGCCTTCTACACACGTAATTTCTCCGCATATTCCATCAAAGTTATGTACATCACCGCTAATCTTTTCACTTGTGTCAATGCATAATGGATACATTGTAAATCCTGGCTCACTTTTTTTCACTTGTCGTTTTTAATTTTCATCGGAGACGAGTTACCTTCTACGATGTAACGAATTTCAATGTTTTTCCTTGATACATCGATTTACAACGCGGCTAAAATTGCTGCTTTGAGATTCAAAAACGAAATTGATTGTCCAACAACGATTCCGTCACTTTTGTAACTTTCATATTTCACTTCGCTGACCCAAATTCCCGAATGCCTCAGTAAAATTGATATATTCATCTTGTATCAACAAAAATTCAGAGTTTTATTCGTATTTCTCACTTTTTCTAAATCGATGGATGTTCACAAATTGTTCTTCAATGTAGAAGATATAATTTTAAAATTTGTAATGTCTGAGTAGAGTACCTATTAAGATATGGATTGTTTATGATCAGTTAGGCGTAAATCAAGCTAATTAAATTAACATAATTAATTATTACATTTTTTTTCCTTTTTTAGCACAACAATAATTTGTTTACCTTGTATCAGTTATAATGTATCGGAATGGTAGCTATGTATCATTCGCCTACCTTTTTAAGGGATATTTTGTAAAATGTAAATTAGTTGGGATAGGGTGTAATTTATATCTTACACTATGGGATTCCTTTAAATTTTACTAATTTTAAATTATATTTATTGTATTTAACTAGGTCTTGAAAATAAAATATTTTTTATTATTTTTTAACTACACATGACAGAAAATCAGAGTCACAATTTTTGATAATCTGTCCATTTTTATTTTTATAATATTAAACAAAACTTCTAATTTGTTTAAGTTGCGCTAATTCCATCAAAAGATTAATTATATGTTTGAATACTTGTATTAACACCATACAAACACGAAATATTGAATTGGATACTCAAGTCGTAAGCATCTTCTATCTCCAACGGTAAGGTTGCCAGTTCAATTTACGAAAAAATTCCAAGGAAAGAGTTAAATTTTTTAAAATAAATAATATTTAATGGTATTTTTTAAAATTGCATTTGATAATTTTATAAGAGATAGTTAATAAAATTACAAGTATCATTTGTATTAACATATTTTCAGATCTTGATAAAACAAAAGCACATATTTTGTATACAATAATCGAGTGTCTATTTCCAAACAAATCTTAGATACACTATTGAGTGTCTATGCAAGTCTTTAATAATTGAAAATAATTACCTTCTTTTTATGAAAATTAAAATGAATTACCACATTATTCTTAATAACACTATAAATGATAAAAAAAAAAATATTATCACTTTATTTCATATTTTGTATACAATAATCGAGAAAATAACTTGATATAGTAAGCAAAGGGAACCTCCAAGCCAATTTGCATGTCCTTTGAGATAATTTAGTACCATAAACAATGATAAACCAAAAGCCATTAAAAAGATCAACATGGTATAAATTGTACATTTTAGTAATTCAATAATTTATTAGAATAATATAAACTGTTGATAAAATAATAAACATTTAAAGATAACTCTATAAAATTACATGTATTGTAAAAAAAAATCAATAAGAAAGTGTACAATTTTCTTTATATAATACAATACAATAAAATAAAGTATTTTGAGGTAAGAAAATTCTTTTCTATAGGGATATGTGATATTTTAATTTCACGATGACAAAATATAAAAATCACAATTTTTTTATTATTTAACGATTGTACAATCTATTCAAGAAATACTTCAGTACAAACCATATATTAAAGGAGGAAATGGAGAATATATGCCCCTTAATTCTGTGATTTGATTAGATATAACTCTCATTAAAAAATGATGTATAATTATTTTTTGGTTAATAAATCTTTATTTACATTATCACATCACATATATTTATTATGTCATTAACCTATTTTATTTTTACAAATCTCACTTTTTAAGAAGGTTTACCTAAATTATCTTTGGACATGCAGAAAAATTTCAAGTTGAAATCATTTCCAAATAGTGTGAGTACCTTTTTAAATACTTACCAATATATTTTCTTTGTTATTCCATTATAATATATATTTTGTATAATATTTAAATGCACATAAAAAATTAGAATAAAATAAAATCAATTGTTTTCATCCCATAAAGAAAACACGGAAATGAGTATTTGTGTGCAGCGTCTTCTCCGAAGACCAAAAATGGCTACTTCTCAAAAGCAAAAAAGGCAAACAAAAAGTATGAAATTTAAGAGAAAGGAAACAAGGTAATTTCACTTTACGTAATGCAAATTATTTCTATTGTGAGTTATTGTTGTTATAACTTTTAAAATTTTATGTGCAGTTCAAATTATAATGTCGAAGTCAAGCAGAATGGTACAACAATATCCAACGAGGCTCATACAATGGTAATTTTTTTTATAATAGTTTATGTCAGTTGGCTTACTTTTCATGTACCTTCTTTTTCAACTAACAAAATTCTTTCAAATTTTATCATTTAATTTGTCAGCAGTTACAACAATATTCAGAATATTATCAAAGATTTTTTGAGAACACTGATTGTGCTTATGCCACATCATTTATGGTAAAAACTATTCATTTTTTATTCTTAATTTCAAAGATGTAAAACATGAGATATATGTCATAGATCATAAATGTAATCAAAATCACTTATCCAACAAGTTTTTATTGATAAATAGTACCAAAATGATATACATGAATCTGGACTTGTATTACATGGTACATACTTAGATTCTAACAAGTCCAGGAAGTTTGTCGTACATAGAATGAAACTTAATTTCATACAATAGTATAAATTGTAAATACATTTACATTTGAAAGTATAAAGTGTCTCTCTTTTCTCTTCGAAGCATCTTCCATTCCTTTTACCCCATATAGTATGTGTGTTGCTTTGGTGGACAAGAGGAGTGTATATGAATCATTATCGATCATTGCGAAGATAGAAATATGTCTCATCAAGAGCTAGAGGGAGCATCTTCGGATTACTTGGTTCAGAAACAATGGGAAAGAAGAGATTATCTTGGCATGCATAAAAAAGCAGGAAGACTATAGCTTGTTTGATCTTCATATTCCTGCTAGTCGTGTCCAAACAGACGACATGAATGATCTAGCTCGTTTGGCTGATTAGTATGGTTCATGAGATCTCGACTCACTATGGAACAGAACACGATTATACCTAACATTGAGAACTGAGGGGGTTCACAAATGCAAGTATTTCTGCAAGGCTGTTCGAGGAGCTTGTTGGTGTTCTGAAGCTACTCAGGGATGATGAAAAAATATGTTCCATGAGCTTCAATAAAACATGTTCCATGAGCCACCAACCAACCAAAAGGCAAAGCTCAATTGATTGTTTATGTGACAATTTATAGAGAAAGAGAATCAGCAACTCATTCATAACAATAAAATTAATTCAGAATATGATCAATCTAAAAAGAATTTAGGTAAATTATCTCTCTTAAAGTTGGAAGTACTACAGAGAAATAGGATTAGTAACTTAGTTTTGTTTTCTCTTCCCAACTATTGTCAGATCAAGTATTGAAAAATTATGCCCACATATATGGTATGAAGAACACCATCATCTATAGGAAGATTGAATGAATTACTCATAAACAATAAAATCCAATTAGAGTAAATCGATTGTGCAAACAAAATAAGACACATTAATCACATAAAAAAATAATCCTAAAATTAAATTACTAATGAAGAGAGAATAGCTTCACTATCATAGATCTACAGTACTCACATAGCAAAATAGATATTGAATTTGACACTTTGATCCTGCAAATTCACATGCAAATGCTTTTCTTTTATACTAATCAATAAAATAATCATTAGTTAATTAGAGTGAAAATTATAAAATCATAAACCTCCATATGTACGAATAAACAAACAAAATTGGAATAGTAAGATATGCAGATCGGAAGAAAGCATAAAGAGGAAGTAGGTCAAATGTGATATGCAGATTAAAAAAAACATAAAGAGGAAGTAGGTCAAATGCGTATAAGAAGGAGTAACTGTCGCTGAATATCAACTATTTTAGAGGGATGAAGACAAAGAATTTTAATTTTAAGGAGAGAGAGAAAAGGAAGCAAATTTTAATTTTATATTTTTTTAAAAAGATTAGGGAAAAATAAGTAACCTGCTATAGCAGGTGAGTTGAAGTGTTGAATAAATAAATAGACATATTCATAATTGTAAGTTATCTAACATTCATAAATTATTTTACAGCATTAATGGAAAACTCAAATTTTGATGAGCAACATACATAAGTTAAAGTTCTATTACAAGAAAGTGATATGGAAGAAACAAGACATATTGTTTCTAAAATAGGAGTTGGAAATTCAAGAGACCCCTATATTGGTAAGGAGTTTCGGTTACTTGATGATTCATTTAAATTATCTTGATTATG
This sequence comes from Solanum verrucosum, assembly GCF_900185275.1. Taxonomy (NCBI): domain Eukaryota; kingdom Viridiplantae; phylum Streptophyta; class Magnoliopsida; order Solanales; family Solanaceae; genus Solanum; species Solanum verrucosum. The sequence goes on from NW_026020441.1 coordinate 1,672,020, forward strand.
TTCATCGTAGTGGTTTTAGTGTGCGTCCAATGACAGAGCCAAAATTTCAACTAAGGAGTGTCAAAATATAAAGAAGTTAAATCGTGTAGAAGTTGAGGAGTGTCAATATGTAATATATATACATAAAACAATATATTTTTATCTAGCTATGCAATGTAATTTTCCTACGAAGGGGTGTCAGTCGACACCTCTCAATTGTATGTGGCTCCGCCACTGTGTGCGTCGAGGTCGTATGACTAAGTCAAGAAAAGATAAATCAACAATTGGTCAATAGTTTGTCTGTTCAAAGCAAGGATTTCGTTCAAAGAAAAATTTAGAAAATAATAAACCACGAGATGAAACCAAAGAAGGATGCAAGTGCCATAAAGGTTATACTCCCTTTGATTTAATTTATATGTCTCATTTTCCTTTTTAATCAGCCCTAAAAATATATACATTATATTTTCATATCTAGTAACCATTCAACTTTAAAATACTTATTTTACTCTTAATAAAATAATTTATTACACAAAAATCTATGATTTATTTTAGATCATAAATTTAAAAATTATTTATTAAAAATAAAAATTATACGACGTTAAATTATATCACATAAATTAAGACATTACAAAAATAGTAACAACTTAACCATGAGTTTAACAATAAATATTGAGAATTCGTTGAAACAGCTTGCACACATGAAGAGTATTGGAAACTACTATGAAAGAACATATGAAATAACAAGGGTCAAATGAACATGCTTCTAGAACTGTGCTGGAAATAAAAGTCACTGAGGTGACACGTTAAGAAGCACTTGATGATACCCACTAAATTATCATTTTGCCACTGTCTCACAGAGTTATTTAGTATTAGAAGGGAGGCCCGTGCGTTGCACGGGGAACGGGCCCAACAATTTGGTTTTTCTTGATGTTTTCTAAAATCTTAAATTTTATGTAATATACAATTGTTATCATAAAGGGACAAAATGAAGGTGGTGGTAGAAATTCACAAGAACAAAATTATACATAAAGCCTACTCAAATAGATATATCATGTAAAGCATACAAAAATTCACATCGTTAGAGAAACAATTTTTAAAAGATCAACACAACCTGTAAATATATCATATCATGACCCTTTCACTATTTTGCTTCAGTTACTGCACTACCAAAGAAAGTGTCAGCTCAGATAACTCGAGGGAAAACCTATGATTTTTATTAAGAATTCTTTCAAATTCAGAGCTTCCAGACTCTATTATAAAAAAAAATTGAACCACACTGAAATTAAATACATATAGTATATAATATAGTCAGTGGCGGATCCAGGAATTTACGGCTATGGGTGCTCACTATTTTTAACTTATATCAACCAGAGAGCATAATTGCGAGCTAAAATTCGTCAGCATAGGTGTTTTTTTTTTCAATTCAATGCAATAGACAATCGGAATATTTGGATTTGTTCAAGAAAAAAAGGAGGAGAAACAATATACTGTCACATACCATTGTAGTTACCAAAAAGGCAAACCAGCGAGAAAGAAGACTTTTTTGCTTTTGAATTGGAGAACTGAAATAAAGGCGCTAGAACAAATTGTTTTTTTCCTTCCCTTTTATTTTTCCTAATTAGACTGATGAGAAAGAAAAAGTTAATAGACATGGAAGATCATGATCGTTTATATTTTTTTGAGATTAAGTTACATAATAGACATGACCAGTGACCGATTCAAGATTTTAAGATCGTGGTTACTTTTTAAGCTATCAATCATAATATATAAATGTATAAATTTAACACTTGTCATAAGAAAGATAATTATATTTATATAAGATAGCAAAAAAAATCAATAAGAAAAATTATCTTGAAAAAAGAATATAGTTTTAGAAAAATTAGAAATAGGACAATTCGTGAAAAGGGAAAAAAGACAAGGTAGAAAGAAAAGAGTTGATTTTAAAATAAAAAGAATGCCACTACAAGGAATTGAACCTGAGCATTTAAGCAACATAAGACCTTGAGAACCCAATTACAACCACCGCCCCAACTAATACATTTGTTTATTGGGTCGCTCACCTTTTATTTTATACAATACTGCCTTAATTTTTATATAAGTATATATAGTTCAATACGAGCTTAATGGGTGCTCGAGCACCCGGGGCAGTCCCATCTGGGTCCGCCTCTGAATATAGTAAATATTGTTGGGTTTAGCAAGGTGTGAATGGGAAATAAGAAGGGAAAATGGAAAAATGGGGGAACCAATTTTGGAGGGAAAATGAAAATTCATTGCAAAGTGCAAATGAAAAGTCATTTCTACCATATTGGTAGAAGAAAGGAAATTGTTGTCCTTATATTAGGAAACACTTCCTTTAGTTCTTAAAGGGTTAAGAAGAAGGTGCCCTCTCGCGCCGTCGTTGTCGTCGCTCGCTTGGCCTCGACTTCGGATTTGGATTTGGCAAATGATTTGATTGATAATATTTTTGGACAAAATTTATTTAATTAATCTTGTTAATTCATTTCCTTTCTCTTATAAATTAATTCAGAATGTTAGTTAAATAACATAATTAATTTGGCGCAACAGAATTTATTTGAAATTCACGTGTAACGGGTAAAAATATTCTGAAGGGACCTGCTCCTTCCGAAAAGTCATTATTTTTCCCAAAAGACACAACATTCTGAAAAAAATGGGTCTGAACAGATTTGTCTAACCAGACGCGTTCCTTGCTGAAAATGGCTATAAATAAGAGGTTTTTTTCCATTTTTCAAACACTGAAATTTTTTCCTCTCTACATACATTTTCTTACATAAACAAAATTGTTAATCGACCGAGTCTGTCTGTGCTCTTGTTGTTATTCTTGCGTTTGCTGAAGTTATTGAAGTTTGAGGTACCACTACTTCTCTAACAGGTTAATCCGTTTTATCTTGGGAGGAATTATTCTGCAACCTCGGATACAGTGAGGGGATTAAATTTCTTAAGGAAACACAGTGGTTTCTGTGGACTCGGATTAAAAGCATTCTGTCTATTTCATCTTTTTTCTGTTTCTGTAATTTTGACTAACCTGAATACAGGAGTTAACAATCTTAAGAAATTTAATAATTTCTATATTTGAGGTTTCTGGAGATTAAAACCTTTATGGTTTTCTACTCTGTTTGAATTTTTAAAATTCATTCAATTAACGATTAAAAGAACATAAAAACTTTATCGTTAAATCAGAAACAATCTGTGTAAGGATTTATTCTTTACTGTTATTATTTCTCATACTAAAATTGTCTGCCATTTGTGACAGAAAAATGACTAATTCAAGTCAAGTAAATGCTGAAACAGTAAGTGTTGCAACAACATCGGTTGAACACAATCGTTCAACTGTTGTCCTAGCACCGGCTAAGAAACCTGCAAAGTTTTCTGGAGTCGACTTCAAGAGATGGCAGCAGAAGATGTTCTTTTATCTGACTACGTTGAGTCAGCAGAAGTCCATTAATGAGAACGTTCCTGTTATGTCGGATGAAACTCCACCTGAGAACGATTCTTGGTAACAGAAGCATGGACACATTCAGATTTTTTGTGTAAAAATTATATTTTGAGTGGCCTGCAAGAAGTACAAAACAGAGGATGCCGAAATGAAGAAGTTCATTGTGGCAAAGTTTTTGGACTACAAGATGATAGACAGTAAGACCGTCGTCACCCAAGTTCAAGAATTGCATGTCATAATCCATGATCTCCTGCTGAAGGTAAATTTATTTAATACCTATGTAGGAAATATTAAGCCTATTCTTAATACTCATATAATCTTTGATGTAGGATTGGTTGTGAATGATGCTTTTCAAGTGGCTGTCATTATTGAGAAGTTACCTCCATTGTGGAAGGACTTCAAAAACTACTTGAAACATAAACACAAGGAGATGATTGTTGAAGATCTCATGGTAAGGCTGAGAATCGAAGAGGATAACAAGGCCGCAGAAAAGAGGTCCCGTGGTAATTCAACAATATCTGGAGCAAATATTATTGAAGAAGATCCCACAAAATCAAAGAAAAGAAAGAAAGCATCTGGTCCAAAGAGCAACCCTCCTAAGAAGAAATTCAATGGAAGCTATTTCAATTGTGGTAAACGTGGTCATAGGGCTACTGAATGTCGAGGTCCCAAGAAGGACAAGAAGAAAGATCAAACAAATTTGGCTGAATCCAAAGGAGAGATGGACGATCTTTGTGCAATGCTTTTAGAATGCAACTTGGTTGGAAATCCAAGAGAATGGTGGATAGATTCTGGTGCCTCAAGCCATGTTTGTGCCAACAAAGAATTATTTTCATCATATACTCCAACACCTACAGACGAGAAGTTGTTTATGGCAAACTCCGCTGTTGCAAAGGTGGAAGGAACTTGCAAACTCCTCTTAAAGATGACATCGGGTAAGATGGTGACTTTGAACAGGGTCTCGTATGTTCCAGAATTGCGAAAGAACTTAGTTTCTATGCCAGTTCTGACTAAGAACGGATTCAAATGTGTATTTGTTTCTGATAAAATTGTAGTGAGTAAGAATGAAATGTATGTAGAAAAATGTTACCTCATTGAGGGCCTCTTAAACTCAATGTAATTACAGTTGATATGAATAAAGATTCTGCTTCTGCTTCTGCTTACTTGCTTCAGTCTAAATGTTTATGGCATGAACGTTTGGGACATGTTAATAACAAAACCTTGCGAAAACTGATTAACTTAAATGTTTTACTTAAATTTGAGTGCAATAAATCAAAATGTCAAGTTTGCGTTGAATCTAAGTATGCTAAGCATCCTTATAAATATGTTGAAAGGAATTCATATCCCTTAGAACTGATTCACACTGACATTTGTGACATGAAGTCAACACCATCACGTGGTGGGAAAAAGTATTTCATAATTATTATTGACGATTGCATTAGATATTATTATGTCTATTTGCTAAATGGTAAGGATGAAGCAATAAATGCATTTAGGCAATACAAAATTAAAGTTGAAAATCAGTTGGATAGAAAGATCAAAATTATCAGAAGTGATAGAGGTGGAGAATATGAATCTCCATTTGCAGAAATATGTTTGGAAAATGGAATAATCCATCAAACTACTGCTCCTTACTCTCCTCAATCTAATGGAATTACGGAAAGGTAAAACTAAACTTTAAAGAAAATGTTGAATGTCTTACTTATAAGTTCAGGTTTACTACTAAACTTATTGGGGGGGGGGGGGGGCTATCCTTACAGCAAATCGAATACTCAATAGAGTGCCTCACACGAAGACACATGTTATTCCATATGAGAAATGGAAAGGTAGAAAACCCAACTTGAAATATTTCAAAGTATGGGGGTATCTAGCCAAAGTCCAGGTTCCTATACCTAAAAGGGTGAAAATAGGGCCTAAGACTGTGGATTGTGTATTCATTGGATATGCCAAAAATAGTAAGGCATGTCAATTTTTGGTTCATAAGTCCGAACATCCAGATATTCATGATATTACAGTAATGGAATCAGATAATGCTGAATTTTTTTAACATATCTATCCGTATAAAACTAGACTTGAGTCATCTAGTGGGGGGTCTAAACAACCTCAAGAAGAACCAAAAGAGAATGAAACCAATGAAAAGAGTCCAAGGAGCAGTAAACGTCAAAGGAAATCTACTTCATTTAGATCTGATTTTGTAACATTTCTTCTTGAAAGTGAGCCTCAAACATTCAAGGAGGCGATGTTGTCTAGCGACTCAACCTCTTGGAAGGAGGCTGTCAATAGTGAGATTAAATCAATCTTAAGCAATCATACATAGGAGTTGGTTGATCTTCCTTCTGGGAACAAACCCTTGGGTTCAAAATGGATCTTCAAAAAGAAGATGAAAGATGATGGAACTATTGACAAATATAAAGCAAGACTTGTTGTCAAAGGCCTTAGACAGAAAGAAGGTCTTGATTATTTTGACACATACTCGCCAGTGACTAGGATTACATCAATTCGGATGTTAATTTCCTTAGCTACAGTATACGGTCTTGAAATTCATCAAATATATGTGAAAATCGCCTTCTTAAATAGAGAGCTGGAGGAAGAGATTTACATGGAACAGTCTGAGAGCTTCATAGTTCCCGGTAAAAAAAATAAAGTATGCAAACTTGTTAAGTCACCTTATGGACTAAATCAAACACCGAAACAATGGCATGCAAAGTTTGATCAAACCATGTTGTCAAATGAATTTAAGATCAATGAGTGTGATAAATGTATTTACATTAAAGACACTCCGGATCAGGAAGTCACTGTATGCCTATATGTGGATGGCATGCTGATAATGAGCAAGGACATTGCCAATGTAAAAGCTACTAAGCGTATGCTTGCTAGTAATTTTGATATGAAAGATCTAGGAGTAGCTGATTTGATATTGGGAATAAAGATTCACAAAAGTCCTAACGGTCTAGTATTGTCTCAATCTCATTATATTCAAAAGGTACTTGAAAAGTTCAAGTATTTGAATTTCAAAAAGGCAAAGACCCCAATTGATGTGAACCTTAATCTTTCTAAGAATAAAGGTGAAAGTCAGTCTCAATTGGATTATGCCAGAGTATTCGGAAGTTTGATGTATGTCATGAATTGTACACGACCAAACATAGCTTGCACTATAAGTAAACTGAGTCGATACACAAGTAATCCCAATCAAAATCATTGGTTGGCAATGAAGAGAGTTTTGGGGTACTTAGAAGACACTCAAAACTATGCTTTACATTACAACAAATATCCAACAGTTCTTGAAGGATATAGTGATGCAAATTGGATTACTGGGTCAACTGAAACAAAATCCACGAGTGGATATGTTTTCACTATTGGTAGAGGAGTAATATCTTGGAATCATCCAAACAAACATGTATAGCTCGCTCTACAATGGAGTCTGAATTCATCGCCTTAGACAAGGCAGGTGAAGAAACTGAATGGCTCCAGAATTTCTTAAAAGATATTCCATTTTGGCCTAAACCAATGGCCCCTATATGAATACACTGCGATAGTCAAGCTGCAATAGGAAGGGCTGGAAGCGTTATGTATAACGGGAAGTCTCGTCACACAAGCCGAAGACATAACTCTGTTAGACAACTACTCTCTAGTGGAATTATCACAATTGACTATGTAAAGTCAAACGATAATGTGTCGGATCCACTTACAAAAAGCCTAACTAGAGAGGGTGTTGAGAAATCATCGACGAGAATGGGACTATGGCCGAGAACAAGTCATCGTGGCGATAACTCTACCTAGAAGACTGGAGATCCCAAGATCTAGGTTCAAGGAGATAAAAACAAAGTAATAGATGACGGTTCAACATTGTCAAAAATTATTTTATGTCCATTCTCATGATGAGACAATGTTTAGTAACCAGGATAAAGGCATAAGGACTTTTTAATGGTTTCTAAGTTTGATACAGGGTATATCAAATAGTGTATCTACGAGATAACACATTTAGAAACCACCTATGTAAGTGTGAAGTGTAAGCCGCTTCAAGGAGAATTCGGTAAGGCCAGTTCTCTAAGCACTTATTAACCGAGATGTGTTTATGGCTGAAACGAACAAAACAATGAGAACCAAAAACACTTCAAGGGTTGACTATATGACTTATGTTGTCTAGGTATACACCAAAGCTCGACGGTTCAAAAATATCAATTCTACCGATTGACCGAGTATACCCAATATATGTTCACTACGAAAAGTTTAAAGGAAAACCTACTTATCCAGATGCAATCAACCTTTACTTACAAGACACACAAGTTTTTCATGCATATGTTTTAACTAAAGTCATTCCCCATTCAAGTGGGGGATTGTTGGGTTTAGCAAGGTGTGAATGGGAAATAAGAAGAGAAAATGGAAAAGTGGGGGAACTAATTTTGGAGGGAAAATGAAAAGTCATTGCAAAGTGCAAATGAAAATTCATTTCTACCATATTGGTAGAAGAAATGAAATTGTTGCCCTTATATTAGGAAACACTTCCTTTAGTTCTTAAAGAGTTAAGAAGAAGGTTCCCCCTCGCGCCGTTGTCGTCGCTCGCTCGGCCTCTGGCTCGACTTTGGATTTGGATTTGGCAAATGATGTGATTGATTGATAATATTTTTGAACAAAATTTATTTAATCAATCTTGTTAATTCATTTCCTTTCTCTTATAAATTAATTCAGAATGTTAGTTAAATAACATAATTAATTTGGCGTAACGAAATTTATTTGAAATTTACGTGTAACGGTAAAAAAGTTCTGAAGGGACCTGTTCCTTCCGAAAAGTCGTTACTTTTCCCAAAGGACACAACGTTCTGGAAAAAATGGGTCTGAACAGATTTGTCTGAACAGACGAGTTCCTTACTGAAAATGGCTATAAATAAGAGATATTTTTCCATTTTCAAACACTGAATATTTTTCCTCTCTGCATGCATTTTCTTACATAAACAAAATTGTCGATCGACTGAGTCTGTGTGTGCTCTTGTTGTTGTTCTTATGTTCGCTGAAGTGATTGAAGTTTGAGGTACCGCTACTTCTCTAACAGGTTAATCCATTTTATCTTGGGAGGAATTAATCTGCAACCTCGGGTACAGTGAGGGGATTAAATTTCTTAAGGAAACACAGTGATTTCTGTGGACTTGAATTAAAAGCATTCTGTCTATTTCATCTTTTTTCTGTTTCTGTAATTTTGACTAACCTGAATACATGAGTTAACATATACATATCGTTAGTAGCTTAGTATTTATGTGTTCAAATTTTTGTATTGCTCTCTGGTTTCCTTAGTGTCCACCTTTCTCCAAGTCTTGTTAGAACTGGAAGAACTTGTAACATTTACAAAGTGTTGTAAACCGTACGTACTATCAAAGGAAAGGAAAGGAAAGGAATGTGTTTTGTAATAGAAAGTCTCAACAGTGAGCTCTTCAATTCACACCAAAGCGAAACGAAAGTTATATTGGAAGAGTTTCTTTAATTTGTTCGAATAGGGGTGACCTCATAGAACTTTATAAATCAATATTGTCAGACCTTTCTCAATTCAATCATAGGACAATATTGAGTAACTAATTTTACAAGTTCCAATGAGAAACATAGGCTATAAAGGGAATATAATTCTTCTGTAGAACATAATTGTATTACTTACGTATTCAAATTTTGTTCATAAATCTTTTTCATATTCTAATCAAACACATCTTCTAAATGGACAGTTTTAAAATGACCATATTTGAGACACGCCTGGTGAAAATCTTGAATCGTCCTGGAAACATGACACTTAATATTGGAATGAAGAAGTGATAACACAAGAGAATGAAAGAGCAAATATTTGCGGCCAACTCTGTAAGATGGAAGTCACTCCATTCACTCGAGTAGATAAAAGAAGGAAACTGCTCAAAATTCAATAACCACATATTAAAATTCAACTTCAGTTTTGTGGGCACCTGGGCTTTGATGCAAAATAAATTTCATAGTATTTTGACTTAGAAAATAATAGTAAGCTTGTATGGATCATGTCTTCCCTCGTTGCATGCTAAAATCACTAAATGGATATAAGACCTCTGACTTTCTTAAATTAGTGCATTGTTGCAAATTTTCTTTCAGGCCACATGTTTCGGTATGACCTCTCTCATCAATTTAGTTCAAGCCACAAGTTTTAGGACTAAAAGTGACATGAGAAATCTTCTGTTTTGCAATTCCAAATCATGTTAAGGCAAAACTTTGTAGTTTAAAGCAATATTTTTTTAAAAAAATATTGACTTTATCAATGATCTTCAAAATGCTCCAACAGAAAGGACAATATCTTTATTAGCTTTTCTTAGTATAGTTTAATTAATCACCTCAAGGATAAGAAAGCTCAATAATTGTTACAAACTGAGTTTGTTAACATCAGCCAACAACAATTAAAAACATGCACAAAAGATAATCTTGTCTTATTCTATATGAAGCTTGTAATTGAAACAACAAGCATTAATTCTACTCCATGAAAATTATTGAACATGCTCGAACTGAAACAACAAGTATAAAATTGAATATATGCATAAATTTCGTTGAAAAAAATTGAAAGCGGAGTGAACTCGTAACCTACCTTCTTCACGCCATCAAAAGAGGGAAAAATTCTCTTTGAGAGAGATGAATACAGAGAAGCAACTAAGAAGAATTTGTAGATTAAAGTGCTTCACCAAAAAAATAATAATGAATCCACGTGTGAATTGTAGGAACTATCAAATAGTGTCAATTCGTAGAGTGCTAAAGAGTGGCCTGATTCTTTTTTGATAGTTTAAAAAAGAATGACTCTTTTCTTTTTTTGGTAACATTTTAACTTTAACTTTTCACGTGACATGTTGTCACAAGATTAAAGGGTATTTTGGTACATTTGATCTAACTTTAATTTAGAACCACAAGATTAAAAAAACTTTTTTCTTTTCTTAAACTCTATTTCAAATCAAACTAGATCATTCTTTTTAAATGGAGAGAGTAATTTTTTTTTGAATCCACGTGTCTATCAAATAGTGAATTTGTACAACTCACTTTGCCTTTGGTACAACAATCTATTACGGTGTTCGTACACTAAAAGTCTCATTTCTATATAAGAGAAAAAAAGTAAAATAATAATATCATTATTATTATTATTATTATCATCATCATCATCATCATCATCATCATCATCATCATCATCATTATTATCATTATCATTATCATTATCATTATCATTATCATTATTATTATTATTATTATTATTATTATTATTATTAATACTCTTTGTGAAAAGATCATTCAATTGGTTGCTCGTAAGACTAGCTCTTCAACTAGTATTCCTAGTGATAAAAAGGTTAAAGATGATTTTAATTATTCTGCTCCTTACTCCTTGTCTGAAGTTCATAATAGACTCTCTTCTAAATTCAGGATTTTATTCTTAGACCTTTGCACGACCTTGAAAATCTTCTTGATAAAAAGTTTTATAATATAATTGATGTGAAGAATTTCGGCATAGATATATTCAAACTTTTATGGATCAAGAAGATATTAAAAGTTTGAATATATCTATGCCGAAATTCTTCACATCAATTATATTTTAGTACTAGATCTGACTGTACCTCAATCTCGGAACCAAGCCGAGAAGCCATACTAAATGATTGAGGTACAGTCAGATCTAGTACTACTTTTATTGGCTTTGTCTTTATGACTCCGTCTGATGAGCGGTGGTTTTTAGCCTGAAATTGAGTTTGATAAGTAAGGCGCCTCATACCCGGTTAGAACTATCAGACAATAGGCTTAATAAAAGTATGTATTAGCTTCTTGACAGGCCCTTTGCTTGGGTAAAATAATTAAACCATGCAGTCTGAGAAATTACGTTAAAATTCTTGAGTATTTCGATTCTTATGTAGTTGGACTACCTCTAATGATATTGACTTGCTTGATCTATGACCTGGCGGACTACCGCCAGATCAGTGATCTTGTATCGTTGGTATCAGAGCCTTGGAACTTTCATGGTATATATATAATTGATGTGAAGAATTTCGGCATAGATATATTCAAACTTTTATGGATCAAGAAGATATTAAAAGCACTCGACTAGAAGAGGTAGATATACCTCAAAATCTTGATTTGTTAAATAAATGGACTATTCCGAAAGTTAATACAAAAATCATTTATGATTATGGTTGGTTTGATAAGATTTCTAATAAACAGTTGATTAAAACAACTGAACAATCCTTGGCGCTAAACTCGTCCGAACAAACTATTCGTTTATTAAATAAGCGTGAAATTGAATTATATAAATCTCAGTATAAATTTTTGCATATTTTGCATGGTTCAAATTGCTTTTAAACCTTTAACTCTTAAAGGGTTACCAGAGACTTTCTTAGCTGCTCTACGAGATGCGAGGAATTTAATTTTTCGTCAATCCTTGATGGGTTCGATAGAATCTACGGTGGCCTATGGTCCAGTTTATTTTAATGCTCAGCCCAATTTGCAGTTATCTTTGACTGATTCTAATATATTAGATGTTTTAACCTTAAATGTTAAAACACATGGTTATAACTATGCACCTGGATCTGAATTAATTTGCTTGTCGTATAGAATCTATTATAAATTACTTGCTACTTTGAATCCTAGATGTAAGTTATATGATACATCTGATCAAACTATTTTAGTAGAAACTAATTTCGCCAGATCTAAGGTCACTACTAGAAGACCTATAAAATGGGAAGAAATTAATTTTCCTACCACTTGGATTTTAGATTCTGTTATACCCCCTGAGCAAATGACCGATGCTGTCGCTAATTCTGAATATTCTCATATTAGTCAAAATTTCGATGGAAAAATTTGTATGCAGTTTGATGAAAAAAGTGTTCCTTATAGTAGACATTTTTTTGCTTCTGATAGAAGACTAGCTATTCAACATATTTCTCTGATAGAACCTTGTTATGGTCTAGCAAGAAATTGCGCTGCTTCATTACATACTTTATCAACAGTTATATCTGCAGAAAAACAAAAAGTTAAAAAAGATCCTCAAACAAAGTCCATATACGGACAAGAACTGCTGGATCTAATTACGAAAACCGTACACGATTATAAATCAATTCCTAATAAAGGAATCATGACTGATGACTCGACATCCATAAAACATATGGCTAAAAAAATTTCTAATCATGATGAAGGAGAGCAAAATGAAATGATTATGAGATATCTAGAAGAAGTCAAAAAGAAGATTCTTCTAAATATAAGTCATTACGCAAAATCAGATTCTTCAATGCGTAGTGAAACAAGTGAAGATATGCACGAAGCCCAACAATATGAAGAAGAAAGTCCAGTGGATGCACTGAAGAAAGCCGAAGATTTTTTGGCAAAATTAAAAGACAAAGTGTAAAGCTTAGGCGCGTCGGTAGCGGGCCTGCACTACTGTAGCAACAATGTTCACCAACAGTAAATACACTGTTACCAGGACCCAGATAGGGGCCCAATATCCTGTACATAGATGCTTTCTTTTTTCTATAAATAGGTTTGTTTTTCTTTAAAGAAGGGCAGGTTTTAGAAACCCTCTCTCCTTCTTTCTTTCTTTCTTTCTCTCTCCCCACTTGTAAAATATTTTCAAGTATTGTAACCTTACCGGACTTTGGCCGGAGGAATAGTAAAGTGTGTTGTTTGCTACAAGGTACTTCCTTTTATTTTCAAGTTTTTATTTCTGAGTTAAGCCGTGACTATGTCCGGCTAAAAAATTATATCTATGCCGGATAACTAACTTCTCTTTTATATAGACCATGAATGGATCTAAGTTTTATTTAAATATAGAAGAATTTTAGTATGGCTTCTCGACTTGGTTCCGAGATTGAGGTACAGTCAGATCTAGTACTACTTTTATTGGCTTTGTCTTTATGACTCCGTCTGATGAGCGGTGGTTTTTAGCCTAAAATTGAGTTTGATAAGTAGGGCGTCTCATACCCGATTAGAACTATCAGACAATAGGCTTAATAAAAGTATGTATTAGCTTCTTGACAGGCCCTTTGCTTGGGTAAAATAATTAAACCATGCAGTCTGAGAAACTCCGTTAAAATTCTTGTGTATTTCGATTCTTATGTAGTTGGACTACCTCTAAGGATATTGACTTGCTTGATCTATGACCTAGCGGAACTTTTATGGATCAAGAAGATATTAAAAGCACTCGACTAGAAGAGGTAGATATACCTCAAAATCTTGATTTGTTAAACAAATGGATTATTCCGAAAGTTAATATAAAAACCATTTATGATTATGGTTGGTTTGATAAGATTTCTAATAAACAGTTGATTAAAACAACTAAACAATCCTTGGCGCTAAACTCGTCCGAACAAACTCTTGATAAGATTAAGTGTTATAAATGTGGAAAATTTGGGCATATAGCTCCAAATTGTAAGCTAGAAAAGCTTAAGACTCTAGAACTTGATGATGATATTCAAGATTTAGAAGTTTCTAGATAAAGCATCTGATATTTCTGATAAGGATATTCCTTCTGTATCCGAGATAGATTTTAATCTTAATGATACTTAATGATGAGTGAACATCAAATTGATTTTAGTCCAGGTTCACTGGCAAGAAAATATATTCAAAACGAATTTTTAAATGAAAAATGGAACCGGTTTAAAACTTGGTTTTTTGACACTTATAGTAAAGAAGATTTAAATAATATTTCTCAAGAGTTTTATGAAACTTGTGCATTACATAATCATATTATGTTTTTTGTGCCTTGGTTTATAACCACTTATTTGCCCCTGTTCATCAATGTTCTTGAACGATCTTACAAAGATGAATCGGGTAATATTATTCAATCCATTTATCCTCCTCAAGCTCCGTTTATTTTACCCAATAATACTGGTATTTCTTTTACTGCTTTTCATAAATTTATTGATAATGATGTCGCCGCAGTAACTATAAATGAAATTAATCGTCTTATTTCTTAAAATAATTATTTGGGCCTATATGTCAAAGTTATTGGTGAACATATCTGTTCCCTAGTCATGCAACGGAGGATGAGCAATTATGGTTGTTTTGACGAAGAAGCCTGTTCCGAAACTTTTGCTCATCCTCCGTTGCATAACTTGATTCAGAATCATCATAATGATTCTGACATACAGAGAAAAGAAGAACCTTGGAAGATATTCCAGAGGTATTTAGTTAATGGGTTTTATTTCCTGGGTGAGTCATACAAAATGAGTTAAAACTCTCAAGACAGCTTAAGATGGATAAGCTTAGAGAAAAGTCTCAATTAGGAGATTTTTGTACTTAATTTTTTCTATGAGTTAAAACTCTCAAGACAGCTTAAGATGGATAAGCTTAGAGAAAAGTCTCAATTAGGAGATTTTTGTACTCAATTCGGTTTACCGGATGCTCCAAAAAGCACCCACCGTGAAACTTCTAAATCAGAATATCATAGATCTCATCATAAGAAAAGAAGATCTAGAAGAAGGACTAGAGAAGAAAGAGATGAGCGTAGGACTCATTGTAAATCTCATAGATTTACCAGGAATAGGTCCAAGCGAAATCTTGATAAGATTAAGTGTTATAAATGTGGAAAATTTGGGCATATAGCTCCAAATTGTAAGCTAGAAAAGCTTAAGACTCTAGAACTTGATGATGATATTCAAGAGAAGATTTATAGTTTTCTATATACTTCGGGTTCCGAATCAGATTATGATGATTCTAAAGCAAGTTATGCAACGGAGGATGAGCAACCTGAGTCATCTAGTAAGGTTCAACAAGATTCGAATGATGCTTGCAAATGTCATGGTGATACTTGTCACTGCGAACATGATGAATTTTACAAGTTGCAATCTCAGTTTGAAGACATGAATATGTTCACTATCACTGCAGACAATGTGATAGAACTTCTAAAAGAAGTTACCGATAATACTCTTCGTGAAAAGATCATTCAATTGGCTGCTAGTAAGACTAGCTCTTCAACTAGTATTCCTAGTGATAAAAAGGTTAAAGATGATTTTAATTATTCTGCTCCTTACTCCTTGTCTGAAGTTCATAATAGACTCTCTTCTAAACAAACCATGGTTGTTCGTGATATCTCTTTTGATGATTTAAAAGGAGAAATTGAACATTTGAAGGAAGAAATTAAATTTCTTAAACAAAATCATATTATTTATGATCACCGTCTTACTCAGATTGAGTCTGCTAATAGCAAAGGAAAAAATAAGGTTGATGATGAATCTACTGCTGAAGAAAATATTCTTGCCAACACTTTGAATATTGATCCGAAACAAAATATGTTTTTAGGAATGATGCAAATTGTTACAGCTCATAAATGGTATGTTAAATGTACTATATTAATTGATAATACTTTTTCTATAACTAACATTGCTATGATTGATAGTGGCGCTGATGTGAGTTGCATTCAAGAAGGTCTTGTACCTACTAAATATTTTGAAAAAACAACTCATATGGTTAAATCTGCATTTGGTCATGCTTTAGATATAAAGTATAAATTATCTAATACTCGTATTTGCCAGAATAAAGTTTGTATTCCTCACTTCTTTTTCTTAGTAAAAAATCAGTTATACCCTCCTATTATTCTAGGAACTCCTTTTATAAATGCAATTTATCCTTTTACTAATATAAATGCTAAAGGATTTTCTGCTACTTATAAAAATCAAGATATTAGTTATACTTTTATCACCGAGCCTATTTCTAGAGATATTAATGCTCTAATTGAAATGAAACAAAAGCATGTTGATTATTTACAACTTGAGATATTTAGTATGAATATATTCGATACTTTAAAATCTGCTATAATACAGGAAAAAATTAAACTCATTTTTGAAACAATGGCCATTGATATTTGTGCTGATCATCCTAGTGCCTTTTGAAATCGGAAAAAGCATATTGTAACTCTTCCATATGAAGATGATTTCTCTGAGGAAAATATCCCTACCAAATCTCGTCCTTGTCAGATGAATACCGAATTGGTTGAATTCTGCAAAAAAGAAATTGATAATTTATTACAAAAGGGATTGATAAAGCCTTCCAAATCACCTTGGTCGTGTACTGGTTTTTATGTTAATAACGCAGCAGAAAAAGAACGAGGTGTTCCCAGGTTAGTTATAAATTATAAACCTTTAAATAAATTTTTTAAATGGATTAGATATCCTATTCCTAATAAAAGAGGTTTATTAACCAGATTATATGATGCTAATATCTTTTCAAAATTTGATTTAAAATCTGGATATTGGCAAATCCAAATATTTAGAGACCATTCATATAGAACGGCATTTAATGTTCCGTTTGGACAGTACGAATGGAATGTAATGCCTTTTGGGTTAAAAAATGCTCCCTCAGAATTTCAAAAGATAATGAATGATATTTTCAATCCCTATTTGGATTTCATCATAGTTTATATTGATGATATTTTGGTATACTCAAAGACTCTTGAAATGCATATTAAGCATTTAGACATTTTTAAGAAAATAGTTATTCAAAATGGTTTGGTCATATCTAAACCTAAAATGAGTCTTTTTCAAACAGAAGTTAGATTTTTGGGCATTTGATTTGTCAAGGAAAAATGACTCCTATTCAGCGATCTATTGAATTTGCATCGAAATTTCCTGATATTATTACAGATAAGACGCAATTGCAACGATTTCTGGGAAGTTTAAACTACATTTCCCCATTCTACAAGAATTTATCTCGAGATTTAGCTCCGTTATATGACAGGCTAAAAAAGGATCATAAAAAGCCTTGGACCAATAGTCTCACAGATCTTGTAAAGACTATTAAAGAAAGAGTTAAATCTTTACCTTGTTTAACCCTTGCTAATCCTGCTTGGCCAAAGATTGTAGAGACGGATGCGTCTAATATTGGGTATGGAGGTATATTAAAACAAATTAATCCGCATGATAAAAATGAATATCTTATTCGATTTCATTCAGGAAAATGAAGCGATGCTTAGAAAATATATGCGACGGTAGCCCATGAAATGTTAACTATCGTTAAGTGAGTTTTAAAATTTCAAAATGATTTATATAATCAAAAAATTTTGATAAAAACTAATGCTCAGTCAGTCAAGTATATGTTTGATAAAGATTTTAAACATGATGCGTCTAAGTTAATTTTTGCTAGGTGGCAAGCACATTTAGCCCCTTTTGATTTCAAAATTCAGTATAAAAAGGGAAGTGATAACTCCCTCCCAGACTTCTTATCAAGGGAATATCTTTCTTCTGATGGGTTTTCTTGACTTCTTTCCTGATAAAGATTTGGTTACGATTTTGAAGGCAGTTCCTCTTATTAGAGATTTAAAGGAACTTATATTATGGAAAATTATAGACGGAATGGTGATTGATATTGTCAATAATTACATGATTGAACAAGAGCTTTATGAAAGCATACAAAACTATAGACGGAATGGTGATTGATATTGTCAATAATTACATGATTGAACAAGAGCTTTATGAAAGCATACAAAACTCGGAAATATTATGAGGCTCTGATACCAGCGATACAGGGATCACTGATCTGGCGGTAGTCCGCCAGGTCATAGATCAAGCAAGTCAATATCCTTAGAGGTAGTCCAACTACATAAGAATCGAAATACACAAGAATTTTAATGTAGTTTTTCTCAGACTGCATGGTTTAATTATTTTACCCAAGCAAAGGGTCTGTCAAGAAGCTAATACATACTTTTATTAAGACTATTGTCTGATAGTTCTAACCGGGTATGAGGCGCCCTACTTATCAAACTCAATTTCAGGCTAAAAACCACCGCTCATCAGACGGAGTCATAAAGACAAAGCCAATAAAAGTAGTACTAGATATGACTGTACCTAAATCTTGGAACCAAGTCGAGAAGCCCTACTAAAATTCTTCTATATTTAAATAAAGTTTAGATCCATTCATGGTCTATATAAAAGAGAAGTTAGTTATCCGGCATAGATATAATTTTTTAGCCAGACATAGTCACGACTTAACTCAGAAATAAAAACGTGAAAATAAAAGGAAGCACCTTGTAGCAAACAGCACACTTTACTATTCCTCCGGCCAAAGTCCGGTAAGGTTACAATACTTGAAAATATTTTACAAGTGGGGAGAGAGAAAGAAAGAAAGAAAGAAGGAGAGAGGGTTTCTAAAACCTGCCCTTCTTTAAAGAAAAACAAACCTATTTATAGAAAAAAGAAAGCATCTATGTACAGGATATTGGGCCCCTATCTGGGTCCTGGTAACAGTGTATTTACTGTTGGTGAACAGTGTTGCTACAATAGTGCGGGCCCACTACCGACGCGCCTAAGCTTTACACTTTGTCTTTTAATTTTGCCAAAAAATCTTCGGCTTTCTTCAGTGCATCCACTAGACTTTCTTCTTCATATTGTTGGGCTTCGTGCATATCTTCACTTGTTTCACCACGCATTGAAGAATCTGAAGATTTTTTGGCAAAATTAAAAGACAAAGTGTAAAGCTTAGACGCGTCGGTAGCGGGCCCGCACTACTGTAGCAACACTGTTCACCAACAGTAAATACACTATTACCAGGACCCAGATAGGGGCCCAGTATCCTGTACATAGATTATTATTATTATTATTATTATTATTATTATTATTATTATTATTATTATTATTATTATTATTATTATTATTATTATTATTATTATTATTATTATTATTATTATTATTATTATTATTATTATTATTATTATTATTATTATTATTATTATTATTATTATTATTATTATTATTATTATATTATTATTATTATTATTATTATTATTATTATTATTATTATTATTATTATTATTATTATTATTATTATTATTATATTATTATTATTATTATTATTATTATTATTATTATTATTATTATTATATTATTATTATTATTATTATTATTATTATTATTATTATTATTATTATTATTATTATTATTATTATTATTATTATTATTATTATTATTATTATTATTATTATTATTATTATTATTATTATTATTATTATTATTATTATTATTATTATTATTATTATTATTATTATTATTATTATTATTATTAAACGATACAGGATCACATATCTGGCGGTAGTCCGCCAGGTCATAGATCAAGCAAGTCAATATCCTTAGAGGTAGTCAAACTACATAAGAATCGAAATACACAAGAATTTTAACGTAGTTTCTCAGACTGCATGGTTTAATTATTTTACCCAAGCAAAGGGCCTATCAAGAAGCTAATACATATTTTTATTAAGCCTATTGTCTGATAGTTCTAACCGGGTATGAGGCGCCCTACTTATCAAACTCATTTTCAGGCTAAAAACCATGGCTCATCAGACGGAGTCATAAAGACAAAGCCAATAAAAGTAGTACTAGATCTGACTGTACCTCAATCTCGGAACCAAGTCGAGAAGTCATACTAAAATTCTTTTATATTTAAATAAAACTTAGATCCATTCATGGTCTATATAAAAGAGAAGTTAGTTATCCGGCATAGATATAATTTTTTAGCCGGACATAGTCACGGCTTAACTTAGAAATAAAAACTTGAAAATAAAAGGAAGTACCTTGTAGCAAATAGCACACTTTACTATTCCTCCGGCCAAAGTCCGGTAAGGTTACAATACTTGAAAATATTTTACAAGTGGGGAGAGAGAAAGAAAGAAAGAAAGAAAGAGAGAGGGTTTCTAAAACCTGCCCTTCTTTAAAGAAAAACAAACCTATTTATAGAAAAAAGAAAGCATCTATGTACAGGATACTGGGCCCCTATCTTGGTCCTGGTAACAGTGTATTTACTGTTGGTGAACAGTGTTGCTACAGTAGTGCAGGCCCGCTACCGACGCGCCTAAGCTTTACACTTTGTCTTTTAATTTTGCCAAAAAATCTTCGGCTTTCTTCAGTGCATCCACTGGACTTTCTTCTTCATATTGTTGGGCTTCGTGCATATCTTCACTTGTTTTACTACGCATTGAAGAATCTGATTTTGCGTAATGACTTATATTTAGAAGAATCTTCTTCTTGACTTCTTCTAGATATCTCATAATCATTTCATTTTGCTCTTCTTCATCATGATTAGAAATTTTTCTAGCCATATGTTTTACGGAAGTCAAGTCATCAGTCATGATTCTTTTATTAGGAATTGATTTATAATCGTGTACGGTTTTCGTAATTAGATCCAGCAGTTCTTGTCCGTATATGGACTTTGTTTGAGGATCTTTCTTCATCAACTTGTCCCAAAAATTATTATAATAAGTTTTGTATAGACAAGGGATTTGTTCCTCAGTAAAATCTACTTCCGGAACCCATTTATGAATCCATGGAACAGATAATTCTATAAAAAAGTATATCTGTTCAATTTGTTGAAAATAACAAATATGTTCTTGATGATATAATTTGTTGAGATCTGGGAAACCTTGACCCATTCTTTGTATAACTTGTGAAATAGTTCGGGCAATATTTTTATTGTTGGCCCGTGGTATGACCACCAGTTTTTAAAACCAATTTGGTATAGGATTTGCAAATATCTTGGCAACCACCATTTTAAA